>NC_090805.1:25338352-25680852 GCF_036512215.1 Solanum lycopersicum
TTTTGGTGGCGGTGGTACTTTGAGTGTTTAATTAGTCCTTTTATTATAAATTTGAGTATCGACAATGATCAATACCAATCACATGAATAGTGGTAATAATTGAACAAAAATGAATGTTCGTCTATGATGATACCAAATGAAGTTGTTTAGGCAATATGTAAAATTTTTACATGTCGTTGTGACTAGGCTATTATCAAAGCGAGTCTATTGTGATGAATGGTGCAAACTAGCGAATGTGTATAATTTTGTTTTACATTGAATGTGATGCCTTGTGGGGTGAGCTTACTATGAACCATGTGTGGTAACACCTAGAATTTTTCATGTTAGTCTAGTTGACTAAGTGATGCAATGTCTTGCAATGATCTTATCCAACTATAAAGAATATGAAATGCGTTGACATTATACTTTTTTTGTGGCCAACCATGTGAGTGTGTGATCCTTTCTTGAACATCCTTTTAGCCTTACCCTTTTTTCATAGAAGAAACTTGATGCAACTTGAAAACTTTCTTTATCCATTACCTGTAATCCTCATGATTTGTGATTTGTTTGAATAGAGAACTTAGGTTAAAAGCCTAAGTTGGGGTTGTGGTGAATAGAGAAGGTAAATCATGAAATGCAAAGAAGTCCCCTTTGATCCATGGTTTTTGATAAAGATGGAACCCCTTTATGTATAAAAAATGAAAAAATTTCAAAGAAAATGTGCTGCACAATATTCCATGGAAACTGAATAATGGGTTGACTGGGTTAGAATAAATGAGAATCATAAAGAAAAGGGAAGAAAGTGGTGTTCATACCATATTTCATGAGGGTAGAAGTCACTAAACCTAAATGATCATACATTTAGACAAAGCCCCATGAAAAACCTTGAAAAGAACTTTTGCTGTTAAGAGAGATTAAACAAGTGTTGATTGAAAATAAGGGCAAACCTATGGGTGGAGTCATGCATTTATTGAGTGTGAGTCTTAAAGGTGATTTCGAAGCTATAAGTTGTTGAACCACTGTGAATATGGAATCAGGTCTTTGTGTGAGGGCATTTGTGTACAATTGTTGATATTGCACTTGCATTTGGAGAAAATATTATAAATTTGAGAATATTTGATAATGGTGAGTCACAACATGAATTTTTGAGTGCAAAATTGATCCTTGCATGAGTAAAGTAAGGTTTTTAGTGAATTCATGATTGATTCTTGTGTATAACCATTTAAGATATTTTCAAAATTCTGAACTTGAATTTTACTTGAGGACAAGCAAAAGTTTAAGTTGGGAGTGTCGATGAATCCATAATTTAGACCCATTTAGGGTTTTATTTGTATAAATTTAATGTCCTCAAATTCTTATTTTGTGTTAATAACTAATGTAAAATAATTTTTTCTAGATATTTGGATTATGGAACAAACCATGGACACAAATGAGCAAGAAGCAACGAAGCCAGCTAAGAGAAGGAAGAAAGAAGGGCATGGTGATCGCCATAGTCATTCGCAGATTAGCCAAGTTTCCATTCTACATCCTACAGTTATGAAATGTTGGAGCTGAATTAGGATAACTTTGGCGAGTTGCAATTCCACTCGGTGTGTCGCCGATCACTTTAGCGATGGATGAAAAAGTCGCCAAAAGTGATGATGGAGATCCAAACAAGTGTTGATCGGCGAGATTAAAGAAGAAAGTGTGAATCACGGTATCATTCAGCAATTCTGATCTAGATTGATAAAATTAAAGTAGAGGGACAAAGAAGTCAAAAACGAAGGCCAAAGATAATACAAGCGATGAGCAGTCAATTATTTAATGTGAAGGAAAAGCTACTCCCTGTGGGATTGACACCAACTCATTTAGTTGGTTTATTATACTGACTAGAAATCGTTGACAGTTAGAATTTTATGTAGTGTCTTTGAAATTTTACTCACCTATTATTCTAGAAGTTGAAGACCTATAAGAAGAACTATTCTACTTGTGATCTAGAGTTGGAAGTTGTGGTTTTAGTGCTTACTCTTTGGCAGCATCATCGGAATGGAATTTATTCTTAAGTCCTTACTAAACATTAGAGTCTTTAGTACATCTTTAGTCATATGGATTTGAACTTGAGGCAGTGTAAATGGCCTGAGCTAGTGAAGGATTATGAAATATCCATCTTGTACTATCAAGGGAAGACCAATATGCTAGGCGATGGTTTGAATAGGAATACTTCTACCATGGGAAACCAGGTCTCCATCTGTGTTTAGGAGAGACCATTGGCTAGGTATGATCGATCATATGTTAGCCAATAGTCTTGTCTAATTGCAAAATTCTGAAGAGACATGTGGTTTGATTGCTTTCATTGAGGCTCATCCTTCCATAGTTTAGCATATTCATGAGCACCAGTTTGATGATGAGAAATTATGTCTCATTCGAGAAAATATTTTGAGAGTGGAAGCAAAGGAGGTTGTCCTGGGTTTTGATGGTGCCTTGAGGATTGGAGGTCGGATTAGTGTGCTTAAGATGGGTGAGTTGATTATATTGATTCTTCTTAAGGCTCATTATTCTCCATTTACTATTCAATTAGGAGAGATAAATATGTATCATTCCATTATTGGTGGTACGGAATGAAGAGGGATATATAATATTTTGTTTCTAGATGTTTGACTTTTCATCAAGTCAAATGTGAGAATTAGAGGCCCAGAAGTGTCTCTTAGAGGATGCATATTCCCACTTGGAAGTGGGAATGGATCACCATGGACATTGTTGTGTGTTTTCCTACCACATTGGGTGGTTATGATTCCACTTGGATGTTGTTAATACGTTTGCCAAGTTTGCCCCACATTATCCCCGTTCAGGTGAAGACTGTAGTAGAGAAGTTTGTTGAGATTTATATCAGCCAGATTGTGCACTACATGAGTCCAGTATCCATTATCTCTACTAGAGGTTCCTTGTTCAATTCCTATTTTTGGAGGACTTTAAAGCATTGTTTAGGTACTCAATGAGATTTGAGTATAACTTTTCATCCTTAGACAAATGGTCTGCTTGGGAGAACATTCAGGTCTTGAATTACATGCTGCATTCTTGTGGGATTGATTCAATGCTAAATGGGATCACCATTTTCCCTTAGAATAGTTTGCCTACAACAAGAGTTACCATTATATTATTCAGATGGCCCTACTTAAGGGTTGTATTGCACACGTTGTAGATCTCTAATCAGTTGGTTCGATTCAGCTGATATAGAATCTTTGGATACATACTTGCTTAGAGATGCTATAGAGCATGTTCGTGTGACTTAGAATAGACTATTGAAAACCTAGCGTCCATGGAAGATTTATGCAAAACAGAGAGTTTTATCCCTTTTCTTGAGAGAGGATAATAATGTTTTGCTTTGAGTGTCAACGATGAAAGGTGTGATGAGGTTCAGAAGGAAGGGAAAGCTTAGCTATAGTTTACATAGGAACTTTTGAGATCTTGAGTAGAGTAGTTGAGGTGGTCTATAAGTTTTCCTTTCCACCAAGTGTGTTAGTTTTTCATCATGTTCTTCATGTCTCCATGATTTGAAACTACATATTGGAGAGTCCCATGTACTTTATCTCTGTTTAATTGAGTTTGATCCAGATTTATTCTTTGAGAATGAGCTTATAGTCATCTTAAGGAGATTATTCAGTGAAGGTGCAGGGGAAATACTGTGCAATTAGTGACGCAACTTAGGAGACATAGTGAGATACTCGTGCCAGATATCATCATCTCTTCAAGGCTTCAAGTACTTTGTTTTTCTTTATGTTTAAGTACTTATATGGTTTACAAGTAGTTAATGTGATGACCCGGTTTTTCATTTTATTATTTTTGTGAATATTTCTGGTTTTCCCCTCTCGATATTGACCCCTAAATTGTTTCATAATTGATCTTTGGAATTTTGCTCCAACTTTTGTGACAAAAGTTGAGAATTTTGTAAAATTTTAATTTTAAAGGCGTGAGTTTCTTAAAGTTATTTCAGAGTCTTTTGGGGTTTGGAATGTCGGAATAGTATTATGTTTTCCTTTAGTTCTGTTATGAAGAAATTGGTGTTTCTGAATCTTCAGTTTCATATTTGGAGTCATTTTGAGGATTTGAGTACTAAGTTCTGAAATGTCTAAGCCTTCATATTCATGTGAGGATTATGCTAAACATTACATCTAATAGTTGAATAAGTGTCATGGTGTTCCTTTGTCTTTCATCTCATATAGGGTATTCAATTCACCTCTTAGTTTTGGAGATTGTTTTAGTAAGGTTTTTATGCTCAGGTTGAGCTTAGCACAACTTTTCACCTGACGGCAGATGGTCATGCTAAATAGATTATTCAGACATTAAAGGATATTTTTAGAGCGGGTGTGATCTACTTTAAAGGTAATTGGGATGATCAATTGCCTTCAATTTTGTTTGATTAAAATAATAGTTATCACTCAAGTACTTAGATTTTTAGGCTCTCTATCAAAAGGAGGTGTAGTTATCCTATTTGTTGGTTCAAATTTAGTGAGGTGGCTTTGATAGGGCTCAATTAAATTCATGAGGACATGTAAAAGGTTAACTTATTAGAGATAGATAGAAAATTATCTAGAACAGACAAAATTCTTATGTGGATGTGTGGGGGAGAACTTGAGATTGTTGTTGATGATTAGGTTTATATGAAAATTTCATATATGAAAAGAGTGCGAGGTTTTTTGAAAAAAGGAAGATCAGTCCCCATTATGTAAGTCCATATAATGTTTGGAAGCATTTCACTGATGTGTCTTAAGAGTTGATGTTTCCCTTTGAGTAGGCATTTGTGAATCTGGTGTTTCATATGTCCTTGCTAAAGAAATGCATTAGCGTTCGGACTTCAATAGTATCTTTAAAGAGTAAGGGTGTGAAGGATAGTCTCTCTTACGAAGAGGTACCTATTTAGAATCTATATTGTCATGTTTGTGAGTTGAGAAATTAAAAAGTTTCTCTTGCGGAAGAAATTTGGGGGTATCATTAGTTAAGGATGTTACTTGTAAGGCCTAAGCCGATACAATTTTAGAGTACCCCCATCGCTTTCCTTCTAGTTCAATTTCAGCATGAGAAAATAATTCCACCTATTTATTCTTTTATAAATTCATGATTGTTATCTATTCTCATGTTTTCTTATTCCTGCATTTACATGAAGGAAATTTTAAACTTCATATTTTAAATAACTTCAATTACTCCTTCAGTTTTTCAGTGTTGAGATTTCAATATTAAGTTGTATATAGCTTTCTACCCTTTCATTCCTAATTGTACCCCGTTCGAGAATGAGTGTTCCCAAGGGGGATATTATAAATCCTCAGAAGTGCCAAATTAATAAAATTTTGAAATTTAAGGTTAAATTGTTAAAGTTTGCATTTTTCACTTTTATAGGAGGCATACACGTCTTGTACTTAGTTTCACATATCGTAGATGGAGACATTGAATTAAACTTCAGAAAATGAAAAGTTGATTTATCAACACGAATATTTTTAAGGGCTTGTGATGAGTCAATGATTTCGACTCATTTAGGGCTATATTTTGGAAGTTTAAATGTCCTCAAATGCGTATTTTTTCTTGAAAACTCATGAAAAACCTTAAGTCTAACGTATTTAAACTTAGAGGCAAAGCATGGACACAATTGACAAAATAGGAACAAGAAAGTCGAAAGAATGAAGAAAAGACGGCATGAGGATCGCCTAGCCCATAAGGCAAGTTCCAAACTGCCTCATTCTCACTTAATGTTCTAGTGTGTTGAGCCTTGAAGGAAAAAATTATGTTGGCCGTTAAAATGAGCAGTCACCATGTCGTTGAACAGTTACGCAAAGCAGTACTACATAGCTCAAAGTTACATAACATGAAGATGCTAAAGGCTAAGGCAAGAAGGCGAGGAGATATACCACAGAGCGGATTACTGAGTTTATCGTTGATCACAACTAGCTACAACGAGTGTTCCTTTGCAGCACCAACATTTCGAACACTATAAATACTCGTTGTTACTTTCATATATAAATACTCGTTGTTACTTTCATACTAGTATCAAATTTTACTAGGATTTTTTATTATGATTTGAAGACTTGAAGGTTTCCACCTACTTGAAATTGGAAGTGGGTATTGAAAACTAATCTTTGTATACATGTGTAAAGACATTTTCTATCCTACCTAGTTGATTGAAACATCAATTGGTATTGATTTTTATCTCTTTACTATGTCTAGCAAAAATCCCAATTCTTGGGGTATGATTATGTGAATATGGGTTGAATTTACTATTGGGTCTTGTTGTTTGATGGTTTGTTTTTTATTTAGATGTGATTTAGTTCAGTAGTTGTGTATGAATTTAATAGGATTTTAGTTGCAAATATAATTTCACCTTCTTGTCTTTGGCTTACTCGAGAGAGAGGTCTTAAAATCAAGACTATAGAATCGATAGCCGGTGGTTATTGGGTTGACGTTGGTTTAGCTCTAAAAAATTGAATCCTAATCCTTCTCCATATTTTAAGCTCAAGAAAGTTATTGGTCTAAGGTGAAGGCTTGCAAATAACGACAAATTATTGTTTGAGAGAAATCTATTTGATTCGTGGTAAGTTGCTCAAGAGAGAATTTACCCCTGCAAAAGTGTAGCTTAATCACAAATATACATCAAATTACTATTAATAGCTTGTACCCGGTGGTTTATTTGATCCCATATTCCTATCAAATCCCAAGAATCTCATCTTCATACTTGTATTTTCATTTATTTTCAGTTTTTAGCTTATAATTTCTTACAAACCCCTTGATAATTGATACTTGTGTCACACGCTTTTATTCATTATGTTTTTTATCGTAAATGTCTTTTAGCCATGACTAAGTTGAACTAATTTGTACTTGGATAATTATTCTAAAAATTATCTCCCTTGGGACTCTACCCAAATCCTTGGTTGGGTTATATTACTGACTAACTATCGTCGACATTTTGAATTGGAAAATTGTCATGATACATTAAGTAAAAATGGCACCACAGCCGGGGAGTGATACTACTTGAGAACTTTTAGTTAAGATTAATTTTTTTCTTGTTCAGTTGTAGTGAATACCTACTTTATTCTGAGTTTTTTTTTGTATTGCTATTGAAAGAAGATATTTTTAACATGGCCACTATAAGTGGGGGCAATTGGGCTGAGACGAGCCAAGAAGTTGAGAGGTACTTCATGCTATATGTTATGGTGACTGATATGCTCAAACTGACTTCTTAATTAAGAAGTAAAGCGGTCGTGTCAAGTAAATAACCTAACTAGTGAGGTTGGGATCGTTCCCACGAGGAAAATAGTTTAGACTTAACTTCAATCTATTATTACTATTGTCCGCTCAATTACTTCCTTTGAAAGCAAAAACAATAAAAGGGGGGTTTTCTATTTCTAAATAAATGAAACTAACTAGCGAAATTGAAAGAGACACTTAACAGCTTTGAATGTTGGAGTTTAATCAATTAATCAAAGTAACTAGGGTTTACGTGTTCCCCACAGGTTCATAACTTGATAATTCTAACTATAACAATTATTTCCTAGTATCTTGAATGCAAAGTGATATGTTATGTATTTCTAAATCCTTGGTCCGGCATCTAGAAAATTTCACTCCGTACCTTGGTCCGGCTATGTGTGTTGCTATCCTAACACTTATCTTTACCTCATATTAAGCGTCGTATTCGATATTTGACTAAGTTATTACCTTGTACTAATCAATACTAGCCTATTAGATAGTATACACTAAATCTATGTTGATAATTTTTTTCCTATTATCTACCTCCTTGGTCCGGCAAGTAGCATTAAGGTGAATTCTAATGTTGGCCATCCGTTAAAAAGACTTCTAAGCGAAAAAATTATTAATACATGCAACACACTATTCTAGAGTTGTTATTTTAGTTAGGTTTTACCTCATTATTTGCCTATGGTTCGCACAACCCTAGTTATGGAGTTTAGTTACCCATAGTCATAATCACAATATTCAAATATGTGATATAATAATTCATGCACTTACTTCGATGAGAAAGAGTAAAATCTTAAAGTTCACTTGATTAATGAGCAAAAATTACCAACAATCAATGATAAAAGTCTCAAGATAATCAATAATCTCTCAAAGAGTCTACAAAATAATCAAGGGTCTCCCAATATTCAAAGGTCTAACAATGATCCAGATTCTAACCTCAAAACGAGGTTTTTCCAACTGTTTATAGAAAATGAAAACCTAATTAAACAAGGATTCTATTTGTTGGAAATCTGTCAAAACGCGACTGGGTTGACGGACCTCGCGACAGATTGTCGTGGTCACGACGGACCGTCATGGACTTCGTCGTCCCATACTTATGCAATTTCTTCTGCTACTCTCTTCATTACCCTCGACGGCAAATATGATGGATCGTCACAGGCACAACGGTCCGTCAAGGGTGTCCGTTCCAAAACATTTGAACTCTTGGAATATGGGTACTTGGATTACATCTCTTAACTTCACGTCGAACCTGCAGAACAGACCGTCATAGACATAATGGACCGTCATGGACTCCGTAACCCCACACTTGGTCTGACTTCCCCATCTTCCTTCTGCAGCTGCACTACGCTACCACCTACGGACCGTCACAAGCTCCGTAGGTGGTCTCTTCTGCATTTCTTCGCTCAAAAACCTCCGCATTTATCTTTGGACAGATTTCATGAAAATAAGGAGAAACTTATATAAAAATTAGCACAAAAAGGCTTTTGGACACACTAAACTTAAGGAAAAAGTATTAATAATACCGTGAAACCACGGTATATCAACACCCTCAACTTAAATTCGTTGTTTGTCCTCAAGCGACACACTATGTCTCAATACAAAATCTTTGTACAATAGTATCCATGTTTTATCCTTTGCAATCATTTGGCTATCTATACCGATTAATCTCATCGTATTTATGCATGCTATCACCATTAGTTTTGATTTATGTGGGATCAGAGCATGACACAGACTTACCATGCACTACAACCTATCCTCTTCAATTTATCACCGAGATGTTAATATTTCCGGTATTGCAACTAGTGTCCTCACTTTAAAACAAAATCCTCATTTTTCAAACAATGATTTCAGTTTGAGTATAAGGATTACTTTTCAACACTCGCTCTCAGAAAAAATTCACGCTCATTCATACATATTTCCATAAGCTTGCCCTTATTTTCACTGCCTTATGTTCGCTCAACAACCTTTAGGATCACGATAGGACTTTCTTAGCTTGTAACATAGGCTCAGGGTCATGTAGAGTATATTTAGGTATACTTTAGTGACTCTTTTCCCTCCTTGACATATCGGCTAAACATACCATTTTCTATCATTTTATCTCGCCCAGTTTCTCATATTCTTTCACCTTACTATTTTCTCTTCTTTCATCATTTGTGTAAGTGACTCTCTTCTTTTCTTGCTTGTATTTCTTGTATATTTTTTTTCTTTACTTTTCTTTCAACTAATTCTTGAGACACTTTACTTTTGTTCTTTATCTCTCTTTGTTCTTTCAACCCCACTTTCCAGAGCATTCCTCATAACATCCACCCTCAACTCATGGCTTTGCCATGAGTCAAAGTACATAATACCCAAAGTTGGGTCAGGGCCATAACGAAGGTTGTTTACTGCATTAGCCACCCTCAACTTATGCTTTTGGCATAAGATGAGGTGCACATGTCCAAGGAGGGACCAGGGCCAACACATTATTCCCAAAAAAGATCAGTTGGGGTGAAAAAGAAAGGTCTAATTTAAGCTCAGATAATTTGGACTAAAGAAGGATAAATTTCATTTGGTTTTCTTTTATTTAGGCTAAAAATGGGCTATATTGAATAAGGGCCTATGATCCTTTAATAATTGTCTATTACAACTTACTTTTAACAAGACTAACTAGTGGACTATTCAAACCTTCCTCATACTCAATTGACATCTCATCACTCTACCCGATTATCAGACACCTAGTTCGAGTTTTCGACTTAGAGTAATGCAGTAGTGTACCTCTATGTCATGCTTAGAGCCACTTATTTATCAATTACTATGCCTAGTCATGCCTCATTTTCCAATTTATCAAGATATGATTTTAGACATCATGCTCCAGAATTAAACTATGTACACAAGATATAGACATGCCGGTTCAACAGAAAAAGTTATCACTCTATCGGGGGAAAAGAACACAGGCAAAAATTCCAAAAAAGGATAGTGAATTGGGCTACTCAGACTTCACCCTAGCACTCACTTTCCATTAACACCACCCCTAACAAAAAGACATGCAATTGTCCCCAATGCATAAATTTAAAATAATAGAGTGGTAGGTGAAGCAAACCAGGGGCGCAAAGCGCCGACGATCAGCAAGCTGGTGGGTCCGGTTCCCCGGAACCCACTTCCTCTGTAATCTAGACACCCTCAGTGGTGTCCTCAGCAACAACAACACTATCAGCAATGACTCCCGCTTTCTCCACAGTTCAGGAGCTAGACTCCACAACCGCTAACTCTCCTGCTCTCATCTGGCGCGCCTCCACATCGGCAAGCAAGGCTCTCCTTGCAGCCTCCATCTCACGGCGCTCCTACTTCCGTGCTCGCGCCTCATCCATCGCTCGACCCCTACACCTCTTGGCCTTCTCTCGAGGGGGAGGTAGTTGAATCTGTGAGGTGGCGAATAGGGCCGCCAACACTTTGTCTTCAGCAGGCTCGACAGAAGGGGCCTCAGACTCAGGCACCCTAGCCTCTAAGATCATGTAAATATCTGCACGAAGACTGTCAACCGCAGCTTGAAGGGTTGACACATCCACCAGAGGAGTTGTCCTTGCTAGCACCCGTAACTCAAAAGCGTCCAGGCGCTGGTGAACCTCAGTGATCTTCCGATCTGTGTGCTGGACCATTTTCTTCTCCAAGCGCTCTTCTGCCTCGGTAATAGACCTCTACATCCATGGCTGGATATGATGTAGAAGTGTATCCATTTGAGCCTCCAATTTTCGGACCCTAGCAAGCGGGACCAGAGCGGGTAAAGCGGCTGTGCGAGAGGAGCTCGGGGCAGTGCTACTACCTGGGTCAGACTCAACCGATGAAGTGTAAGTGGAAGCCACCTACGTAGCCGTGCGGGCCTGGGCTACCTTATCAGCCAGATTATCAACAAGTGGGGGAAGCTCTGGACGGGGCCCTCTGCGTGTGGCCAACTCATTGGCCTCATCTCCGATGAGGCCAATATCAACAGTGCCTAGAGGGGTCTTGAGCTGATCGACGTGCCTATAGGCAGATCTGCGGACCTGCAGAGAGAAAATATAATGCACGGGAAAGGATAAGTAGTTGTGACCTTAAAAGCCCTCTTGTGCATGACTGCCTGTAGAAGCCACACAAAATCCACCTCGAACCCGGCTATCATCGCCGCCATCAGTACTGCTCGATCCCATGTGATGATATTATCAGCGGCTGTGAGGGAAACGCAGTGGCAGACAATCAACCACAAAAACTTCGCCGTGAAAGTCAGGTTGGCCTTCTTGATCGCCCCCTTCCGCTCGGTTACCCAGTCGGCACCCTCTCCATCAACGGACAAGTGCAGGGACATCCACCTCTTGGTGGTCTCTCTCAGCGATGGCTCGCGTAGGAATTGGCCATTTTTAACAATCTGCCATCGGTAGTCAAGCTCGGCAGTGAGAGGGGTCTGATTAGCATTAACATCCTTGCTGTATAGAATCCGGGGGATCGCAGGTAGGGAGATATAAACCTGAATGCCTCGAACTCGGAACTGCTCCAGTGGGGCCTATTTGGCGGGGGCAACCCGGCTATCAATCTGTGATCGGAGAGTCTCTACGTAGGATGCATAGAACTCTCGGACCAGCTCTTCACTATAACGTCCCAACGGACGTGCTGTACACTCCAGTCAATGTCTGGTAAAGAGATTGTGTATCTCAGCATCGTCGGGAGACTCCTGTAAGGACCCACCACTACAATGTGAGTGTTCGAGTGATAACTCCTTAGTCATTCAGGAACTTTGCATCAGGGTAGACTTGAAACTGCACGTCGACACACCACCGGTTGGGATGGTCAGTAGCCGGGGTGAGAGCATGAGCTGGTGAACCGGGTGTGGATTCCTAACTGTCAGCCTCATGAGACGAGGTCGACGCTACAGTGGTGGCAGGTGCGGGAACCTTAGCAGATCCGGAGGCTTCCTCCGACCAGAAACTCCTAAGGATCCAGACGCTCCTTCTTCATTGGTGGCTGACCCAGAAAGTGCGCCGGTCAATATGCGCTCCTCATTAGATTGGGAGGCAGTGACTACGCCGGACGCCACCTTTTTGGGTGTGGCTCTGGCAGCACGTGTAGCACAGAAAGGGGTGGAAGTGCCTTGGGGCACGTACTTGGGGTCACGCTTATCATCTAAGCCAATGACCAGGCGGGCAGACGGGGCGACAGATTTCGATCGCAGGCGTGCATAGACTCGATCATGTTTTGGTGCGATAGTAGATAGTACATGTAAAAGATCAATATTAGTACTAGAAGAATCAAAAAAGACAAGCAAAACCACACAAAAATTTTTATTTTTAAATAAAATGACATTGCTATAGTAAAGTGAAACACAACGGACAAGGTGATGTTTCGTCGTGAGTACGATGGACCGTCATGGGGTCCGTCGTGTCTTACTTAGACTGTGTTTATATGTAGAACCCTAAAGTAGAGTCTCTGACAAGTATGACGATATGTGCAGGACGAACCGTCACAGGTACGATGGTTCGTCATAGGTGTCCGTCAGAGGAGCCTTGGAAAAAAAATGGAGACCCTTAGGAGAGGGGTCTCTGACCATTGAAACGGTCATGCAGGACGGACCGTCACAGGTACAACGTTCCTTCGTAGGTGTCCGTCAGAGGACAGTTGAAAGAAATATGGAGACCCTGGGAGAGGGGTCTCTGACCGTCATGACGGTCATGCAGGACGGATCATCGAGGGTATTACGCTCCGTCGTAGTTGTCCGTTTGAGGACACTTACAAAAATAGAGAGAGACCCTTAGGAAAAGGGTCTCTGACAACCAGAACAGTTGTGCAGGACGGACCGTTGTAGGTGTGCCGGTCTGTTGCATGTTTTCATTGAATGACACTTGGAAAAAGTGAGAAACCTTATGAATAGGGTCTTTGACAACCAGAACGGTTGTGCAGGACAGACCGTCGCGGGAACAACGGTCCGTCGCATGTAGCCGTTGGTGGACACTTGGAGAAAAATTGGACAGTGGAGTATTAGGGCGGTTGGAAAGGACCCAGTAAAGGTCCGTCGTGAATACAACGGTCCATCATCGGGGTCTCATTCTGTAACTCAGTGACAGAACTGGAGATGCCCCATTCATCCCCTATGACCAACTCGAATTGGTAGTGTTTTGACCTACATTTGTCTAACCCAATTACCTAGTAAACTAGCAATGCTAAGGCACTTATTTCTAGGGTTTAAACACGGCAATTTCAGGATTTTTTTTAACCTAGGTCAGACAAAATTTGATAAAAAATGAACCAAGAAGAACTAGACTACTACTAATTGATAAACAAAAATGCAATATAAATGAGTAGAAATTAGAGACACATACTTGAGAATTTAAGAAAAACAAGAGGAAAAAGTACTTGATGATCAAGCAAACACCCACAATAGCAGCTCTCCGACTAGTAGATGATGGCTTTTAGGACTTTGGAGAATTTGGGAAAAATGATCGGTTGAAGAGGGAGATGATTTTGAAAGTTGAAAAGGGAGGCAAATAGGAGGAAGAGTGAAGGAATTGGGTGAAATGAAGGGTTGGGGGTTTTATATGTTGAATGTTTTTTTAAAAAAACCTCAGCCGGGTCGGGTCGGGTCGGGTACGCCTCATTAATGACGCGATGAGTCCTCGACGACGGTCTGTCTCATTTGTGACGGTCTGTCGTTGGTTCCGTCGCGTATGCCCTTGTTTGAAAATAACAGAAAAACGTACCTGGCATGACGGATTCATGCGACGGCCCGTCATAGTTGAAACGGTCCATCGCTTTATCCGTCAGTGACTGCTGCAGAGTAATTTTCTGCAGAATTTCCTGGTGATGTGCCTGCAAATTAAAAACTCATTAGTAGAAAATGCTATCGTTACTAGAAAGAAAAACTATAAGTATTGTGTTGCCTCCCAACAAGGGCATGATTTAACGTCGCGGCACGACTGAGGACACTTGATTTCTCAGCCTTCATCAAGATGGTATGCCTCTATCACTTCATTCACCGATGTAGTATGCCCAAAATAGAGTCTTATTCATTGTATATTCACCTTAAACCGCACTCCCTCCTTGGTTTTTAACTCAACAACTCCATGTGGGAATACTTGCGTGATCAAGTAAGGGCCAGTCCGTTTGGACTTGAGCTTGCCCGTAAGACAAGGAAACCTAGATCTATCTAAAAGTACCAAATCCCCAACCATGAACTCTTGTTTTGCACTTTTTACTTCATTCTCCTTCTTCATCTTTTCTTTGTGGGATATGGCAGATAACAATTGGAGCTCACCACTCTGCCTCATGGTCCTACAAATGTTGAAGGTCGCTTCTTCATTGTTCAACCGAAATTTCATCTGCCCTTTTCCATATCATTTACGACTCTACCTGTAGCAAGGAATGGCCTCCCAAGGATAATAGTCACTTCAAAATCGACTTCACAATCAAGAATAACAAAATCTTTCAGAAATATGAATGACTCCACTTTTACTAGCATATCATGGAGTATCCCTATTGGCCTTTTCACAGTTCTATCAGCCATAAGTAGCCACGCTGTAGTGGGTTTTGGGTCACCCAAACCCAACTTCTTGTAAATCGAGGGGGGCATGAGATTTATGCTTGCCCCCAGATCACATAATGCTTTCGCAAAATGTAATGACCCGACTGTACAAGGAATAATAAACGCACCCGAATCTTCTTTTTTTGTACGAGAGATCTTGTAGCAATAGCACTATAATGCTGCAGTCTATCATCATCCTCGAAAGTGACCGATCTTTTCTTTTTAACCAGATCTTTCATAAACTTTGCATAACCGGGCATTTGTTCAAGAGCTTCTGCCAAAGGGATATTGATAGAAAGCTTCTTCAGCATTGTTATAAAACGCTGATATTTACCATCCTCGGTCTTTTTCACTAATCTCTGAGGGAAGGATGCATGTGGTCTAGGCATGGGAATTACCTTCATAGGGACTTCTGCATCTTTTCCAATTCTCTCTTCTGCTTCACCACTACCCTTTACCATCTTATCATCATCCTTTCTCACTTTTTCCTCATTATACGGCATAGGTGGGTGAATGGTTTGCTTGCCACCACGAGTGGTGATTTCCATTCAGTGTGCATCCTTTTTCGGATTTTTGACAGTGTTGCTAGGAGAGCCCGGTTGCCGTGTGTTTATAGTCGTAGATAATTGGTCCGTTTGCAAGTCGATTTGCTTAATCGATATTGCATGTGTATCGACTTTTTGCCCAATACCTGCTAAATCACACTTTACTCTTTAATATGCTCATCACTAGCATCGAACCTCCTCATCATTTTGTGCAACATATCCTCAACTCGCGCCATATTATCTCCACCATCTCTAGGAGTAACTTCACAATTTTGAGGAGGGACATAGGGCCCATTCCTATCATTTCTGTTACCGTAGTTACCCCTGTTGAAGTTTTGTCGCGGTTGTAGTTTCCATCTCGCCATAATGACCCTTACGATTATACTTACCATAGATCCGACCTTGGTTCCCATGACCTTGGTGCCAATTATCCTGATTTGAGCCTTAGGCGCTCAGTCAGAAACCCCCCATCTGCTCATTTACCGCATTGGAATCCTCTTCATAATAACACTCATCATTTTTTTGCGGTGGTTTCAACAAGTAGTTGACAGCATATATCTTTTCTGCACCCCTAGTGACATGTTTTAGTACCAACCCAAGCTCAGTTCTCATGTGAGCCATTTCTTCACGAATCTTATCTGTGCCTGGGTTGTGAGTGGACTGTACTGCAAAGGTATTTCTCCCGGTATTTGACTTTCTAGTACTCCAAGTTTTATTATTCCGGGAGATTTTCTCTAATTTTCAGCAATCTCAGCATAAGGGCACTCCCCATAAGATCCACCTGCTATAGTGTCCAACACCGCTTTATTATTATCATCCTGTCCTCGGTAGAAGTATTCCTTCAGTGACTCATCATCTATATGGTGATTTGGGACACTTCTCAGGAACGAGGTGAATCTATCCCAAGCACTATAACTGACTCTCCTGGTAGTGCCACAAAGTTGTTCACTCTGTCTTTGTGGTTTTATTTCATGGAGACCGGATAGTAGCATGCTAAGAAGACATCCCTTAGTTGGTTCCAAGTGAAAATTGAGTTATAAGGGAGCTCAGTGAACCATATAGCAGCCTCTCCCATCAGTGAGAGAGGGAACACTCTAAGACCTATTATGTCTAAGTCAGGCCTCCCTACACAGCTTTTACACACTGCCCTTACCTTAGCTATATGGGCATGTGGATCCTCAGAAGGTAGCCTTGAAAACAAACCTCTGGCAGTGAGCATTTGCATCAGGCTACTAGTTACCACAAAGGTATGTCCTTATGGTAAAGGAGGCAAGAAAAGTGGCCCATCAGAGTCTACTATGTTGTCATAGCCTCTGTAGTATGCATGGGTCCGTGGAGCGAGATTTTGTCCCCTCTGTTGGTGTTCACCCGGAGCATCGGGTAACAACTGACCATGAACATCAATTGGAGATGGGATGTTCTGGTTTGGATCATCATCATTGATTCCCAAGTTTTGATTCATGTTGCATAGTGTACGCTCCAATTCGTGATCATAGGGTAACAAATGTTCTCTACCTCTCCGTGTATTTGGCATACAAGGAGATTGGTTCTACAAAAATCAAAACAATAAAACAAAGTAAAATCAAGAAATATCACCTACTTTCCCCGGAAGAGGCGCTAAAATTTGATACGCTCAAACTTACTTCTCAATTAAGAAGTAAAGCGATCACTTCAAGTAAATAACCCAACTAGTGAGGTTGGGATCGTTCCCACGAGGAAAATAGTTTAGGATTAACTTCAATCTATTATTACTATTATCCGCTCAATTACTTCCTTTGAAAGCAAAAACAATAAAAGGGGGGTTTTCTATTTCTAAATAAATGAAACTAACTAGCGAAATTGAAAGAGACACTTAACAGCTTTGAATGTTGGAGTTTAATCAATTAATCAAAGTAACTAGGGTTTACGTGTTCCCCACAGGTTCATAACTTGATAATTCTAACTATAACAATTATTTCCTAGTATCTTGAATGCAAAGTGATATGTTATGTATTTCTAAATCCTTGGTCCGGCATCTAGAAAATTTCACTCTGTACCTTGGTCCGGCTACGTGTGTTGCTATCCTAACCCTTATCTTTACCTTATATTAAGCGTCGTATTCGATATTTGACAAAGTTATTACCTCGTACCAATCAATACTAGCCTATTAGACAGTATACACTAAATCTATGTTGATAATTCTTTTCCTATTATCTACTCCTTGGTCCGGGATGTAGCATTAAAGCGAGTTCTAACATTGGCCATCCGTTAAAAAGACTTCTAAACAAAAGAATTCTTTATACATGCAAGACACTATTCTAGAGTTGTTATTTTAGTTAGGTTTTACCTCATTATTTGCCTATGGTTCCCACAACCCTAGTTATGGAGTTTAGTTACCCATAGTCATAATCACAATATTCAAATATGTGATATAAGAATTCATGCACTTACTTCGATGAGAAAGGGTGAAATCCCAAAGTTCACTTGATTAATCAGCAAAAATCACCAACAATCAATGATAAAAGTGTCAAGATAATCAATAATCTCTCAAAGAGTCTACAAAATAATCAAGAAACTCCCAATATTCAAAGGTCTAACAATGATCCAGAGTCTAACCTCAAAAACGAGGTTTTTCGAACTATTTATAGAAAATAAAAACCTAATTAAACAAGGATTCTATTAGTTGGAAATCTGTCAAAACGCGGCTGGGTCGACGGACCTCGCGACTGATCGTCGTGGTCACGACAGACCGTCATGGACTCCGTCATCCCATACTTGTGCAATTTCTTGTGCTGCTCTCTTCATTACCCTCGACAGAAAATATGACGGATCGTCACAGGTACAACGGTCCGTTGAGGGTGTCCGTTCAAAAACACTTGAACTCTTGGAATATGGGTACTGGGATTACTTCTATGAACTTCACGACGAACCTGCAGAACGGACCGTCATAGACACGATGGACTGTCATGGACTCGTAACACCACACTTGGTCAGACTTCCCCATCTTCCTTCAGCAGCTGCACTATGCTGCCACCTACGAACCGTCACAAGCATGACGGACCGTCACAAGCTCTTTAGGTGGTCTCTTATGCATTTCTTCGCTCAAAAACCTCCGCATTTATCTTTTGCTTGATTCCCGCAAATAAGGAGAAACTTATAAAAGAATTAGCAAAAAAACGCTTTTGGACAAACTAAACTTAAGAAAAAAGTATTAATAATACTGTGAAACCATGGTATATTAGTGACTCAGAGGCACATACCCCATCATGAGCAAAGAATGTCTAGAGAAAGTGAGAGCAGTCGTGTAGAGGATACACTGCTAATCATTCTCCAAAAGACTATTGAGTAATATAGAGTACTAGAAGAAATGAAGGAGAATATTGAAGTGTGAAATCAGATGATTGGCTCTCACATTAGATCTACCCAGCGGACCAGAACACTCATGAGTGATGTAGTGCCCAATCCCCACCCAAATGAACAATTGAGGTTACCTAGTGACACTAGGGCGAACCCCAACAATGGAGAATGAGTGAGGAAGTAAGTCGTGCCACGACTATATATAAAGCCTTTCTTGGGAGGCAACCCAAGGTTCAATCGCTTAGTGTTTAATTTAAAATAATGGTGTGTTGATTCTGCAGGTTAAACTCTGGTAATGTTAGAAAAGTGATATTTGGCGACTTAAAGTACCATCGGCGAATCTCTGATTAGATTGGCGATCCCGATCTTGTCCATCATTTGGACCTATAATCAACTAGAGGTTTTGTAAAACTTAGAGAGGTAAGTAACCACTCGGTGTGTTGCTGAGTACAACGGTGAGCTTTACTAACGTCTATGAATGGGCAAAAGCTTGATGATTTATTAAAGGGATAGTTTTAAATTCCAAACTTTCCATTTTCCCTCATTTTCTTCTTCCCAAACTCACACCTGTTTAGAATTTTAAATACTTTCACATTCTATAAGTATCTTGAGTTGATCGATTAGTGCTTGGATCTGAATTTCTTTGTCACCTAGTATCACAATTTTGTTTTAATCGGAAATAAATGTTGGATTTCCAAACCCTACATTTACTTTCACTATTCGTGCTTTTTTGCAATAGATTTTATCCTAACGAAGTGTGTTGGGTCTATATGATTTAGTTAAATTGTTAAATTACCTAGTTACAAATCTGAAACCTTCCCACAATATTTTGATTGTTGGAATTGCAAATGTTCATGTATTAGAATGAACACAAAGTTTTTGGGTTGTTTTTGCATGTTAGTATTAACCGGGAGAAAACTGAATATCTTGAGAATGGGTGTTATGAGTCTTGTGTGAATTTGACTAGTTCATGGTGTGATTTTATTTTCAAGGGTTGCATGGATGAAATCGAGAACATGGGTTGAGAGTAGTCACGTTAGGTTGTTTAGAGAGCTCGCCGAACAATTTATTGGTTCACCTAATGCCCCCACCTCGCCTTTAAATTCATGCTAAATGAATAGATAGGATCTGTAACTTTTGACGAGAGTATTCTAGTTCCCCATTTGTTGCATTCCTGAACTCTTGTTGCATTGTGAATTTCGGCGGGCAAACACTCGCTCATTGAAAGATGTAGGAGATCCACCGAATGAACTTTCACTTTGACTAATTGTAATATTATTTGAAATATTGAAACCATCCTTTCGGCAAGCGTGATTTAGCTCGCCAAAGTGATGTGGTGACTTGCCGAATAGCTTAGTGAGCCCTTTTGCAGCCACTCTTTTTTTAAATCTGATCAAGTTATTCCTAAATTTTTCTCAATGTTAGCATATAGGTATAGACCAAAGGTTGCTGGAAGAGACATGCCACCACGCAATAAGGAAAAAAGGATTAGAATCAATGAAGGTTCAGGATTATCAAAAGGCAAGACTACAAAACTTCCCACATCTAGTGGAATGGGGAACGACAAGGCGAAAGAAAATGCAATCACTTGGTCACAACTCCAATAGTAAAAACATCTAAGCTCCACACCTTACCACGTTTGAGAGTGAGAGTGAACAACAAGGGCCTCAAATTCTAGCTTCAGATGATGATAAGCTTGTCACAGCAAGAAGGGCACATTACGGTCCAAAAAATTGAATGATCCATCTAGGATAAGAACTCCTCAAACCACAACCTCTTCTTCTCTAGGTTCAAAATAGGCGGTGGTGCAAGCACCACTTGTCCAGCGTCCCCCTCCTATGTTAAACAGGTTAAAGACTCAGGGGTTGAGGACATTTCTTGAGGAAAAGCATCTATCCACAGATAAAGTGATTGATAAGTATACAAAGGTCATGAGTTGCCTCAAGTACCATGATTTTCATATTTTCACCACGTCTCGTGTCCCATAATTACCAAATTGGGTTCGTGAGTTCTAGCATTTTTTGGAACAATGATACCTTAGATGGAGAAGTAGGAAGCACCATTCAAACTAGTTGACTATGTAGTCATCTGGGGAAAGAGGATAAAGTGCGACCATGACGTTATTGATGCTATCCTAGAGCATTTTGTTGACATTGATGATGAATGTCATTATATTATTAGGACTCAACCACAAGACCAAATGAAGAAATGGTTAGCCCTATTGATCTCATCAAATGACACTCTTAAGTGGCTCGAAGATGGCAGTATTATCGAAGAGAATCACTAAAAATTGAAGAATGGTATAGGTCTTGTTTTATCAGTAGTACTATCATTCCATCTCTAAAAGAATCTATTATCCACCATGACAAAGCAGCCTATTATGCTGCGTATCAATAAAAATCAGATATATTTGATGACTATCATTGCTTCAGAGATGCTTATGCATGCAGGGCAGTACCATACGTCATTTCCCTTCTTAGTATTGATCACTGAGATGTGCAAATGTGCCGGTGTACCTCAAGATACAAAGAAGGATATAGAAGTAATTCACACATCCTCCACTAATGTTCGTATTATTCAAGTTGAGTATAACAAGGATCAAGCTGAGAAAAAGCAGAACGAAGCCCATGTGGATCATTCCCCAGCTATAGACAAACACTCCTTACTTGTAGAGGTATCTTTGTCTACTATGGACGTTAATCGTTCACGCATATCGACTGTTGTTGCTATTCCTTCAAACACCTCAAATTCTCCTACTACTACATTTCCACCTAAATTTGCTTCTATTTTTTTCTCGAGCTCTGACTACCCAGTCTTCATTACTTCTAATGGGACAACTTTCCCATACTGCTTATCATTGAGCTGCTAGACTTGAGGCCTCCGTTCCGAGCTTGATTCAAACTACTCTTGTAGATGATGTTCAACCATTGAGAGATGTCACTTATGCCCTTACGGCGAGGATAGAGGTGTGCGAGTGTAACGTAGGGGAAACCGAGGAGGTGAAGGCTTCAAGAGTTGTTATAGGTATGCTGTGGGAGGATATGGATCAGCTAAAATTCACTTATATGTCCATGATATTTTGGACATTGGAGCTCCAAGAATTTCCAGAGATACCTCTGGTTACCACGGGAGATGTGATGAGAGTTACACAAATAGTTGATCCTAAGTCCAAGGCAGTAACTGATGAGTGATGCTTGAGGCTTCCTTAGAAGGTACACCTTTTGCTGGTATTTTTAAGGAGACTTCGGTTACTGATACCCAAGTCTAGGCTGATACTCCAGGAACTGATGCCAGACAAATGGAGTTGTTGCTTTGACAGGATGCTCTCTTTACCTTTCTCTCTGTCTTACTATATTTTGATCTTTTTGGATACTTTTGTTTTATTTGCATTTGAGGACAAATATTCTTATTTGTGGTGGGGTTAGGCCCACCATTTGTGTGAATATTGATGTTTGGTGATATATTTGGGTTTCTATGTTTAAAATCATGTTTTAAATTACTTTTTCTGGATTTTTGAGCTTGTGGCTCCATTTGTTTTAATTGCAAATTATTTTAACCCGTCAAAAAAATTGCCAACTCTTGTATGTGTTTTAATGTGGTTGTTCCTTTATAAATTTAAGTCTAGGTTTTGATTAATACCAATAACTTGAATAGTAGTCGCAATCAAATAAACAAGAATGAGCAGCTACAACGAGGCCAAATGAAGTTACATAGCAAAAATGTGAAATTTTTGCATCTCGTTATGACTACACAAGTATCAAATTGAGTTTATTAAGATGAACATTGCACACTAGCGAAAGTGTGGAGTCTTGTTTGACTCTGGTGTTGATGCCTTGTGTGATGAGCTTACCGTGAACCATGCATTACACCTAGAATTTTCCCCGTTGGTCAAGTTTAATAAGTGATTTGATCTTATGATATAATCTTAGGCAATCTTGAAAGAGTGTGAACCAATTTTACATATACATATGTAGTGGCCTACTTTGTGAGTGTATTAATTTGTTTTGAACACCCTTTGAGCCTTACCTTTATTTGGAAGGAACTTTATGAAAACAGCACCTTTCTTAATCCACTACATACAGTCCTCTTGATTTTTTGTTGTTTGAATAGCTAACTCAGGTCAAAAGCCTAAGTTGGGGGTGTGGTCAAAAGAAAAGGCAAGTTAAGGAGTGCAATAAAAGTCTTGTAATGACCAAAAGTACACCCTAAAAGTTAGAGCACTCTTGAGTCATCACAAGGTGTGCTTCACCTCACGGAGGTCTTACACATGTCTCTTAGCTATCATTCATTAGATAAGTATGAAAAGTAGTACAAAATTAAAACTTTTCACAAAATATTTAAAAAGTAAATCTTTAAAGAGACCATCTTATTGTCACAAGCCAACTTAAATACACTTCATATATCTTAGGGTCACATCCCTTTACATTGAATGAAAATACTAAGTCTTGACATAAAAGAAACCACTAAAAAATCAGAGACTATGTCCTTGGAATGATGAGGACATACTAATCTTGAGAGATTTGATTCCCATGTTTTGCCTTCTAAAATCTTCCAATAGCTTTTCACCTATACTCATAGAGATATAAAAGTATGGAATTAGTTGTAAACACATGTACTAAGTATGTCATAACACAAAAATATGCTAAAAATAGGACATTTTTGTTGAAACAATACTTTTGTGCTATTTTGATAAAGTCTTCATGAACTAGTCTTTCAAAACATCATATAACCCAACATTTAGCAATTTAGGAAAGACTTACTAATTTCTCACATAAAGACATACATTAAAGTGAACTCACTTAAGCATACAAACTCTTCCTATCCCAAGTCATCCTAAGACTCACCTCGTAACACATAAAGAGAAGGCCAATACAATCTCTTCAATACAAACCTAGGTGATCCTTAAGGCTACCAAGGATAAGATACGTTATTAGAAGTCAACGTTCATTTACTAAGAAACTTAGAAGATATACATATACGTAGGAACTTCACATAAGAACCATACTCCAAGACAACTCCCAAGTTACACTTGGTGAAATGTGAAATTAGAATCCCATACTACTTCTCCCACTTAGTGTTCCCTAGGAATTACCCTTGACTAGGAACATCACATTCATAACTTCATTTACATAGCTTTCATCAACATTAGACATAATAATCTCATGTTTCATGATCATAGAAATAGATCTAACATACTTTATGACATTGGACATAAAGTCAACTTACTTCATTAACATCATATAATGACACACATTCATACATACTCATAAAGACAAAGAAGACTCCCTCCAAATGTCTACTTGTGCAATAGATAGATAGTGTCATATTACACCACCTAGCCTACGTAGTACACCTTTAAGAAGAATTAGTTCATAACTTTTCTTAGTGTGGGGGATAGCTTTAACTGACATAGAACATGAGAGTTAGAAATGGAATCCTTGTATTTACCCTTACCGAATGAGGGATCCCTACTTGCCTAAAGTAGGGTCCTATTCTTAGCCTTTACATGGATCTCCAATAGTTATACCTATGTGGGAGCATAATTATTGGATAAGGATATTGCTACTAAGTGACTCATTCTCTACTAACGAGGAGTACTTATCTGAAAAGGTATATTTGGTAACAACATCTTTACTCATGAAGTCTAGCCACCCCTTCCTCAAATCCTCTCGGTGATAAGAATAACTCCCCCGTGGAGTTTTAAACATTCATAGAATATAGTTTAAGGGATAGCTAATTAGTACCACATCTCAACTCACAAAGTGTACTTCTTCCTAGAGGTTGCTTTTGATTACCACATCTCAACTCACGAAGGGCATCAACCTCCAACCTACCTTGGAAAGCTCATTGGGGATAATGAGGTTTCTACTAAAAACTTTATCTCAACTCACGATGAGTATTCACCCCAAAACTTCCCTTTATACAATAGGAATAGTGAGGATGGTCTAGACACTTCATGTCTACTCACGAAGAGTGTCTACCCTAGAATCCCCCATTTATGTTCATTGGAGTGATATTGAGAAAACTTTTCAACAGACCCCCATTCATACTTGTTCATTTACTTCATTTATTCATTCATAGTGTGATTGTGTGAGTACATGTGAGTACATCTTTCACATAACTGCTATAATTAATGACCTTGGCATTCTATATAGGATCACACGGCATTCATTATAATTACACACAATCATGCTTTACATATTCATATACTTTACTAGAAAAGAGTGTCTTCAAGACACACACATTGCCAATTCATAACACATTCATGTATAATCAACATAAATTCAATTCAAATAATATATAATTCCTTAAAGGTCATTATCACAATGCACATATAAGTTCATAGTTGTAATATAAACAACTCTACCAAAGGTGGACCATACCACTCAAGATTCAATTCTTTAAGAGTTAAGCAATTTACAACAACTTACATTCATCCATGCTTTCACCACCACATATAAATTTCTCCAATAATACATCAATAATAAGAATTTAAGGCATTATATAATCACAATATAATCATAAGAAACCACATTTCTACCATTATCTAAACATGTTCATCAAAAAAACTTCAAAGGTCAAAAATTGAGAAGTTGCTTGAGTATGGGTTCATTAAGTTTTTATCCTCAAAATAATCAACTAACATCAATAATAACATAATATGATCATTAAAAAAATTTCATGCAATAACCCATTTTAGAATTGGAAATAAAAGAACTTAGGAATTTATAATCTTTTTGAAAGCCTTTGGATTGGCTCCTTTAATAAAACAGGAGTCAAGGATGAATTGGCATACCTTTAATGTCAATAAACACACAAAACTTTGATGAATAAACATGCAAAACCTTCACTTCTAGCGTTCGTGGGTTCTAGCTTGTATGGAGTTTGAGAGAGTTCTTTCTTGAGAGGGAGGTTTTGATTTTGAAAAATGAAGACTAAAATAGCAATAAGGAGTATAAACTAACTTAAACTACCTAAAATACCCTAAAATAATCGTCCTTGGTTCATAAAATCTTAGGGAGAATTTACTAAAACACCCCAAGCAAAGTCGCATCAAAGCAGCTTTTGCAGGTGTCAATTGACGACCCCTAGATACTGGTCTTCGTTTATTCGATGACCCATCCTGCTGGGCGTCGATTCCATCAGAGGATCATTTCATGGGGGGCTAAGCTCCCAAATGACAGGGCGTCGTTTATCCTAGTGTCTATAGATGAGGGGCATCTTTTGAGGCAGTTTTGGTAGTTTCGTTGCCAAGTCTTGGGTCCTCTTCGAGGACCCCTTGTGTCTCCTAGGTGGAGTTGTACCCAGAAGTTGAACCCTTATGCATGTTAATATAGGTCCTAGGGTCCCCTCTCATCAACTTTGACTTCAAACAACGCACCAAACATTCCAAGACACACCAGAACTCACCT
Organism: Solanum lycopersicum; assembly: GCF_036512215.1. Classification (NCBI taxonomy): domain Eukaryota; kingdom Viridiplantae; phylum Streptophyta; class Magnoliopsida; order Solanales; family Solanaceae; genus Solanum; species Solanum lycopersicum. The sequence goes on from NC_090805.1 coordinate 25,364,362, forward strand.
AAGCACATAGATATCTAGTCGTCGAACGTCTTCGACATCCCTTGACGTTTGACTTCAAAACCTACTAACATCAATATTAACCAATTCAACACAGAATTATTTCATGAAACTCTTGCAAAGTTCTAGTTTGACTTATTTCATTTTGAGGGCTGTTACTAGTCTCCTTGAAACCATGATGTTGAAAAGAATGAAACCCCTTCATACTAAAAAATACAAGAGATAAAAATAAAATAAAAATTAAAAGAATGAAAAAGTTGCCAAATAAATATTTGAAAGTGAAAAAGAAAATGGGGTCTCCACACAATTCATGGAGAAGTGAATAATGGGATGATTTATGAGAACGAAACCTTTGCCCTCTATATACTTTATATACTTTCTCAGCCGCACACTAGCATACTAGCATAGGGTGAGTTAGTTTAAATGCAGGCATGATGAAATAATAGAAAAAGATATTTTAGGAACACCACAGTTCATGAGGATAAAAATTCATTGATCCTAAATGGCCATACCTTTACACTAAACCCCAAACGATCCTTGAAAAGACGTTTTTGATCTTGGGTGAGCTTAAACAAATGTTGATTGGAAAATACGGTCAAACCTATGGATAAAGTCATGTATAGTGTTCATCTTTGTGAGTGTGAGCGTTGCATTTGATTTGGAACTTAAAGTACTTGAGCCATTGTGTGTGAATATGTAATCATTCATTGTGTCAAGGCATTTCATCACTTCTATTGATCTTGATGCATTTGAAACAAGTATCATGAGCTTGAAAATCTTTGATAATGGTGTGTCGCAACTTGAGTCTTTGAGTAGGGAATTTATCCTTGCATGAGTAAGTTGATTCTTTTTGTGTACATTGATGATTTAGTCTTGTGTTGCACTATTTGAGACACCTTTTTTGAACTACTGAACTTGATTTTTACTTGAGAACAAGCAAAAGTTTAAGTTGGGGGAGTTGATGAGTCCTTGATTAGGACTCATTTAGGGCTATATTTTTGTAGATTTAATGTCCTCAAATCCATATTTTGTCTCAAAAACTGATGAAAAATTTTCAGGTATTTTTATTTGGAGGTAAAGCATGGACACAATTGAGAAAAAAAGAATAAGAAAATCGACAGAATTAAGAAAATATGGTCCAAACATCGCCTAATCCATTAGGCTAGTCGGCGAACGGCCTCATTCTCGCCTAATATTCCAGTATGCTGAACCTTGAAGGAAAGGATTAAGTCGCGGTGAAAAAGAGTAGTCAGTGTGTCGCAACCAGTTCGGCGAACCAGTATTACATTGCCTAATGTTACAGAATGTAAAAATGTTAAAGGCTAAGGCAAGACGGTGAGGCGATATACCAAAGGGAGGATCGTCGAGTTAATCGACGATCCTAACTAACTGCTCCAAGTGGTCTTTAGCAACATACTTTCAAAACTGTATATACATATTGTTAATTTTATCTTAATATCGAATTTCACTTGAATTTTACGTTTGAGACTGTATTGTCCAATTATTTTCTAGGCTTCGGTTCTACAGTTCTTGTGAGACTTTGTTCTTAATCTTTGAAAACTTGAAGGTTTCGAAATCTAATAAATTGGAAGTAGGTATTTAAGAATCTTCATTGTAGACCTATGTAAAGACATTTTCTACTGTATCTAGTTGATGGAAACACGAGTTGGTATCGATTTCTATATTTCTATGTTTTGATAAAACATCAATTCTTCGAGTCTGATTATGTTAATATCAGTCGAATTTACCTAATGGTCTTTCTTATTGATGGTTTATTATTTGTTTAAATGTGAATATGTTCAGTAATTGTGTATGAATTTAATAGGATTGTAGTTATAAATATAATTTCACCTTTTTGTCTTTGGCTTGCTCGAGAGAGGGGTATTAAGACCAAGACTAATGAATCGATAGCGGGTGATTCTTGGGTTGAGGTCGGTTCAGCTCGAGAGAGATAATCCTAAACCCTTTCCCCCACATTCAGCTCGACAGAGTGATCGTGCTAAGGCGAAGGTTGGCAAATCACATCAAATAGGTGTTTGAGAGAAACCGATCTTATTTGGCTTAAGTAGCTCGAGAGAGAATTTACCCATAAAAGTCTATATTAGTCATAAATTTACAGCAAATTGTTATTAATGACATGTAACCACTGGTTTATTTGAGCTCATATTCCTATCACATCCCAAGAATCTCGTCTTTATACTTGTATTTTCATTTATTTTCAGTTTTTAGCTTATAATTGCTTACAAAACCCCCGTAATAATTGACATTTGTGTTATCCCCTTTAATTTATTATGTTTTTAATTGTAAATGACTTTTAATTATGACTAATTTGAACTAATTTTTACTTGGCTCGTTATTCTTGAAAAAATTTGTCCCTTGGCACTTGACCCTGACTCTAATTTGGGTTATATTACTGCCTAAACGACCGTCGACACTTAGAATTGGACGAATTTTCCTGATACATCAAGTAAGTTTGTGGAAATGTTTATGGAAATGTTTATGGTCCTTGGAATAGTCCATATAGAAAACTTCAGAATTTAGGATATCAGTTTCACCAGCAAATTGCATGGACCGTATTATGTTCTATGGACCATTGACTGGTCTATTGATTGAAACTTTAGAACTCAATATTTTCACCTTTTGTCTTTTACATATCATAGAAGGTCATATGATCCGTTGATGGTGACTGTAGAGGCCATTGTACAATTTTAAGTCAAGGGATTTTTAATCTTTTTCCATTATTTTAATTTTATCGTACGTCACTTTGGCCTAATCTATGTTGGCATAATGTATTCCTATTATCCTAATATCGTCATTCACTCTCATTCTATCAAAATCAATTTCTTTTCTCTCAAATTTCTCTTGTAAGAAAAAATTAAGGATCCAAGCTTCAAGTCTCTTTTCTCTATTAAAACTAGGGTTTTAATCTATGGATATGTAATTCATCAATTGGTTCTTCTTCACCAATTGACTCTCTAGAAAGCCCTAATTTCTTCAATCTAAGAATTATAAATGCTAGTATTTTTAATATTCTCTAATCGGATCTTGTATAAATTTGAATTCTTATTTATGATTGTCCTACTAAGTATAAGTTGATCTTAATTTCATGTTTACAAGTATTATGTCGTTTTCATATGCATGCTTCAGATTATTATATGTATAATTATTATGATTTAGATGTTTTCAAAAAGCATATCTTCAAATTATGTTCAATTATCATGATTTAGTAACTAAGTTTACTATCAGATTTTTTAGTATCATTCAATATTATGTGATTATTATACATGTCTTCATTGGGAGTATATGCAGCACCGAATGGACTTTTGCAATGAAGGTTTCTTTATAATGGTTGTGGACCTTTAGTAGCAGTCCTTAAGCCCAAATTTACCAGTCATCATAAGATTTATTATCTTAGATATATATTAGTTATTAGATCAACCTTATCTCAAACTTCATAATTCTTATCTTGACAAGTGGGATACTCTCTTTATGGTGTAAGACCATGACATTTAACTTCATGTTATAGCTCACATAATTAATATGTCAGTTATTGTGTACATCCTACAAATCACTATATTTGTAGATATTGCATGACCTTGTGTTATGTATTTCAAATCAGATCATCAGTTTTAAAATTATTTTTACTTGGTCATTGCATGAGCACGGTTTAAAGAATTATCATTCCCTTATATCATGTTTTATGTCTTTACCTCATACTTAGTGCATTTAAAATAGTAACCGCATACTTTTCTGCCTATAGTGTTTTATAATACAGGTTTTGATGCACATCCTTTAGGTCACAATTATTATAGGTTCCTCTTAGCTTGCACTATTTTAGTGATTCCCTTATGTTTCGGAGATGATTTAATAACTTTTTGTCTATATTATTTCATAATACATGTTTTGATGCAGATCCTTCGGGCCATGATTAGTGCAAGATTCCCTCAACTTGCATTGCTTTGGTGGGTCCTCATGATTCGGGAACATACATTTTATGACTCTTTTATGTATTCTATTTTAGTTTATTATAGTTTAGATTTTGTTTGAGACTTGTTCTAGCAACTCAACTATGATTAGAGGCTTTCAGATAGAAGATTTTGTATATAAAGAAGTATTTTATGCTAACTTAATAAAACAACATATTTATCAGTTGTATATATAATTTATTATTATGATTTATTAAAAGACAAATTCTTTTGTGGATCAATATGCATGGTAAATTAAAGGGAAAATTACTTGGGATGACAAACTATCCTAAGTAATTAATTAATAAGGGTATAGTTTCATTTATTTATTCTCAGTAATTATAGTTTTATTTTTTTGTTATAATTAATGGGAATCACCACTTATTTGTATACCAATAGTAAAAGACTTATTTATAATATTTTATATAATTTTATACAAAATCAATTTTATCTCTCCTATCCCCGTTACATCTCTTTGTTCTTAAATCACTCCACTCGATTTTGACTTTCAAATTTCAGAAGATTTCATGTTCTTCCTCCCATCTTGCTTTCAATTTTTGCAGGTAACCGCCAAAATTAACCCATGAATCTACTTTTTTTTACTTCATCAACAATTGTATATGTATTATGCTTCTTAGTTTTTCATATTGTTTTAAAAATATCTTTCTTTCAAATCAGATTACAAAGTTCATCAAAATCAGAATAGAAGATTTATCTCCATCTGTAAGAATTATCTGCTTGAATGTTGTGTATATAGTTGTTTGTACATTGAACTATTATATGCAAAATTGATCAAGGTATTTTTGTTTTTATATTCATATTTAAAGTTTATTGTACATTCAACTAGTTATATATGCATACAAGTAATTACTTGAAAAAAAAAGATACAATTATTTGTATAATAATTTGTTTCAAATCACAAATTTTCTGTATTTTACGTTATTATATACAAAACTGCTTTAGGAATTTGTTTATATAAAAGAACTATATTCATATTTTTATTTATACATATATTCAACTAGTTATATATGTATATAAGTAATTATTTTTAAAAATTTGGTTTAATTATTTGTGTAATAATTTTTTTTTTTTGGGTATTTTATGTCATTATATACAAAACTACTTGAGGTATTTGTGTATATAAAAGTACTATATTCATATTTTTATTCATGCGTATACAATTACTTGTATATGTATATAATAATATTTTATAATTTGGTACAAATTAAAAAAATTATATTCAATTTATTTTCATTCGTATATAAACTTTATATACATTAAAAAGTTTAGTTTTCCAAAAACAAGTGTGTATGGTTTTTCTTTCGCTATAGAATTCTTCTTTGAGAAAAATATTTGATTTGAATTTTTAAATTAAATCATGGGATTATTTGAATGTTTGTTACCGTATTTAGGGCTACTATTACTGTTTAATGGAAATGTAAAATAAAGTACAAATTAAAAGAATGTTGAATACAAATTAAAAGCTACATAACAAACTAAATTATACCCATAGAATGTAATTATGTAAACTATTCTCATATAATGTTATTTCATGAATTCAGTTTGCCATATATGAAATTTTTCCTAAATTAAATGATGATTTGTTGGATAATCATTAGTTAATTCAATTCATGTCTCAATCTTGAGATTTATTATATACTTTTATGAAATAAGTTCAGTGAAAATCTTAAAAAATAAAGAAAATTATCCATAACATTGAGTAATTGATTAGCATATGAAAGTAAGATTTAATGGAATATTTTTTAGATTAAACTAAAAGCAATATAAAGTTTAGCGAAATCATTCGTAATTTATTAAGTAGGATGAACTCGATTTTTCAAATTAGTTCCATAAATGGAAAGCCTAATTAATTAAATTTGATGGTCCATGTTGAACTTGATTAATAAGGTATTAAAATATAATTTAATTTCTTGATTAAAAAACCAAAAAAGCTCGATGACTTGGGAAACTCTTAAACGTATTTCAATATGTCATTTGGATATGTATACTCCACGAAGTCTCAACAAGACACTTAAACTCGATCGAATCTACTCTTTAAACATCATATAAATTTAAAAGAGTATATTTGATAGAGTTCGAGTGTGGTTTGAAAAATCGGTGAGAATAGAGAACTAGATTACTAACAAAAACAAGTACAAGAATCTCTTAAATCCATAAAAAAAAGACCTAGCAAGTTCAAAACAGGTTCTAAAGTCTAAAATTTTTAATAAAATGGAAGATCTTATTCCACAATGACACAAGATTCTATCAGCTTTTCTTTGCCCACACAAATTTCAATATTTAAAGAGAATACATGAATTGGCAAACATTATTAGTTTATATCTATGATGTTATATTTTCAATTAATTATTATGGGTGACTATAGCTTAATATAATTTGGTATTAAATATGGTACTCACAAATAGTTTGTATATCGAAACAAAAGGCACCTTCTTTGATATGTATAATCATATATACAGATATAATTTTATTTCTCCTCTCTCTATTCCCTAATTCTCGCCTAAAAATCACTCACACATCCAATTTGAATTTTGAAATCTATTTTCTCCTTCTTAATTGTGGTCTTACAATTAAGGCAATAGCTTAAAACGCTTTCAACTAGTTTTCTTTTTTTGTTTTTTTCATTTCAATATGATTTATGCTTATTTTTTAACAAAAAATTGTCTGTAATCTTAGGATTTTCTATTATTTCAAAAATAATATAGACGAAGGATTTTTGTCCAACAGGGTTACCAGTGGTATGCTATTGCATGTTAAAATTATTTATGATTCACCATCGACGGACCATAGTCTGATTTACGGACCGTATTGTGCATCCGTCATTTTCCACTCAAGATCCCCAAAAAATCAGCCCTGAAATATCAACCAAGTGTCAATCCATGGACAAACCTACGATTCGTAAGTTAGACTACAGTTCGTGGTATGTGTCCATAGATTGAGACTCAAGCTACCCAGCCTCTAACATGAACTATGGATGACCAACACGGACCGTCGTTCGATCTAAGATCTGTAGGTCTAACAATAGGTGAAAGTTAGCAGTCAGTTAGGGGGAAAATGTTGTTAGGTCAACTCCAAATGTTCATAAATGTTATTAAAAATGAATTAGGTATCCCATAACCTATGCAATAATAGAGAATTGAATTATCTTTTTAAGGCGACTGAGTTTGCTAAAATCCGACCTCCGAGTAAAATGTTATGCCCATTTTAGTGAAGGCCTATCGAGATGACCCAAACGATGGACCTCCGATTGAACAACGGCCAATCTGATCAGGTCATCTATTTCTCCAATAGCAATTGACTCAATGGTCTTTTGGTCTTTTCCTACTTCGTTTAACCCCGAAGATATGTCATTTGGACCCTAAATCATGAGGCTTTAGTCAATTTAATCGTTGAAACATAACAAAACTTATTTAAGTCAAATCATTAATCAAAACTTAGAAAATTAGAAGCAAGAAAGGAGAAAACGTTCAAGAACCCTAGTTGAAGAACACCACAAGGTTCTTTAAGCTCCAACCCTGAAATCTAAGGATTTCTCCGTGGATTTCCTTATCAGGTATGTGGGATTTCAGGAGTGGGTTCCTTTCTCCCATTAGGTCCCTAGTTTTCAGTTAGATTCTTGATTCCCAGGAATTAGTTCGTATGTGTTCCAAATCAGATTATCATGTTATTTCTTAGATTATTGCATGAATTTCAAAACTCTAGCTATGTGTTTCTTCAGTTCTTGAATTACACATGCTAGGTCATATATTCCAGTTATCCAGTTGTACATGCCTCTGTTATTAATACATCATTATCAGAATTATTATAGCATTCTCAGTATGCATGTTTAGTTTTGAACTATCTAGTATTTACAAAAATTCAGTCATAATGTCTTAATCATTTAATTTATTGTGAGTAGCATAATATTGAGTTGCACTAGGTTTCAACATACCCAAATAGTCCCAAAACTATAAACCAAGTAAGTTGTAAGTCCCCTATGTAGGCATCAGTTTAGTGATCACGCCAGCATTTCTTTATACCACTGGCAGTGTATATTGGGTCCTCTCGATGGGCGTATACATCTGACTCCACATTTAACTCATATCATCTTATTATCATTTATTAGTAGCTCTCATAGTTCAAACAAATTCTATTGCATTGACCATTTATCAGTATATTCAGTTTTAGCATGTTACAAATTGGTCATTGTATCCAATTACCTCAGAATTTAGTATATCATGTTTAGAATATTATACTTGTTTTGTGCTTGTTCAGTTATGCTTTATTTCAGCTTTACTCTATCCTAGATGCTCAGTACCTTTCAACTACTGAAGCATATGTGTATCGACCGGGGGGCACCCCGAGGAGTAACATGACATACTTGATCTCTTAGAGGTCTTTCTTATACGTGCCCATAATTATCATTCATCGTATTTTCATAGGTAAATTTAGTGGAAATTTTCAAACTTTCTTAGCACATCATATGTTATAACAACACTTCCAATATATATATATATATATATATATATATATATATATATATATATATATATAATATTGTAATGCATAGTAAGACTCTAAGTCTCTTTGTCATCTTAGAATCACTATCATTAGAGTGTAATAAGGACACGACCCTTTCAACATAAAACATTAACTAAACTATTACAAAATTTATACAACTTGACACATGACATTCTTGAATCTTAAGGATTTCTTTCCTTGAGCTTGGGAAACACATATCAAGCTCTTAACCATAAAGACATCCTTTAATAACCCATAACCTACACTTTGTGTAAAAAAGTAAGGAATAATGAAGTTAGTACAAGAATGCACTAAGTATGGCAACCATGCAAAAACATGCATTTAAAAGGGACGTTTTGCTTTGAAACTATGTATTATGCCTTTTGGTGATAACATCATAAACTGTGATACATTAAGCATCATACAATTCACATACTTCATTTAGGCATATAAAATAGTCATAATATCAATAAAATCATGCATAGCAGTTGAGGCATATTAGGCACCACTTTACACTAAGCTTAGTCCAATTACCCTAAGCACATCTCTTTTACAGTAAGTTCCCTTTTTCTTTATTTCCTTGACTTTCCAAGTAACCCTCTAGTGATACTTGGTGCAATGCATCACCTTATGGCCAAAAATTACTCATACATATAAGTTTTCTAACTCAATACATACATTCATAGAAAGTATAGTACACAATATCACATTTAAGTCAAGACCCTAATGACATTACAGTAAGCCCTGGTAAATTTGCACATATACTGACTTCACTTTACATAGAATATTATAACACCATACATACAATCCCAATCTAAGTCTACTAGTGCAATGTACATGTGAAGCCCCATAACATCACACGTACTTAGTAAACCTATCATGAGACCACAAGCCTTAACAATTCACTTCGTACATATACAAGGCAACATAGACAACTTCATCCATGTCAATCAAGACCTTCATAAAATTGTCATTAAAACCAACACGATGCATATATAATAAAACCACTACGTATAGACTTATACCATACATTGCATCACAACAGGTAGACAATACTACAATGTCATACATAAGAAACATAAACATAGTCATGCACATTAGAACACCTTCCTAGAACTCCCTTCAAGAACCACTTGTGCAATGCATAGGTAAAGTCCCATACCCTCACTTACACTAACTTCCCGTAGGTTATCCTATTTAGGGTCCTAGATTTACTTCCATTGTCCATTTTACTTTAGGAAAAAACAACCTTAGCCGACACTTAGACCATAGGTGCTAACATGGAGTTTGGTGTTGTCGAGCCTTACACCAAAGGAAGGTGCTCTACTTAGCCAAAGTAGAACATTAACACATGCTAACATACTAAGTGATATCACTTGCGAGATCCTATGGGCAAAGCATTGTTGATGGAACTTGGAGGAATATATGGAAACCTTATTTATGCCTAGTTATGTACCTCATGAGAATTATGGTGAACCCACCTTCCATAATTGGGAATGGAAACCCCTCCTATTCAAGTTCACTCGGTACTAAGTTAAGTTCCCTTTATTAAATAGTCGTTATTGTCTTAAGTTTATAAATTGTAGTCTTAGGAGAGTTAAATCCTCATATTCTTAGCTCATAGGTCATATATGAGAATAGACTTTCATTAGACACCATGAACCTATACTACTCATAAGCATGCATGAAATGTGAGTGTGTCTATACATTGGTCAACATGATCACCTAATGGCTATCAACAACACCTTGAGGCAGCCATCTCTTAGACCACAATGCACAACAAAACATGGACCACACGATACATACTAGCATAGGAGACAAGGTATCTATAACACACATTCAATACTCCTAACATTAGCTAATCAAACATTCATATAGGGGTACATAGGTTAGGGGTTATTAACCATTATGAATCATCCATAGCAGCACCTATGTAACACTCCAGAAATGTCATGACTTAGACTAGAGATAAATCTATTAAATAATATTTAAAATGATGTTTCCAGACCTATATTAATGTAATAAACTCACATGGAAAATGTTAGATCCAAAACGACTAAGAAAGACCTTGACGTCCGAAAACTAGCTAATTTAAACTAGTTGACGTCCCTATGCTTGGTGAAGGTTTCAAAGTGTCAAATGAAATCCAGAACTTGTAAAGTGGCCTTGCATAGGTAGTATGTAGTACAAAGGGTCCAAAGCACCGGTAACGACACCCAACACCACCCTAAGGGTCCTTGGGGAGGACCCAAACATGGGTGGGCAGGCTGCCTAGCAGCCTGCGAGCAGGCAGAAGTTGAGGCATACCGTGTGACGCACGCCTGACACGAGGTGTTCTGCCTAAAAATTTGAGAGGCAACCTCGCAAAGAAAGGCTGACACTCACCTCACTACCTCAACTCAAAATTCAATAAAAATTATGGGATTTAGCCCCGTGATGCAGCTACTTCCCAGAATTGTTAGTCATATAATTGATAATTTAACTTATTAAAAAAACCCATTTAAGTAGAAGGAATTTTGGGTAATTAATATGACAACTATATATTTATATTAGGTCAGTTTTAGACCACTTTTTAACATCCCAAACAAGATCAAACGAAATTTCTCTCATTCTCTCAAGAACACTCTCTTCTCAAAACTCCATTGCACAACAAGAAGAGCTTCAGCAACGAGACTAAGACCTCAAGCTTTTAATCCAATTTTTGTGGATTCTTCATGAATAAGGTATGGGTTTTTCACTCTTGGGATTCCTTCCCCAAAGAGGTTCTTTCAAAGATAAGTTTTCAAGAACTTCAAACACTAGGGTTTTTACTCTACAAAAATGAATTTTCTTCCTAACCTACATTTATGATTTTCAATGAAAAGTAAGTGTTTTCCATGGTTTATTTCGCACGAATTAATGAGTATGCTGTTAGTATATTTGAATTGCGTGTGGAGTATGTTCTTATCTATATGATGGTTTCGTATGATTCTCTCTATTACTTGATAATATGAAAATGTAGGGATTGAAACTAAGACTAGAATGAACTCCTAAATTAGCCTTACCTTTTACCCTACATTATGTGTTGATCTTGTACATGATTTTTAAGAGTTGTTCTTGATTATGATATTAAGTATTTCACTATGTTATGGTAATGAATGTTGTAAGTTGAACGTAAGTTCTTGAATAAAGTCCTTGGAATCAAGAGGTAAGTCTTCTAAAGTTGTGATTGCTCTACCATGTTTATGTTAGCCTAGAAATCATGATGATATGTTGTGAAAGTATGTATGATTTTTCTATGTGGATCTTATGGGCTATGAACATTTTATTTGTGTGATCATGAAAAGAACACAATAAATGCAAGTTACGATATTCTCTCATATGCTTTACACAAGATGACTATGTTATATTAATCTCACATACGAAGGGTTATGATGAAAAGAAAATCTCATTTAATCATAAAGAGATCATGATCATGTTTATACAAGGAGTTAATCTCCTATGACCTATGATAAGTCTATGATAAAAGACAACATAAAGGTTATTCAAGAAAGGGACTTAACGTAAGAACCGATGAATTAGATATGAGAGGTGTCCCTTCCCTAGTTGGAAGGTTGGTTCTCATTAGATTGAGGCTGCCATGTAATGTGGAACTATGGGTCTCTAATACATCTCCTAGATCTAGAACTATGTTTCCACCATAGGGTATTAGCTAGTGGATCCACGTAGAAAGATATGTTATGTTTGGTTCTACTTTGTCCGGTAGAAAACCTTCTTTTGGTGTGGGTTTTTATGACACCGGATTCCAAGTTTACCTTACATGGTCTATGTCGGTTATGGCTTATGTTCCCTCATGTGAAATGAAAGACAAGTAAATGAACTTTGACTAGGATGACTTTAGGAGTCTACTTAGTAGAGGTAGGGGTATGTGAAATCCTAGGAGTTTGTTCTTATGTAATATGATAACATGAAAGGTATATTTTTATGATACATGTAGTTACACTTATATGATGTTGGTTATTATGATGAATATGTTATTGGGTTATATTTCTATATGAAATGATGACTAATTATTTTACAAGTTATATGAAGCAAAGCTTTACCTACGGTCTCCTATCTTATCTAATTGGTTGTGTGGGGTTTTGAGGCTTCACATGACCATTGCACTTGTAGGATGGGGATGGGATCATTGGTAAATGTGTTGTATGTTATGTAATCTATTGAATATGAAATCTTAACATGACTATGATAATATGTCTTTAATTATGATCATGCTTTATGTTGATGGAATTTATGACTTGTATATGTTCTATGGTAAGTGCATTAAAGACGTTCAGATGACTTAGCACGTTTTCTAAAGATATGATTAATGATCCTTTTTCATGCATGTCCTTAAATGTTATGTGCATATACCCATACCTTATACATGTGGCGTACTAACCCCATTACTTTATATTACTACAACTGTAGGTTCCGGCCTTCGAAGTTTAAGTAGTTCGATTTTACAAAGCTTGGAACTCTTTCTCCAAGTCTTGGTAGTTTCTCATGTTCGGGACGCCATCAATTATATTCAATCTTATGAAGACTTTAGTAGATATTAGGAATATCCTATTTCCATCATGTTTCTTTGGATTCTTTTGTATTAATGCATATATGGCATATTGACTATGTATTGGCTAAGTCCAGATTTGCACTCTTAGATGGTTTTATATATGTGAGACAATTTCTTAAAATTCCGTATGGTTTATGAATGATAACTATGAAGTCTAAGTATACTTTAAGTAGAATGTAAAAGTTTTAATTTTCTGCATTTTTACGGATCACATGGTATGATGAATGCTAAGGGCTTGTCTGAGTCCTCTAAGAAGAAGACGACGCGGTCCTAATTTTGGGTATGCACTCCGACTATGACAAGATTGATATCAGAGCAAGTGGTTAAATATCTTTAGGATCAATGTCTCACTAAACCACGTTACCTAGTGTCTTGTTCATGGTTGTAAAGTGCACCACAATTATGGGTTAGAGGCTATGTGATGACTAGGAAACTTCTCTTATTCTTGATACTCCTATGCGTGCCTTTAGTGTTTTGACACTATGTGTCTTTTAGCATATAATACCTTTATTTTGGTTATAGTGGATGGACACAAGAAGGAAAGCCTAGAGGAGTGTAGGAGAAAAGATTGCGAATGCGGGAGCTACTCCCCAAGGCAATCAAAATGCTCCTCAGGTTCAAGCTGCTGCAAATGATCAAGTTCCAGTGAATCCTCCGGCTATGATGGATGGTGAGGTGAGGGCAGCCCTGTTCCAAATGGCCCATGCCATCACCACCCAAGCTTAAGCCATCACGGCTCAATCTAACAGGGACATTGTTCCTCGAGAAAACCAACATGCTAGTACTATGGCTAGCCATTTAAGAGACTTTACGAGGATGAATCATTCCATATACTTCGGATCAAATGTTAATGAAGACCCCCAAATTTCCTTGATGAGGGCTACAATATTTTGTTTGCTATAGGCGTGAGTAACATAGAAGGATGAGCTTGTTGCAGATCAACATAAGGACATAGCTGAGACATGGTACAATCAGTGGAAGGATAGTAAGGCTTTATGAGGTGGTCCCATGACTTTGAAGATCTTAAAAAAGCCTTTCTTGATAGATTCTTTCCCAGGGAACAAAGAGAAGTTAAGGTAGAAGAGTTTATCAACCTTCGTCAAGAAGGTACGAGTGTTAAGGAATACTCCTTATAATTCATTAATCTTTCCAAATATGCTTCTTCTTTGGTTTCTAAAGCTAGGTATGAAATGAGTCATTTTGTAACGAGAGTGTCCAAAGAGCTTGAAGAAGAATGTTGTGTAGCCATGCTTCATGACAATATGGATCTTTTTAGGTTGATGGTTCATGCTCAAAAAGTTGAGGAAAGTCGTCTAAGGAGAAAGAATAAGGAAGTTAAGAAGGCAAAGTCATTTTAAGTTGTTCTTATAAGAGTAGGCTTGATGTTTAATACAAGCCTAAGTTTAATAAGAGGTTTTCAAATAAGATTCCTTCTAATTTCTCAAATAATCTCAATGATAGACGTTTTAATCCTAAACTTCAAAAGGGAAGAAACATTGATCTGCCAAAAGAGAGATCCATTTGTGGTAAGTGTGGTAAGAAACATGTGGATGAATGTCTTGTTGGGAATAATAGTTGCTATGGTTTTTGAAATGGTGGTCATATGGTGAAATATTTCCCTAAAATGAGAAGGCAAGGCAAGGGGAATGGTCAAGCTCAACCAAGCGGTCCTAATTCTGAAGCTCCAAAAACGAACTACTCTATGCACTCAAGACAAGGGGGAACAAGAAAGCTCTCCCGATGTTGTGACGGGTATGTTACAAGTTTTCTCTTTTAATGTCTATGCATTTATTGATATAGGTGATACTCTTCCTTTTGTTACACCTTTGGTAGCTAGGAAGTTTGATGTACTTCCCGATGCTCTGTTTGAACCCTTTTCGGTTTGTACCCCAATAGGCGACTCAATAGTTGCAAAAAGAGTCTCTAGGAAATGTCTTGTGTGCTGCCCAATAGAGTTACTCTTGATGATTATGTAGAACTTGACATGTTATGATTTAAATATCATCTTTGGTATGGATTGTCTTCATGATAGTTTTGCTTCCATAGATTGTATAACAAGGATAGTGAAATTTCAATTCCCTAATGAGTCTATTCTAGAGAGGAAAGGGGGGAATTTTATGTCAGGGGTCAAATCATTTCTTGTTTGAAGGCTTGTAAGATGCTAGCCAAGGGTTGTCTATATCATATGGTGAGAGTTAAGGACCTACAATGTAAAACTCCTTCTATTGAGTTAGTCCCTGTAGTGAGAAAATTCCAAGAGGTTTTCCTTAATGACCTTCCAGGAATTCCTCCCAAACGGGAAATTGACTTTGGCAATTTTGTTACCGTATACAAATCCCATTTCAATTCCTCCATATAGGATGGTTTCGGCAGAATTAAAAGAGTTAAAGCTCCAACTCAAAGATTTACCAGACAAGGGTTTCATTCAACCTAGTATTTCTCCATGGGGTTCTCCGGTCTTGTTTGTTAAGAAGAAGGATGGGTCCCTTAGAATGTGCATTGATTATCGCCAACTAAATAAGGTCACCATAAAGAACAAGTATCTTCTCCCTAGGATTGATGAACTATTTGATCAACTCTAAGGTGCTAGTTACTTTTCCAAGATTTCCTTAAGGTTGGGATATCACAAACTTAGGGTGAGAGGTGAAGACATTCCCAAAACATCTTTACGAACGAGATTGGTCACTATGAATTCCTAGTTATGTCTTTTGGGTTAACGAATGCCCCGACGACTTTCATGTATCTAATGAACAAAGTGTTCCAAGATTATCTCGACTCATTTCTGATTGTGTTCATTGATGTTATTTACTTCAAGAATGAATATGATCATGAAAGTCACTTGAGGTTGGCCTTGCAAGTCCTTAAAGAACACCAACTTTATGCCAAATCTAGCAAGTGTGAATTTTTGGTAAGGTCGGTTGCTTTTCTTGGCCATATTATCTCTGGTGATGGTGTAGAGGTTGATGTGAAGGAGAAGGATGTGGTCAAAAATTATCCTAGGCTTATGATCCCACAGACATAAGGAGTTTCTTGAGTCTAGCCAACTACTATAGAAGATTTGTTTATGGATGTGTTTACTGACCATAAAAGTCTTCAATATGTGTTTACACAAAAGGAGTTGAACCTCCAACAGAAAATACGGTTAGAATTGTTGAACGATTATAACATGAATGTCTTTTATCACCCCGACAAACCCGATGTTGTTGTGGCTGCTTTGAGTCAAATGACAATGGGTAGTTGTCTCATGTGGAGGAAGAGAATAAAGAACATGTGAAATATGTTCATAGGTTGGCTTTCTTAGGTGTGCAATTTGAAGATCCTCCATATGGTATATTCATAGTACATCATAACTCCGACTCATCATTAGTGTTGGAGGTGAAATCTAAGCATCATCTTGATCAACTATTGATGGAGTTAAAGGAATTGATACTTGGTAAGCTCAATGCTTCATTCTCCCAAGGGGGATGGTGTTCTTAGTTACCAAGGGAGATTATGTGTACCCAATGTTGAGGATTTGAGAAATCGAATTCTAGAAGAAGCTCATATTTCTCGCTATTATATACATCAGGGTGCCACCAAAACCTATCGTGACCTTACAGAGGTCTATTGGTGGGATGGTTTAAATAGGGACATAGCAGAGTTTGTTTCTAAGTGTCAAAAATGCCAACAAGTTAAAGCTGAGCATCTCAAACCGGGTGATTTAACCCAAATCATAGATGTTTCTACATAGAAGTGGAAAGCCATCAATATGGACTTTATTGTTGGGTTTCCTCGAACCTAACAGAAAAATAATTATATATGGGTTATTATGGATAGGTTAACAAAATCTGCCTATTTTATTCATGTTAAGTTCACTTAAACGGGTGAAGACTATGCAAGGATCTACATTAATGAGATTGTGAATCTTCATGGGATTCTTTTATCAATCATTTTGGATAGCGGTTCCCAATTTACTTCTCATTTTTGGAAGGTTTTTCAATAGGGTTAGGTACTCAAGTGAAACTTTATACGCTTTTCATCCTCAGGCGGATGGTCAAGCGGAACGTTCCATTCAAACCCTTGAGGACATGTTAAGAGCCTATGTCATTGATTTCAAGGAGAGTTGGGATAATCACTTACCTTTGATTGAGTTCTCTTACAACAATAACTATCATTCGAGAATCTCCATGGCACATTTTGAAGCTCTTAATGGTAGAAGGTGTAGATGTCTGGTTGGATGGTTTGAGATTTGTGAGTGCTCATCCTTGGTCAAGAAATTTTCTATGAAGCTATAGAGAAGGTTCAAATCACAAACAATATATTGAAGACATCCTATAGTCAACAAAAGTCTTATTTTGATAATAGAAGAAGAGATCTTGAGAATGAAGTAGGCGATAATGTCTACTTGAAGATTTCACCTATGAAAAGGGTGATGAGGTTTTGTAATAAGGGGAAGTTAAGTCCTCGGTATGTTGGTCCGTATGAGATTTTGCAACGGATTAGAAAGCTTGCCTATGAGTTGAAACTACCTAGTGAACTGCTCTAGTCCATCTAGTGTTTCATGTGTCTATGCTCAATTAATGCATAGGTGACCCAGTGTCTATTCTACCTATTGAAGGTTTAGGGGTTGATGAGAACCTCTCCTATGAAGGGGTTCCGGTTGAGATCCTAGATCGCCAAGTCAAGAAGTTGACAAACAATGAGGTTGCCTCTGCAAAAGTTCTATGGAGCAACCATCTTGTTCAGGGTGCAACATAGGGGGCTGAAGCCGACATGAAGTCCCGCTGCCCTCATCTCTTTACTCCTTAAGGTTAGACATTTATATTAATTTAGAAAGTAATGCATGATCATGTAATCAACTTTTTTCCAAATAGGTGCATGTTTGGTAAAAGTTGTACCAACTACAGTTTTAAGAAAATGCCTTCATACACTATTCTTGCACTTATCTAAAACATGTATGCATATATTTTCTTGAGATTTTGTTGTTTTGTTTCCATCTTTAGAAGAACGATAACATGGTAACACTTTGATGCATTTTGAGCTTATGACAAGGTTGAGAAGGAAGTTCCTCAATATGTGTTATGAATATGGAGCTCTTATATGTTGTGTATCATGAATTGAGTGCTATGCGTAATCTTATGGTATATGTTGTGAGGAGTTGTGATATAATACTATTAGTTGTGACTTATTATGATTTTATGTTGTTTATTGGTTGTACTTCTAGCCTTGAGTCTATTCCTACCCTCCAAAAGATTTTATTGTCATTAGGGGATGAATGTTCCTAAGGGGGAATAATGTAACACTTCGGAAATGTCATGACTTAGACTAGAGATTTATCTATTAAATAATGTTTAAAATGATGTTTCCAGACCTTTATTAATGTAATAAACCCATTTGTAAAAGGTTACATCCAAAACGACTAAGAAAGACCTTGACGTCCGGAAACTAGCTAATTTGAACTAGTTGACGTCCCTATGTTTGGTGAAGATTTCGAAGTGTCAAATGAAGTTCACAACATGTAAAGTGACCTTTCGCACTTAGTATGTAGCACAAAGGATCCAAATGCCTAGTAACGACACCCCAAAGACCACACTAAGGGTCCTACGGGAGGACTCAAACATGGGTGGGCAGGACGCCTGGCAGCCTGCGAGCAGGCAGAAGTGGAGGCATCGCATGCGACGCACGCCTGACATGAGATGTTCTGCCTCAAGATTTGAGAGGAAACCTAACGATACGAGTCTGACATGCTCTCACTGTCTGAACTCAAAATTCAATAAAAATGACGGAATTTGGCACCAAACGCACAACTATTTCCAGAATCGTTAAAGTCATATTTTTTTGTAATTTAACTTATTAAAAAGACCTATTTAAGTGGATGGTCTTTTGGGTAATTAATTGGACGAATATATATTGATATTAGGTCATTTTTAGACCACATTGACACGTCCCAAACAAGATCAACGCAATTTTTCTCATTCTCTCAAGAGCACTCTCTTCTCAAAACTCCATTGCAGAACAAGAAGAGCTTAAGGAAGAAGATGAAGACCTCAAGATTTTTATCCAATTTTCATGGATTCTTCATCTATAAGGTATGGGTTTTTCACTCGTGGTATTGCTTTCCCATAGAGGTCCTTTCAAAGATAAGTTTCCAAGAACATCAAAAACTAGGGTTTTTACTCTACAATTCGAATTTTCTTACTAACCCTAGATTTATGATTTTCAATGAAAGTAAGGTTTTTCCATGGTCTATTTTCACATGAATTGATGGCTATGTTGTTAGTATGTTAGAATTTCGTGTGGAGCATGTTCTTATTTTTATGATGGTTTCGTATGATTGTCTCTACTACATGATATTATGAAAACATAGGAATTAGAACTAAGACTAGAATGAACTCCTAAATGACCCTTATCCTTTACCCTACATTATTCATTGATCTTGTACATGATTTGAAGAGTTGTTCTTGATTATGATATTGAGTATTTCACTATGTTATGGTTATGAATGTTGTAAGTTGAACGTAAGTTCTTGAATAAGGTCCTTGGAAGCAAGAGGTAAGTCTTCTAAAGTTTTGATTATTCTACCATGCTTATGTTAACCTATAAATCATGATGATATGTTGTGAAAGTATGTATGATGTTGCTAACCGTATATGATGGGCTATGAACATGTTATTTGTGAGATCATGAAATAACATGATAAATGCAAGTTACGATATTCTCTTGTATGTTTTACACAAAATGACTATGTTATATTAATCTCAGTTACGAAGGGTTATGATGAAAGGAAATTCTCATCTAATCATAAAGAGCTCATGATCATATTTATACAAGGATTTAATCGTCTATGACCTATGATAAGTTTATGATAAAAGACAAGATAAAGGTTATTCAATAAAGGGACTTAAGTTAAGCACCGATGAACTAGATATGAGAGGTGTCCCTTCCCTAGTTGAAAGGTAGGATCTTATGAGATTGAGGCTTCCATGTAATGTGGAACTATGGATATCTAATGCATATCCTAGTTCTTGAACTATGTTGCCACCATAGGATAATAGCTAGTGGATCCACCTACAATGCTATGTCATGTTTTGTTCTACTTTGGCTAGTAGACCACCTTCTTTCGGTGTGGGGTATTATGACACCGGATTCCATATTTGGATCACATGGTCTATGTCGGTTAAGGCCTATTTTCCCTCATGTAAAATGAAATACAAGTAAATGAGCGTTGACTAGGGTGACTTGAGGAGTCTACTTAGTAGAGGTAGGAGTATGAGACTCTGCCTAGACATTGCACAAGTTTACTCTAATGGAAGTCCTAGGAGATAGTTCTTATGTAGTATGATAATATGAAAGGTATATGTTTATGATACATGCTGTTACACTTATATGATGTTGGTCATTATAATGAATATGTTATTGGGTTATATTGCTATATGAAGTGATGACTAATTATGTTACAAGTTATATGAAATAAAACTTTACCTGTGGGGTTATAGGGGCTTCGCATGACCATTGCACTTGTAGGTTGGGGATGGGATCATTGGTAAGTATTTTGTATATTATGTTATATGACCTATTGAATATGAAATGTCAACATGACTATGATAATATGTCTTTAAACTACAAGAAAATAGGTCATTAACGAGGAGAAATTTGGTCGTTAAATGTCTACGTCCGGACGCTATATGTCAATAAAGACTAGACAAAATTCAGTTGTCGTTGGTCGTTAAAAGCCCTGAGCTAAAAGTCAACGACCAGATTTTAGCTTGGTCGTTAAAAGTATCCTTAATGACCACACTAATTGCTGTCATTATATGTCCTTTTTAGCGACCGATTTTCCCCTTAGTACATATACTTTAATGATTGAAACTCATTTCATTAATTTATATGTTACTATCTTACCAATACATTTAACAACCAAGTTTCCCATCGGTAATGTTCGTTTCAATCGTTCATAAGCTATTTGTAAATGAGTTTTAAATACCCTATTTTTATTTGATATTATTATACAAAGATTATACGAGTGAATAATATTAAATATTTAATGCAAAGAAACACTAAAAATATTTTTATTAATAAGCTTTATTGTTTAACAAATAACTAATTAAAGAAAGATAGATCATATTCAAGTTAATATGACCTATCTTTATCAACTCCCAAAATGAGAAAATTGCAACATATCTAAACAATAAGACATCATATTTAAACTACCCCGAACCAAATTGGTAAAAGAACTCCTAAACTTCAACTTTCTCCGTATTTTCTTTAACATTAGATTTATATTGGAATTCTTGAGCTGTAAAAAGAACATATGTCAGTTTAGCAAAAAAAAAATCATATAGAATAAACACAAAACCTCAACATATTTGCGAAAAGAATGCAAAACATTTAAGTTACTAAAAACATGTGAATAATAACTTTTAGTATGGCTGAATATAGCATATTTTCAGTGTTGTTTATATTCTTATAATTCACTCTAGAGTCCAATATGATATTGGAAAATAGTAATTAGGACAAAAGAGTTTCTTCTGCGAAGTCGTGTTTGATTTCTCAATTCATGAAGCTGGTTCATACTGGAGATTTACGTTTTCAAGGGTATATGTTGTCATTGACATGGTTCCAAAGTGTTTTACTATCACCATATATATCTTGAATGTTTAGTGCTACTTTTTTCATGAACAATTTTTCTGAGGTTCTAAGAAATATATTACTAGAGCAATGAACATTATTTTTCGATTATTTTTTCTCGTCTTCATCAATGGAATGTGTGCTTGCTTTTGAAACTTATGTTGCAGTTAGTAGACTCCTAAAATTTACCAGGGGACATGTTGAATACCCCAACAATCTATGAGACAATCGACATTAAAAGTGCATTTGGTGACTCGTAACGAATCCCGAAGAATTCGTCAAATAGAGAACTGGATTTCAAATAATCGCCCTACAACTGCACATTTTTCAAGAGGATGATATAAACTATGCATTACTGGGTGATAGCTAGTGCCAATTTTTTTTTTAAAAAATGGCACTGATAAAATCTCTCATATCATTAATATGTTTATATGCCTCTGAAATTATGCATGCATTAGTATGACTACATTTGATAGAAAATAAAACATCTTAATACATAATTCTCTAAAATTGGTGATCTTTACAAATGAAGTTCTTTAACATACAACAAGAAATTGATTCCCACGAGGCAAGTTTTTGTCCTCTCTTTCATTTGAAGCCGTTTAAAAGGACTACTCTAAAAGATAGGTCAAGAAGAGAGTACAAGCAAGTGAAGTTGCAGTGCAACATGTAAAGCCACTCGTACCACGGCAACAAGTGCAACTGCTACAAGTTGCATTTTACTACTAATGTTTGCAGTGACAAGATGAGAATTTGTCTTGGAATTAATCCCACCAATCATGAAAATCCCAATTAAGTAGAATTTAGTAGCTATTTCAACCTATTGACTGATCATTAAGGGATGCAGGTGTTCCGTGAGTGACTGTGCAACACCAACCTAGAATGTCCAGCAACAAAGAGCATATGGAGAAACCATTCGATTGGCTAGAAATAATGAGACCACCCTGATCATGGCTATAGGAAGTTCAATGGTGCATGAACTGGGAGAAAGTCAAGGAAAACATGGCTATAGTATATAGAGCCACACTTGTCGATGTTGTGGATTAGATATGGTTCAAAAGGAACAATAAAATATTCTAGCAAAGAAGGAGACAAGAGACTTGTATAGTGAAGAAGATCATCTAAGAAGTACTAGTGAGAGGCAACATACATCCAAATATACAATAGTGTGCTTCTCAACTCAATAGATACTCGTGCTTCCTAGAGGGTTATCATATGATTTAATTATAATAAGCAGATAGATGAAGAGGTTTCATTCGCAAACTGTGTATGTCCAGTTGAGGAACGAGTTTGTATTTATGTGTTTTACGAATGACATAAAACTTCAATAAAGAAATTTAAGAATACTCTAGGGGCACTATAAGGACAACCAAAAGTTCACTTCACTTATTTAAAAGAAAAGTAAATCTTGGAAAAAGAGTTAAAAAAACTCCTTTGAAAAAATGTCCGGCAGATAGCTAAGGTTATAACAATACTTGTCTGACCACCCCTAACTGATCGATTAGTTAATAACCTATAAATTAAAAAGAGTAATTAAACAATATGCACCATAGAATCAATTTCATTAATACACGTAGGAAAGCAGAAACTTACCTTTGATGAGAAGAGTACTTACTCTAAGAATGCATAACTTTTTTATCAAGCAGCAATCGACAAAAGCTAGACCAACAGATGAGCTATCCTGATGAGCGATCAGTGATGAGTAGTGGCCAGAGAAGGCTAAAATCCTTCTTTTAACACTTGCCACTGCTGAATAATTTTCTAACTTTAAACAATCTACAATTTTTTTCTTAAATATGTATGAATCCAAAAAAGAAGATTTTGTATTAATCACATTATTATATAGCAGAAGCTAAACACCTAAATCCCTTTAACCAACGCTTCCTATTGGTTAGTAGTAGATAATGTAGCAGCAAGCAAAAAAATTGTTAGAAGAAACTAAGGCAACAGTAAATCTAGGTGCAACAATACATCTGTCCTAAGTTAAAGCAGGCCAACAATAGGTTGTATAATCAATTTTTTAAAATAAAAAACGGGTTGTTAGGAATAAGAAGTTGTGACGTAAAGGCAAAAATAAAACTTACAATTATCCTGCAGTTAAGGCAACGAAAAATAGATGTACACACGATACAATAAGGGTCTTTTATATTGATGATATGAGCTAATGAACATGGAAGATATATATGAATTTATGATAATGTTGTCTTTGTTTATGAACATGTTTTATATTGTTCTGATCCTTGTCATATATATTGTCTCTTGTCTGTGCATAAAGTAGTAAACAATCTTATAGGAAGTGTTATGTTGCCTTAAGGAAGCCTAAAAATCAGTTGACCAAAGTTAATACGGGTGTCATTTTATAAGTGGAGACAAGAAATGGTGGACAGTAATGCATGAATTCAATCAAGTACCAGTTTAACCTTACTAGAAGGAAGATTCAGAATGATAATAGATGCCACATGTGAAACAGACCAGCAGAAACTCACAGCTATATGTTTCCCCAGCTTTTTTGGCCTTACAAGATTAAAGCCTAACACTATCATGAAATTTTTTGAAGGCTTGACCTGCTAGAAAGTTGACAGCACCATAGAAAAGATTTGGAAGTCAATTCTTGCTGCCATGTAATGGACTATATGAAATTAAAGAAGTAGAAGATGCTTTGATGACCTCTCAACTACACAAGTTATGCTCAAAGTTAATGTTTTTTGGATTTATACTTCAAAACAACAATCCAGGTTCAAGAACTTTACATTTTAGATCATAATCATTAAGTCAAAACTCATGTATACACTCATTTGTCTTAAATGGTTGCCTAAAAAACATAACTCCTTTAAGTTAAATGCCGATGGAGGCCTTTGATGTTGTTTCTGACAGGGGAGGACCAGTTGGTTATACGAAATCATACATGTAAAACTTACGAGATCATACGTTGATTTTTGCTGCTGACAAAAAAATTAGTACACATAACAAACGACGGGAAGAGGTTAAATGATGCAGTTCACTTCAAAGAATTAACTGGAATGGAGAGAAGTTGTTCTTGAAAGGCTTGCTATGCTTCATCTTCTTGCTAATTTCTCTAACAACCATGGAAAAAGACAAATGTCGAGTATATGAATAATGTTTTCTTCACAAAGGAGTGGGAGTGGTGGGAAAACATGTCTAGTTGAAAGATGGAAGAGTGTAACTTATATAATGTAGTGTCTTTTTTATTATTATTAACAATCGGATACTAATTTTACTTACAATATGATATTATCATGTTGTGGATGTTAAATATAAAATGGAATTATAACGAAAAAATGAAAACGTTGTCGCTATAAATATACCTTTAACGACCGGATTCATATCCCGTTGTTATGACTTGGTCGTTAGAAGTATCACTACAACATTTTGTCTATAACCACCCTAGAAATACTTTTTGACTTTAAGCCACACTTTTTCAGGGGTGTCTGAAAGTCCCGTAACCTTAGAGTTTAGGCTTAGCAGCTATGCTTAAAAGCGTTCAAAAAAGGCAAAAAGGCGACGCTTTTGCAGCTACGCTTAAAAGTGTTGCCTTATCAACTATACTTTTAAGCATAGCCTTAAAGGAAAAAAGGCGACACTTTCAAGCGCAGCTTGATAGGAAAAAAGGCCACACATTGCAGCTACATTTAAAAGTGTTGTCTTGCCTGCTACACTTTTAAGTGTGGCCTTTGCTACCATACCTGCTACACTTTAAAGTGTAGCCTTTGCTACCATATTGTGCACAATTAGGAAGTGTTGACTTTTATATCTAATATATTACAACACTTTGAAGTGTAGTCTTTTCCCATATGCATACACAATTTATATGCCACAATTCCTAAGTAAAATACACAAATATTGTTTTGCAATAAATAATCTCAAACATTAAGTACTCTTACAAATTTATAGATTTTCCATAAACTTCAAACATAATGTGTTGTGTACATACACAAACTTATAAAGCAATATTCTAAATGTGTACATAATAGTTAAAAAAGTACACTTATAATAGTTCAATATATTCCACCAGTGAATATATTTCACAAAATCAAAGACAATGTAATCAAACTTTCCTTATACGCTCTAAAAGGGGGTCATGGACTCCTTTTTAGTTTAGGATCCCCTTTCTACATTCAATTATTTATTGAACGAAAAAACTTACTATTATGGCTATGTAAGGGGACCGGCTTCCCCTTTTTCAATCACCTCCTACCTTAAGGTAGGCCCACTGCTGAATACCCTCAATCGAATAGCTCAAAAACTCTTCATCATCCACTTAAAATTTGTTCACCTCCATTTCCCTACACAAATCATATTGCTAAGGTTATAGAATAGGCAAAAAAATTTCATACTGCAACATTTATTGAAGAGGCAAGAAATCCTGATTGAAGTAGTTTATATAATCATTCATGCTTTAAATATATGTTACTCTCTATTTACTGTTAAGAGGTAATATTGCTCAATTTGCAAAATGTACTTACTACTAAGGAACTTGGAAACTACATATTGTGTTCCATATTGCAAAACTATTTTCCTTGAAGGAAAACTGCCCAACCTGCCCAACCATACCAACCTGCCCAATAATTCCATATTGCAAAAACAGTGAATCATATTTTCCTTGAATATGCTTTTTAGCTTTTGGTTACCTGAAGTTATTTCCTAGAAATTATCCCAACTCTCATTATAGTTTACTCGATACACAGTCAATTAGACATAGTTAACAACCTTCAATACTCAAAACTATCTTCAATGCATTAATATACTCCTCAAACAGGTCATAGAATGATCTATCCCCACTGTTACTGCATGTATTTTCCATACATAACTAGCTAAATTTCTGGTAACTAAGATATTTTCAATATCATCCCTCCTTGCCCTGTAACAGCGAAAACTTTCATACCCTCTTTTCCAAATGTGTTATGTTTTTAAATGCATATGCTTAAGCAAAATAAAATTATTAATAGGATCCTTAGATTGTTTTTTCCTAATCCTCTCCCAGGCAGTAGATACTGTAAAACTGTCATCTTAAGAGGGAATCCAGTTTGAAAAAACAGTAAGTCATAATTTTCTTGACGGCAAATGCTTTTTAGCTTTTAGTTATCTGAAGTTATTTCCTAGACAACTATCCCAACTCTCATTATATTTTACTCGATACACAGTCAATTAGACATTGTTGTTAACCTTCAATACTCAAAACTATCATCAAGACACTATCGTCATACCATATATAACAAACCCAACTCTTAAATATGTCCTACAAAAAAATTCCAAGGTAAAACATTTTCCCCTAGAAACATACTAAATACATAATGTACGTTTCATGAATCAGGGAGCAAATCCTAACAGGATGACACTCTGGCAAAACAAAACTTCATAAAAAGAAAAGGATGCTAGCAGGACAAAGAACAACTAGGAAACAGAAGTTTAAAAGTAATTGGTAGTATCACAAGCCTATAAATCAAAATAAAGGATAGAAGTCGTTTAAATTCCAACCATAACGAACAAGCCATTAACAACAACTAAAAGGAGAACTTTTAAGCATTTAGAGTGTTTCGCCAGCATTCAACAATATTCAAAACTATATCGAGATCTCTTTTTCTTGATAGCAGTAAACTAATCACATACCTTTGCAACTCCAATTTTGAAAAGATCTCTTTTTCTGCTTCTACGCCAGTTTCATATTATTGTAGGATCCCTTTCAAACTAGAATATATATACAATGTCAAATATGATTGTTGGCGGAAAAGTAGCCAAGTAGAAGGAAAATGCTATGAGTTGAACAATAAGTAGAAGTTAATGCAACATCTACCCTATCAAAATAAAGCAACTTGACTATATCGTTTGAACTTAGGCTTTTGTATAGAGAACTGGAATTTCAGATCTTTCTCAATAAAAATTTCATATTAATCGTGCAAAAACTAGATTTACAGATATATTATGGGATTACGATTTTTCCAATATATATAGCACAACTAGATACCACAACACATTTTTAAACTGCAATATAGAGATAAAATTTTTAAGTTGATCCCTTTTTCCTTGGGTGGTAGGGAAGAGGATAATAAGGTGGGGATTGAACATAGACATAAAAGTTCTGATAACTAATCAACTAAGCTACTAAAATTTCGAGATAACTGATCCTTGATTAGCCAAACAAACCCAACAAATCAATACCACTAACAAAGTTCGTTATAAAACAAGAAGAACACAAATAAACAAAAAGGGGTACTTTAAATTCATTAAGCATTAATTTCATTACCCCAATCAATAACTATTACTCAAGCAAAATAAAAAGGGTGAAAAAAATAACAAATATTGAAAAAATATCAATGTTTTATCACTCATAATTTACTGAGAAACTTAACTACTAACACAAATAGAAAAAAAAGGATTACCTTAGATTTATTAGCATTAATTTCATTACTCTCAGCCATAACTATTCATCAAGCAAAACAAAAAAGAACCCCAAAAAAATCAAATCTTGAAAAAAATGAGTTTTTATGTATCATAATTTTCTGAAAATGACCAATAGTAGACAGTTGACTGTTCATTAGACAAAAAGGTATAATTATTAACTGATTTATTGATTCCTAGTTTTTGGATTTCAATTATAAAAGAAGAAATGACAGTTTCTGAAACAAGAGCAGACAAAAAAAAATAAGAACAAAGAAGATATAGAGAAGAAAAAGAAGAAGATGAAGAGAAAAAAATATAGAAAGAAAGTAAAATTTAAAGCTTAAAATAGAGATAGAGATGGATGAAAAAAGAAGAAAAAGACAAAGAAATCCCCTTAGTGCAAATATTGTTTCCGCCACTCCCGCAAAAGCCAAGACAACTACAACAACAGTAACATACCAATAAAGTCCCACGAGTGAGTTCTAAGAGGGTAAAGACCCACCCAAGAATTGTAGGGATCAAATATGGACGGGTCGGTTACGTTGGAATAGGTTAAACAGAAAATAGATAAAAAATTCGATTTTCACATAGATAATAAATGGATTAAGCGACATACAATGTGGTGGTTACATAAATAAACGAACACAAGATAAAAATCTCAATAAACTTAAAAATTTCATAAATAAATAAATCATGTAAGTTGTAACAAGCAACATATATATATATATATATATATATATATGTATGTATGTATGTATGTATGTATGTATATACATTTTTTGATGGATAATATCCATTTTCAAAAAGACAAAGATATGTAATGGGTAGTTACTTGTTTTCTCTAATTATTGTGTGAGTCAGCCGTGAATGATAGTACTAGTTTGTTTTTCCTACTTCGGAAAGAGTACCCAAATGGCCAGAGGTTTTGCGTGACAAACACCTTAGAATAAATGGATGATGCAGTATATTTCTTTATATATATATATATATATATATATATATAACCGCTACTTTGTTTCCATGCATTCGTTGGGTAGCAATAAGTAAGAGAGGTAATAAAATACTTTGACCAGGGCCAATTCCCCTTCCATTGATTGGAAAATTTGCATAATATTGCTAGTGTTCAACCTCGTAAGTCACTTGACAGGCTTGCCCTATTTTAGGTTTTCAAAGATAGAATTCTTACCCTAAATAATTCTATCTTTGAAAGCATAATTGTACACAAGACATCAAAACCCTAAAGCTAAAATTTATACTTTCAAAGATAGAATTCTTACCCGGTAAACCCTATCCTAACAAAATCGAGTTCTTCAGCAAGAACAATTATGGAAATCGTATTCTTTAGAGAGATTATCTTTAGCTCTTTACCTCTTCAGCCATAAATCTGTCTAAAATTTGAGAGAAAAGTGTGACAGAGAGACTTAACTTCAGTCATCTTGCCAACAACCCCAATAAATTCCTTCTAAACAAAAAAAAATCATTCAATAACCAAAAATTTGAGAGAAGCGGTCATCTTGGTCTTGGAGAAATCTTCATGAAATAAACAAAAAGCAAAAATTAAGCAAATTGGTACTTACCTTGACGGAATCTTCAGCAAATTGGTCTTGGTGAGTTCTTCAGCAAATATTTCAGCTTGATCTTCGGCAAATTTGAAGCTTGGTGAAAGAAAAGCGTGAAATTGTGAAAGGGAAAGCATGAGTTCTGATTTAGGAAAGTGAAAGGAAAGCGTGAAGTTGTGTTTTATTATTAATTAAGTTTATTTTTTTTGGCCAATAAAATGGGAGGGAGAGTTAAAATTATTGGAGGGAATATAAAATTTTGGTGAAAATTTTAAGTCCATACTCATAATTTGTTGTTTTAACAATAATAAAAACTAAACACTTAAAAATTGTGGTCATATATTTAAAAAATCGTTGTAAATTATATCATATTTTAGCAACACTTATAAAGTGTAGCTTATAACTTTTAAGTACACTTTTCAAGTGTTGCCAATATTATCGTTGTTCAAGGTTAAAAAAATTTGCTACACTTTAAAAGCATTCCCAAAAATACTTTGGGCAACACTTTAAAAGTGTAGTTTAGAATTAGTGTCGTTGTAGACACAAAATGGTGTAGTGTATGATTTCTTGTAGTGTTAATTATGAGCATGCTTTATGTTGATGGAATCCTTGACTTGTATATATTCTATGGTATGTGCAATAAAGACGTTCACATGACTTAGCACGTTTTCTAAAGATATGATAAATGATCATTTTTCATGCATGTCCTTAAATATTATGTGCATTAACCCATACTTAGTACATGTGGCGTACTACCCCCTTTACTTTATATTACTACAATTGTAGGTTGTAACCATTAAAGTTTAAGGAGGTCGATTTGAAGTAGCTTGGAACTCTTTCTCTAAGTCTTGGTAGGTCTTCATGTTCGGGAAGCTATTAATTATATTCAAGCTTATGAAGACTTCAATAGATATTAGGAATATCCTATTTACATTATGTCTCTTTGGATTCTTTTGTATTAAGGCCTATATGGCATATTGACTATGTATTGGCTAAGTCAAGATTTGCACTCTTAGATGGTTTTATATATGTGAGACAATTTCTTAGAATATAGTATGGTTTATGAATGATAACCATGATGTCTAAGTATACTTCAAGTAGAATGTAAAATTTTTAATTTTTTACAGATCACATGTAATGACGAATGCTAAGGACTTGTCTAAGTCCTCTGAAAGGACGACGACATCTCGGTATGCGCTCCAGGTGTGACAAGCTTGGTATCAGATTATGTGGTTAAATATACTTAGTATCAGTGTCTCACTAAACCATGTTACCTAATGTCTTGTTCGTGGTTGTAAAGCGCACCACAATTATGGATGAGAGGCTATGTGATGACTACGAAACTTCTCTTATTCTTGATACTCCTATGTAATGCCTTTAGAATTTTGACACTATGTGTCTTATAGCATCTAATCCTTTTATTGTGGTTATAGGAGATGAACATAAGAAGAACATACGCCAGGAGTGTTGAAGAAGAGATTACGAATGCACTACTCCCCAAGGCAATCAAAATGATCCTCAAGTGCAAGCTGCTGCAAATAATCAAGTTTCGGTGAATCCTCCGGCTATGACGGATGGTGAGGTGAGGGCAGCCTTGTTCCAAATGACCCAAACAATCATGTCTCAAGCTAACAGGAAGGTTGTTCCTCGAGAGAACCCACATGCTAGTACTATGGCTAGCCGTTTGAGAGACTTTACGAGGATGAATCCTCCCATGTACTTTCGATCAAAAGTTGATGATTTCACCCAAGATTTCCTTGATGAGGTCTAAAAGATCTTGTTTTCTATGGGTGTAAGTACTACTAAGAAGGTTGATCTTGCTGCATATCAACTCAAGGACGTGGCTGAGACATGGTACAATCAGTGAAAGGATAGTAGGGATTTACGAGGTTGTTCCGTGACTTGGGATATCTTCATAAAGTCCTTTCTTGACAGATTCTTTCCAAGGGAACAAGGAGAAGGTAGAAGAGTTCTTCAACCTTTATCAAGGAGGTATGAGTGTTAAGGAATACTCCTTGAAATTCATTAGATATTCCAAATATGCTTCTTCTTTGGTTTCTAATGCTAGGGATTATATGAGTCATTTTGTAAAAGGCGTGTCCGAAGAGCTTGAAGAAGAATGTTGTGCAGCCATGCTTCATGAGAATATGGATCTTTCTAGGTTAATGGTTCATGCTCAACGGGTTGAGGAAAGTTGTCTAAGGAGGAGGAATAGGGAAGCTAAGAGGGCAAAGTCGTTTTTATGGTTCTTCGAAGAGTAGGATTGATGTTCAAGACAAGCCTAAGTTTAAGGAAAGGTTTTCAAATCAAGTTCCTTCTAAATTCTCCAAGAATCTCAATGATAGAGTTTCGAATCCTAAACCTCAAAAGATGAGAAATGTTGATCTACCAAAAGAGAGACCAACTTGTGGTAAGTGTTGTAAGAAACATGTAGGGTCTGTCTTCTTGGGACTAATAGTTGCTATGGTTGTGGCAAGGGTGGTCATATGGTGAAAGATTGCCCTAATGTTATAAGCCAAGTCAAGGGAAATGGTCAATCTCAACCAAGCGGCCCTAGTTCTGTAGCTCAAAAAAGGAACTGTTTCTATGCACTCAAGGCTAGGGGTGAACAAGAAAGCTCTCCCGACATTGTGACTGGTATGTTACAAGTTTTCTCTCTTAATGTATATGCATTGCTTGATCCAGGTGCTACTCTTTCTTTTGTTAAAACTTTGGTATATAGGAAGTTTGATGTACTTTCCGATAATCTGATTGAACCCTTTTGGCTTGTACCCCAATGGGCGAATCTATAGTTGCAAAAAGAGTCTATAGGAAATGTCCTATGATGCTGCCCAATGAAGCTATTCATGCTGATTTGGTAGAACTTGACATGTTTGATTTTGATATCATTTTGGATATTGATTGGCTTCATGATTGTTTTGCTTCCATTGATTGTAGAACAAGGGTAGTGAAATTTCAATTCCCTAATGAATATATTCTAGAGTGGAAAGGGGGGAATTCTATGATAAAGTGTCAAATCATTTCTTATTTGAAGGCTTGTAAGATGATAGCCAAGGTTTGTCTATATCATATGGTGAGAGTTAAGGACCTAGAATGTGAAACTCCTTCTATTGAGTCATTCCATGTAGTAAGAGAACTCCCAGAGGTTTTTCCTAATGACCTTCCAGGAGTTCGTCCCGAACGAGAAATTGACTTTGACATTGATTTGTTACCGGATACAAATCCCATTTTAATTCCTCCATATAGGATGGCTCC
The DNA here is from genome assembly GCF_036512215.1 of Solanum lycopersicum. NCBI lineage: Eukaryota > Viridiplantae > Streptophyta > Magnoliopsida > Solanales > Solanaceae > Solanum > Solanum lycopersicum. The sequence goes on from NC_090805.1 coordinate 25,397,256, forward strand.
GGCGAAATTAAAGGATTTGAAGCTCCAACTCAAAGATTTACTAGACAAGGTTTTCATTCAACCTAGTATTTCTACATAGGGTGTTACGGTCGTGTTTGTTAAGAAGAAGTATGGGTCCCTTGGAATGTACATTTATTATCGCCAACTCAATAAGGTCACCATAAAGAACAACTATCCTCTCCCTAGGATTGATGATCTATTTGATCAACTCCAAGGTGCAAGTTACTTTTCCAAGATTGACTTAATGTCGGATATCACGAAGTTAGGGTGAGAGGTGAAGACATTCCCTAAAAATCTTTCCAAACTAGATTGTAACTATGAAATCCTAGTTGTTTTTTGGGTTAACGAATGCCCGAACGATATTCATGGACCTAATGAATAATGTGTTTCAAGATTACCTTTTGTGATGATGTTCATTGATGATATTTTGAGATACTCCAAGAATGAAAATGAGCATGAGAGTCACTGGAGGTTGGCCTTGCAAGTCCTCAAAGAACACCAACTTTATGTCAAATTTAGCAAATGTGTATTTTGCTAAAGGTTGGTTGCTTTTCTTGGCCATATTCTCTCAAGTTATGGTTATGAGATTGATACCAAGATGACGGATGCGGTTAGAAATTGGCCTAGACCTTTGACTCCCACAGACAAAAGGAGTTTCTTGGGTCTAGCCGGCTTCTATAGAATATTTGTTGGTGGATTTTCGTCCATTGATTCTCCTTTGACAGCTTTGACCAAAAATAAGGTGAAGTATGAGTGGATAAAAGCTTGTGAGAAAGGTTTTCAAGAGTTGAAAGATATGTTTACCTCCGCTCCAGTTTTGACCTTACTAGAGGGCAATGAAGGCTTTGTAGTGTATTGTAATGCTTCCCGAGTGGCCTTGGTATGTGTCCTCATGCAACATGAAAATTTTATTGCATATGATTCTAGGAAACTCAAAGTTCATGAGAAGAATTACCCAACTTATGATCTTAAATTAGCAGCTGTAGTTTTTGCCTTGAAAATATGGAGACATTACTTGTATGGTGTGCATGTTGATGTGTTTACTGACCATAATAGTCTATAACATGTGTTTACACAAAAGGAGTTTAACCTCCTACAATGAATATTGTTAGAATTGTTGAAGTATTATTACATGAGTTTTCTTTATAACCCCGGCAAAGCCAATGTGATTGTGGATGCTTTGAGTCAAATGACTATGGGCAGTGTATCCATGTGGAGGAAGAGAAGAAAGAACTTGTGAAAGGTGTTCATAGGTTGGCTCGCTCAAGTGTGAGGTTAGTAGATTCTAAAAATGGTGGATTCATGGTCCATCAGAACTCCGACTCATCATTACTGGTGGAGGTTAAATCTAAGCAGCATCTTTATCCATTATTGATGGAGTTGAAGGAATTGGTACTTGGTAAGATCAATGAGTCATTCTCCCAATGTGGGGATGGTGTTCTTAGGTACCAAGGGAGAATATGTGTAACCGATGTTGAAGATTTGAGAAATCAAATTCTACAAGAAGCTCATGGTTCTCGCTATTCTATACATCTAAGTGATATAAAAATGTATATGACCTTAGAGAGGTGTAATTGTTGTATGTTTTAAAGAGGGACATACCAGATTTGTTGCTAAGTGTCCAAACTTCCAACAAGTTAAAGCTGAGAATCTCAAATTAGATGGGTTAACCCAAATCATGGATATCTGTACATCGAAGTGGGAAGACAACAATATGGAATTTTTTGTTGGGTTGCCTCGAACCCGAAATCAAAATGAATCTATATGAGTTATTGTGGATAGGTTGACCAAATATGCCCATTTTATTCCTGTTAAGTCCACTTACACGGCTGAAGACTGTGCAAGGATCTACCATTGATAAGATTGTAAGTCTTCATGGGATTCCTTTGTCCATCATTTCGGATAGAGGTGCCCAATTCACTTCTCGGTTTTAGAAGACTTTTTAAAAGGGTTTAGGTACTCAAGTGAAACTTAGTACCATTTTTCATGCTCAGACAGGTGTTCAAGCGGAATGTACCATTCAGACCCTTGAGGACATGTTAAGAGCCTGTGTCATTGATTTCAAGGGAAGTTGGGATGATCACTTACCTTTGATTGAGTTCTCTTACAACAATAGCTATCATTCGAGAATCTCCATGGCACCTTTTGAAGCTCTTTTTGGTAGAAGCTGTAGATCTCTGGTTAGATGGTTTGAGGTTTGTGAATCCACACTCCTTTGTCCTGAGATTTTCTATCAAGCTATAGAGAAGGTTTGAATCATAAGCGATATATTGAAGACAACCTATAGTCGGCAATAGTCTTATTCCGATAATAAAAGAAGATATCTTGAGTTTGAAATAGGTGATCATGTCTACTTGAAGATTTCACTTATGAAAGGGGTGATGAGGTTTGGTTAGAAGGGGAAGTTAAGTCCCCAGCATGTTGGTCCCTATGAGGTTTTGCAACAAAGTGGAAAGGTTCCCTATTAGTTGACTACCTAGTGAACTTTCTTCACTTCATCAAGTCTTTCATGTGTCTATGCTCAAAAAATTCATAGGTGACCCAGTATCCATTTTACCTATTGAAGGTATAGGGGTTGATGAGAACCTCTCCTATGAAAAGGTTCCTGTTGAGATCCTAGATCGCCAAGTCAAGAAGTTGACAAACAAGTAGGTTGCCTCTGCAAAAGTTCTATGGACAAACCATCTTATTTAGGGTGAAACATGGGAGGCTAAAGCCGACATGAAGTCCAGCTACCCTCGTCTCTTTACTCCTTAAGGTTAGACATTCGTGTTAATTTAGAAAGTAATGCATGATCATGAAATCGAATTGATTTCTAAATAGGTGCATATCTGATAAAAGTTATACCTACTAGAGTTTTAAGAAAATGCCTTCATACGCTATTCTTGCACTTATGTGAAACATGTATCCATATGTTTTCTTGAGATTTTGCTATTTTGTTTCCATCTTGAGAAGAACGATAGCATGGTAACTCTTTGAAAAATTTTGAGGTTATGATAAGGTTGAGATGGAAGTTCCTCACTATGTGTTATGATATGGAGATCTTATATGTTGTGTATTATGAATCGAGCGTTATGTGTAATGTTATGGTATGTGTTGTGAGGAGTTGTGATATACTCCTATGAGTTGTGACTCACTATTATTTTATGTTATTGATTGGTTGTGTTGCTAGTATTGAATCTATTCTTACCCTCTTAAAGATTTTAGTGTCAATCAGGGACGACTAATCCTAAGGGGGGGATAACGTAACACTCCTGAAATGCCATGACTTAGTCTAGAGCTTAATCTATTAAATAATATTCAAAATTATTTTTAAAGACCTATATTAATGTAATAAAATCATTTGGAAAAGGTTAGAGCCAAAACGACTAAGAAAGACCTTGACGTACGGAAACTAGCTAATTTGAACTAGTTGACGTCCCAATGTTTGGTGAAGATTTCAAAGTGTCAAATGAATTAAAAAAACTTGTAAATTTACCTTGTACAGGTATTATTTAGTACAAGGGGTCCAAACGTCCGTTAAAGAGACCCCAAGTACAACCCTAAGGGTACTTGGGGAGGACCGAAACATAGGTGGGCAGGCTGCCTGGCAGCCCGCGAGCAGGCAGAACTGGAGGCATAGCGTGCGATGCGCACCTGACACGAGGTGTCCTGCCTCAAGATATGAGATGCAACCTCGCAAAGCGAGGATGACACTCACCTAACTGCGTCAACTCAAAATTCAATAAAAATGATGTTATTTGTCCCCACGAGGCGCATCTACTTCCCAGAATCGTTAAAGTCGTATTTTTTGTAAATTAACTTATTAAAAAGACCCATTTAAGTGGAGGATCTTTTGGGTAATCAATAGGACGACTATATATTGATATTAAGTCAGTTTTACACCACTTTTACACGTCCCAAACAAGAGTGAAAGAAATGTCTCTCATTCTCTCAAGAACACTCTCTTCTCCTAACTCCATTGAAGAACAAAAAGAGAAGTTTCTACAATTGTGGTAAACGTGGTCATAAAGGCTACTGAATATCGGGGTCCCAAGAAGAACAAGAAGAAGAAGGATCAAGCAAATTTTCCTGAATACAAAGGAGAAATGGATGATCTCTGTGCAATGCTTTCAGAATTTAACTTGGTTATAAATCCAAGAGAATGGTGGATTGATTCTGGTGCCTCATACCATGTGTGTGCTAACAAAGAACTATTTTCATCAAATACACCAGCAACTACAGACAAAAAGTTATTTATGGCAAACTCCATTTTCGCAAAGGTAAAAGGAACTGGCAAGGTCCTATTAAAGATGACATCAGGCAAGGTAGTGACTTTGAACAAGGTCTCGTATGTTTCGAAATTATGAAATAACTTAATTCTATTACATTTCTTACTAAGAATGGATTAAAATGTGTATTGTGTCTGATAAAGTAGTAGTGAGTAAGAATGAAATGTAAGTAGGAAAAGGTTACCTCAGTGTTGACCTTTTCAAAGTGAATGTAATTGCAGTTGATATGAATAAAGATTTTGCTTCTTCTTACTTGCTTGAGCCTAAATTTTTATGGCATGAATATTTGGGAAAGTTAATAAGAAAACCTTACGAAAACTGACTAACATAAATGTTTTGCTTAAATTTGAGAGTAATAAATCAAAATGTAAAATTTGCGTTGAATCTACGTATGCTAAGCATCCTTATAAATCTTTTGAAGGGAATTCAAGTCCTTTAGAACTGATTCACATTGATATTTGCTACATGAAGTCAACACCATCACATGGTGGAAAAAAGTACTTCATAACTTTTATTGATGATTGCACTAGATATTGATATGTCTATTTGTCAAATGGTAAGGGTGAAACAATAGATCCATTTAGGCAATATAAAAATGAAGTTGAAAATCAGTTGGTAGAAAGATTAAAATGATCAGAAGTGATAGAGACGGAGAATATGAATCCCCATTTGCAGAAAATCCTTTGGAAAATGGAATAATCCCTCAACTATTGCTCCTTACAACCCTCAATCTAATGAGATTGCGGAAAGGAAAAACTGAACATTAAAGGAAATGACGAATGTCTTACTTATAAGTTCCGGTTTACCATAAAACTTTTGGAGAAATCTATCCTTAAAGCAACTCGAATACTCAATAGAGTTCCTTACACGAAGAGACATGTTATTCCATATGAGAAATGGAAAAGTAAAAACTCAACTTGAAATATTTCAAAGTGTGGGAGTGTACAGCCAAAGTCCAGGTTCCTACACCTAAGAGGATGAAAAGAGGGCCTAAGACTATTGATTGTGTATTAATTTGATATGCCATAAACAGTAAGGCAAGTCGATTTTTGCTTCATAAGTCTGAACATTTAGATATTCATGATAATACGGTAATGGAATCAGATAATGCCGAATTTTTTGAACATATCTATTTGTATAAAACTAGACTTGAGTCATCTAGTGGGAGAATGGGTCTAAACAACCCCGAGAAGAACCAAAAGAGAATGAAAACCAATGAAGAGAGTCCAAGGTGCAATAAACTTAAAATGCCAACAACTTCATTTGGATCTGATTTTATAACATTCCTTCTTGAAAGTGAGACTCAAACATTAAAGGAAGCAGTGTTGTCTAGAGAATCAACCTCGTGGAAGGAGGACATTAATAGTGAGATAGAACCAATCCTAAGCAATCATACCTGTTGGTTGATCTTCCTATAGGAAACAAACCCTTGGGTTCAAAATGGATCTTTAAAAGGAAGATAAAAAATGATGGAACTATTGACAAATATAAAGAAAGAATTATTGTCAAAGGCTTTAGACAAAAAAATCTAGATTATTTTTACACATACTTGCCAGTTACTATGATTACATCAATTGGGATGTTAATTGCGCTAGCTGCAGTATAAGGTCTTGAAATCCATGGAATGGATGTGAAACCCGTCTTCTTAAATGGAGAGTTAGAGGAAGAAATTTACATGGAACATCTTGAGGGCTTTGGTAGTTCCTGATAAAGAAAAGAAACTATGAAAAGTTTATTCAGTCACTTTATGGACTAAACAAGCACCGTAATAATAGCATACAAAGTTTGATCAAATCAGATTTTCAAATGGATTTAAGATCAATGAATGTGATATATGTGTTTACATTAAAGATACTCTGAATCAGGAAGTCATTTTATGCCTATATGTTGATGACATGACGATAATGAGAAAGGACATTTCCAATGTAAAAGTTATTAAGCGCATGCTTGCTAGTAAGTTTGATATGAAAGATCTAGGAGTTGTTAATGAAATATAAGGAATTAAGATTCTCAAAACTCCTAACGATCTAGCATTGTGTCAATATCATTATATTGAAAATGGACTTGTAAGTTCAAGAATTTGAATTTCAAAAGGGTAAATACCCCAATTCATGTGAACCTTCATCTTACAAGAATAAAGGTGAAAGTCAGTCTCAAATTGACTATGCCAGAGTGTTGAGAAGTTTCATGTATGTCATGAATTGTACACGACCAGGAATAGCTTGCGTTATCAGTAAACTGAGTGGACACACAAGTAATCTCAATCAAAATCATTGGTTGGAAATGAAGAGAGTTTTGGGTACTTAGATCACACTCAAAACTATGCTTTTCATTATATTTCCAGTTGTTGTTGAAGGATATAGTGATGCAAATCGAATTACTAGGTCAATTGAAACAAAATCCACTAGTGGATATGTTTTCACTATTAGTGGAGGAGAAATATCTTGGAAATCATCCAAACAAACATGTATAGCTCTCTTTATATTGGAGTCTGAATTCACCACCTTAGAGAAGGCAGGTGAAGAAGTTTAATGGCTCTAGAATTATTTAGAATATATTTCTTTTGGCCCAAAACAATGACCCCTATATTCATACACTATGAGAGTCAAGCTGCAATAGGAAGTACTGGAAGCGTAATGTATAATGGGAAGTCTCGTCATATATGACGAAGACATAACTCTATTAGACAACTACTCTCTAGTGAAATTATTACAATTTAATTTGTAAAGTCAAAGGATAATGTGTCGGATCCACTTAAAAAGGCCTAAGTAGAGAGAAACTTGAGAGATAATCAACGAGAATGGGACTATGGATGAGAACAAGTCATCTGGCGGTAACTCTACCTAGAAGACTGGAGATCCCAAGATCTAGGTTCAAGGAGATAAAACAAAGTCATTGATGACGGTTTAACAATGTCAAAAATTATTTTATGGTTTATTCTCATGATGAGACAATGTTCAGTAACCAGCATAAAGGTATAAGGACTTTTTAATGGTTTCTAAGTTTGATACAGGGCATATTAAATAGTGTATCTATGGGATAACACATTTAGAAACCACCTATGTGAGTGTGAAGTGTAAGTCGCTTCAAGGAGAATCCGGTAAGGCCAGTTCTCTATGTACTAACTAACAGAGATGTGTTCATGGGTGAAACGAACATAACAATGAGAATTAAAAACAGTTCAAGGGTTGATTGTGCGACTTATGTTGTCTAGGTATACACCAAAGCTCAATGGTTCAAACATATCAAATCTACCGATTGACAATGTATATTCGATATATGTTCACTACAGAAAGTTTAAAGGGAAACCTACTTATCCATATGCAATTAACCCTTACTTACAAGATACAAAAGTTTTTAATGCATGTGTTTTAACAATAGGTTCCCCATTCATGTGGGGGATTTTAATGTTTTATGAAAATGTGATGAATGAGAAAAAAGAAGAGAAAATTGATAAGTGGGGGAACTAATTTTGGAGAGAAAAAGAAAAGCTATTTCTCCCATATTTGTATAAGAAAGGAAATTGTTGTCCTTATATTACCAAACACTTCCTTTACTTCTTAAAGGTTTAAGAAGAAGGTTTCCCCTTGCGCCGTCGTCATTGCTCGCTCGACCTCCGCCTCGGATTCGGCTTCGGCCAATGAAACCAATGAAGAGAGTCCAAGGCGCAGTAAATGTTAAAGGACAACTACTTCATTTGGATCTGATTTTGTAAAGTTCCTTCTTTAAAGTGAGACTCAAACATTCAATTAAGCAATGTTGTCTAGCGTCTCAACCTCATGGAAGGAGGATGGTAGTAGTGAGATAGAATCAATCCTAAGCAATCATACCTGAGAGTTGGTTGATCTTCCTATAGGGAACAAACCCTTGGGTTCAAAATGGATATTTAAAAGGAAGATGAAAGATGATAAAACTATTGACAAATATAAAGAGAGACTTGTTGTCAAAGGCTTTACACAAAAAAAAGGTTTTGATTATTTGACACATACAGTAACTAGGATTACATCAATTCGGATGTTAATTGCCCTAGCTGCAGTATAAGGTATTGCAATCCATCAAATGGATGTGAAAACCGCATTCTTAAATGAAGAGCTGGAGGAAGAAATTTACATGGAACAGCCTAAGGGATTTTGTAGTTCCTGGTAAAGAAAACAAACTATGCAAACTTATTAAGTCACTTTATCGACTAAACAAGCACCTAAACAATGACATACAAAGTTTGATCAAATCATGTTTTCAAATGGATTTAAGATCAATGAATGTGATATATGTTTTTACATTAAAGATACTATGAATTAGGAAGTCATTGTATGTCTCTATGTGGATGACATGATGATAATGAGCAAAGATATTACCAATGTAAAAGTTATTAAGTGTATGCTTGCTAGTAAGTTTGATATGAAAGATATAGGAGTTGTTGATGAAATATTGGGAATTAAGATTCTCAAAACTCCTAATTGTCTAGCATTATTTCAATATCATTATATTCAAAAGGTACTTGAAATTTCAAGAATTTGAATTTCAAAATTGTAAAGACCCCAATTTATGTGAACCTTCATCTTGTAAAGAATAAAGGTGAAAGTCAGTCTGATTGGACTATGCCAGAGTGTTGGGAATTTTGATGTATGTCATGAATTGTACACGACCAGACATAGCTTGCGCTATTAGTAAACTAAGTCAATACTCAAGTAATCTTAATCAAAATCATTGTTTGGCAATTAAGAGAGTATTGGGGTACTTAGATGATAATCAAAACTATGTTTTGCATTACAACAAATTTTCAACAGTTGTAGAAGGATATAGTGATGCAAATTGGATTACTAGGTCAATTGTAAAAAAATCCACAAGTTGATACGTTTTCACTATTGGTGGAGGAGCAATATCTTGGAAATCATCCAAACAAACATGTATAGATTGCTCTACAATGGAGTTTGAATTCACCACCTTAGACAGGCAGGTGAAGAATCTGAATCCTTCAGAATTTCATAGAAGATATTTCATTTTGGCCCAAACCAATGACTCCTATATGCATACACTGTGATAGTCAAGCTGCAATAGGAAGGGCTGGAAGCGTTATGTATAACGGGAAGTCTCGTCATATATGACAAAGACATAACTCTAGTGAAATTATTACAATTTAATATGTAAAGTCAAAGGATAATGTGTCGGATCCACTTACAAAAGTTCTAACTAGGGAGGGAATTGAGAGATCATCGACGGGCATTAGACAATGACCAAGAACCAGTCATCATAGCGGTAACTCTACCAAGAAGACTGGATATCCCAGCATCTAGGTTAAAGGAAATAAAACAAAGTCATTGATGGCGGCTTAACATTGTAAAAATTTATTTTATGGTCCATTCTCATGATAAGACAATGTTCAATAACCAGGATAAAGGCATAAATGACTTTTTAATGGTTTGTAAATTTGATAAAGGGTATATCAAATAGCTTGTATACGGGATAACACATTTAGAAACCACCTATGTGATTATGAAATGTAAGCCGCTTCATGGAGAATTCGATAAGGCCAGTTCTTTAAGCACTTACTAACCGAGATATGTTCATGGCTAAAACGAACAAAACAATGAGAACTAAGAAAAGTTCAAGTCTTGATTGTGTGACTTATGTTGTCTAGGTATACATCAAAGCTCAATGGTTCAAATATATAAATCTACCGATTGACAGAGTATATCCGATATATGTTTACTACGGAAAGTTTAAAGAGAGGTATTCCCCATTCATGTGGCGGATTGTTGTGTTTTAGCAAAATTTAAATTGGAAAAAAGAAGAGAAAATGGAAAAGTGGGGAAACCAATTTTGGAGGTAATATGAAAAAATCATTTGCCAAAGTGCAAATGAAAAGTCATTTCTCCCATATTATGGTAGAACAAAGGAAACTGTTGTCCTTATATTAGGAAACACTTCCTTTATTTCTTAACGGGTTAAGAAGAAGGTGCCTCCTCGCGCTGCCGCCGTTGCTCGCTCGTCTTTGGCCTTGGCTTTGGCTTCAACTTTGGATTTAGATTTGGATTTGGAAAATGATGAGATTAATTGATAAATTTTTGGACAAATTTATTCAATCAATCTTGTTTATCGATTTATTTTTTCTTATAAATTAATTGAGAATGTTAGTTAAATAAAAGGATTAATTTTGGCGCAACAAAATTTATTTGAAATTCACATGTAACGGTAACAACGATCGGAAGGGACCTGTTCCTTCCGAAAAAGCATTATTTTTCCCTAAAGGGACAACTGTCTGGATAAAACGGGTCTGAACTAACACGCTCCTTGATAAAGATGGCTATAAAAAGGAGGTCTTCTTCGTTATTCACTAACTGAATTTTTTTCCCTCTCTGCATATATTTTCTCTCATAAACAAAATTGTCGATCGACTAAGTTTGTGTGTTCTCTTGTTACAGTTCTTACGTTCGCTGAAGTTATTGAAGTCTGAGGTAACGCTACTTATTTAACAAGTTAATCCATATTATCTATGAACAAATTAAACTGCAGTCTCGGGTACAGTGAGGGGATTAAATTTCTTAAGAAAGCACAGTTATTTCTGTGGACTCGGATTAAAACTTTTCTGTCTGTTTCATCTTATTTGTGTTTTTGAATTGTTTGATTAAACTTCATACAGGTGATAACAGTGAGTACATCTAATTAACAAGTACTTGAAGGTTGAAAAAATAGTAACGTCAAAGTTGGTAATTTTTAAGACTATAAGATGAACAAATAAAAAATTTATGATGGCATTTTCCCTGCTTAGTGCCATGATTTTTTCTATTTTCTTACGTCTTCAAATTAGTTTAAAGCAAAGAGTTCATTACACACAAAGGAAGTTAATAAAGAGAAGGGTCCATTCAAATTGTTGCCCGGACTTTTTACATTTTGTAATCTAGAAGCTGCAAAAAATATTTTCGAACTGAATATCTTCTTGGAGAAATGAGGCTTTGGTAGAGTTTTCAAAGAATTATCGAGTCCATATAGGTTGATTCTTATTAAATCTTTCTGCTTTTCGAGAAAAATGGATGTAACAAAGAAATTTATAGTTTGGTTTGCCTCAAATCTACCTGATTTTGTTGCACTCACTAGTCTCTAAATAATTTTGTTTTGCAAATCTTCATTAGTTCTGGTGAAAGGAAGCTTCTTTGGTTTACTATATTTTAATATCTTTATTCTTAATTATGTATAATCTTATTATAACTTGTAAAATTATTAATCCTTAAAACCCAAAACTTGCAATGAAAACCTAAACACGTGAATTGTAGCAATCATATTATGTAAGTACAGTTGTAACACGCCGTATCCAAAATAGACCAAAATTAGATTTTTTCATAAAATTCTGCAGGTGCAACCAACGGTGGCATCAACGATCTGTAGTACATACGAAGGTCCGTCCTGCACAACCGTTGATGGGATTAGAAACTCCCAAAAATTCAGCATGGAAAAATTGGCTAAGTCTTAATCGACGGATTGACTGACGGTTCGTAGGTCAAACGATGGTCCGTAGTCCGTGACCGTCGATCAATACCCCCATTCACCCAATCTTTAACAAGAGCTATGGATGACCAGCACGGTCCATAGGTTAACCTACGGTCCGTAGGTCAGACTGTAGCAAGCAGTAAACGGGAAATGCAGTTGGGTTAACTTCAAATGATAATAACTCTTATCACAAAATGAATTAAATGACTCATGAACTATCCACAAATATATAATTGAAATATATTTCCATAGCCACCAACCTTGCTAAAATCAGACCTCCGAGTAAAAAGTAATGCCCATTTTAGTAAAGGCGTGTCGAATAGGCCTTGACGATGGACCCAATGATGGGGCATCGGGCAGACAACAAACCGTCCGTCCTTGCCGTCGTTTGGCCTGACACCAACTTTCCCAGGGGTCCTTTGGACCTATCCCTCTCTGTTTAAACCCTAATTTATATCTTTTTGACCCTAAATCATCATATTTTAGTCAGTTTAAGCCTAGAAACATAATTAAAACATATCCAAGTCAAATCGTTAAATCAAAACTTAGAAAATTAGAAGCAAGAGAGGACAAAAAGCTCAAGAATCCTAGTTCAAGAACGCAACAAGATCTAGCGGTTCTAGCCCCAAAACCTAAGTATTTTTCTGTGAATTTCATCACCAGGCATGTGGAATTTTACGAGTGGGTTCCTTTCACCCATTGGGTCCCTAGTTTTTAGTCAGATTCTTGATTCTCTTATCATGATTAAACCTAGGGTAGAACATTGATTGAACTTCATAATTAAGTTAAATATATATTTCAAATAAGATTATCATGTTATTACTCAGCTTATCGCATGAATTAAAAACTCTAGCTTTGTATTTCTTTAGTTCTTGAATTACACATTCTAAGTAAGATATTTCAGATACTTCAGATATACATGTCTCAGTTATAAATGTATAATTACTAGATTAATTGTCGCATTCTCAGTTTGCATGTTCATTTTTGAGATATCCAGTATTTACAGAAATTCAGACATAAATAGTAAATTTACAGATTCACTGGCAATAGTATAATACCGAGTTGGACTAGGGTTTAGCAGACCCAATAGTCCCAGAACTACTAGCCAAGTAGGTTGTATGTCCTCTCTTTGGGCAATCAGTTTAGTGATCACGCCAGCATGCCTTTATACCTTTGACAGGGTATATTGGGTCCTCTCGCTGAGGCGTATACATCGAACTCCACATTTAGCTCATATGGTTTTGTTATCGGCTATTAGTAGCTCCCAAAGATCAGTCACACTCTTTGCATTGACTTTTTATTAGTTTATTCAATTTTCAGTTTTAGCATGTTATAAATTGGTCATTGCATCCAGTTAGCTCAGAATTCAGTTTATCATGTCAGATTATTATACTTGCTATTTTGCTTGTTCATTTATGTTTTATTTCAGCTTTACTCTATCCTACATGCTTAGTACCTTTCAAGTACTGAAGCATAGGTGCGTTAGATCTTCTCGTGATGTAGGTTCAGGTTCCCAGCAATCAGATCATGCATAGATCGATTTTCGATCTCTAGTTCAGCAGATTCATTGGTGAGTCCTCATTCTTCGAGGACAACAATCATGAGTTTCATTTCAGTCTTTAGTCATTTAGTTTCACTTTTTGCTAGACTTAGTTGGGGCGTGTCCCAGTATTTCTAGTCCAGTTTAGAGGCTTATTTAAGACATAGTTAGCTTCAGCTTAGTAGTGAGTTAATATTTCTATTTATTAAACTCATCGGTTTTTTTCATATATCTCAGTTTTAGAATATGGGTATTCCCCATCTCTTCATTATAATTTATGATTTAGCTTCTGCAACAGTTTATTATCTTTAGTATGCTCATGATCTTGGCATCACTTATGGTCGTAGGTTCTGTGTCCGCGTCTTGGGGGTAGCTCGAGGCGTGACAAAACCTTTTATTAGAGCACTAGGTTGAAGAGTCCTAGGATTTCTGAAAAGCCGCACTAAGTAGAGTCCTTTTCATGGGTGTGAAGTGCACCACATCTAATAAGAGGGAGGCATGAAGTGTTTTAGGAAAAACTTCACTTTCTTGTTACTCTTACCGTGCGTAAGGTATGATCAAATTCCATTCTTATTTGACATTGTGTGCTTAAATTCATGCCTTCTGTAGAGCTTAGGCATGGAATGCTAATGCACACAATTCTAATACAGTTCCTCTTGTACTACATAAGAAAGTTCTAATGCAGAGTTTCAGAACGCCAATTGAGCTTTTGTCTTAGAGTATGACCAACTAGAACAATCACTAGGTTTGAGTTCCGACTAATAGATATGATCGATTAGTGGCAGCCAGAGTTTGTGATTTTGTTAGGATGAATCCGCCTAAGTTTTTAGGGTCACAAGTTGGCAAGGACCCATGAAGTTCATTGATGAGGTAAAGAAATATTTGGTGTGATGCAAGTAAATGGTAGTGATAGTTGAAATTGGCATCGTACCGGCTGAAGGATGTGACTTACTATGGTTGAATTCACTAAGTGGAAAGACAACAGACGTGATAAATTGATCAAATTGGTTAGAACATTGAGTTACCAACCAAATGTCAATTTATATTAATTCGTTACTAAAAGGCTTGTTACAAAAATGTTGAAACATGACCCTGAAATTTCCTAGTAAACATTTCCACATACATTCCGTTTGTAGTTATTGTAATAAATGTTGGATAGTTAACTTTTCGAGATACATTGGTAATTTGTTGGCAATTGAGCAAGACTGAACCCGAATTCACGCCGGGAAATTCATCATTGGAGGGTAAAGAGCTCCCTAACAAAGGTGAGTTCGTACTAGGGGAAATCGAACCCGAGATATATTTATCAAGGATGAAAGAGTACTTACTACTCCACCATAACCCTTGTTGATAATTAATTTTGAAATACGTTAGTATAATTATTTATTTTTCTGAATAATTTACTAATTGATTGTTAGTTTGTTGGTAATATATCATTCAAGTTTAATTTTAGGTTAGTAGTTGCATTTAAAAATCTAAGAGCACGAATATAAATTCAAAAATAATAAATTTGATAATCATATTTGAATGATACAATGCAAAATCTATGATAACAAGTTAAAATAATTTTAATATGACAAATATCATTATATCAAAACATTCAATTTTAGCACGTCTACCAAAAATATTGACCAAATCTATATTTTTTCTAAAACATAAAAGTTAAAACGCCAAACAACACAAACTGAAAATGAAATCCTCAAAACTTGAACCAACCATCCTATGAGATATAAAAATGACCTTTCGAAGCTAATTGCGCTGACGAAATTCTAATCAGAGCATGTTTACAAAAAATGCTAAGCAAAGTAAATATTTTGCCAAAAGTTAAAAGTTAAAATGTCTAACGGTACAAACTGAATTTGAAAACCTCAAAATCAAAATCAACCATCATATAAGACGAAAAATGACCTTCCAGAGCTAAACGCGCTGAATTTTTTTTAATTTGAGCATGTTTCACCAAAAAAAAGACCTAATTCAAATTTTGTCCCAAAGTTAACAGTTAAAACATTTAACGACAAAAACTAAAAATAAAAGTCTCAAAACCCAAACCAATCATATGAGCACGTTCACAAAAATATTGACAAAAGTCAAATTTTGGCCAAAACATAGGATTTAAAACACCTAACAGCACAAACAAAAAACAAGAGTCTCAATACTTGAACAAACCTTCCTGTCATATCAAAGCTAACCTTTCAAAGCTAATGAACTCACATAGTTCTGATCTAAGCACGTTAACCATAAATATTGACCAAAGTCAAGTTTGGCTAAAATTTTAAAAGTTAAAAAATCTAATGACACAAAATGAATCTGAAAGCATTAACACTAGATACTGATTTACCAAAGTTTAACTCCAACTGGTAAATTTACCAACAATTCAAATGTAAGTTAGTAATTAATAATTTACCACTAACATTTATCACAGTTGGTAATAGTTATTATTCAACTAAACATTCATATAATATATAACAACTAATAATTAATATGTTAATAAATTTTACCAATGAATTAGTGATAGGTTGGTATATTACAAACTATTTTAATTATGTTAGTAATTTACTAACTACAATGTTGATTCAACGGCGGTTGGTTTACCAAAAAATTACATTTTGTTACTAATTTACATTTATATTTGGTTGATAAATTTAGCAATACAATCTTGCTGTTGGTAAATGTTTGGTTAGTAATTCATTGGTAATATGTTAATAAATTACATAAACAATTTTTGTCATATTTATCAAACGATATATACTTCATTGGTAATATATTACCAACACAAGGTGTGCGTCAATAATATTTCAATTGATAATTTGTTGATAGAATGTTTCTAAATTTGGAACCATTTTTTCCCGCCGTATTTACCAACTAAAATACTTAGTTAGTAAGATTTTTGTTGGTAATCTATAAGAATTTCGTTAATAATTTTTAAAATGTAATTCAGTTAGAAATATGTTTGTAAGTTTTTAGTAGAATACTAACCAACTTTAGTTATTAGTAAAATTTGTTTGCAATTTGACGTTTTTTTTGTAGTGATAATACATGACGTTCTTTTTTTGGATCTCATATCTTTTAGAAACATTACATACTAATGTATATACTAAACAAAACATAATTATCATATCATTAGATTTATTTTCCTCAAATACTCGAGATTAAAGAATATACTCTCTTAGGATAAAACAATTTACTTCATTAGAATAGTGGTACCTCATATTCCGCTAAACTTCGAACTCACTCAACAAAAATAAATCACACAAAAAAAAATTTAAAATGCAAGAAGAGAAAGAGTAGAAAATTAAAAAAAAATTGTAGTTGAAAAACAAGAGGGAACCCTACTGTTTATAGTCAACAAGGGATATTATGAACAACTGTTTTTATGTCTTGTATGAAAAGCATGAACTTTCCAAGAAGTCATAATCCTTTTGAAAAGTTACAACTTATTGAAAAAGTCAAAACACATCATAAAATTCACAATTCATCAAAAAATTACAACCCTTTGAAAAAAGTCACAGTCATCGAAAAAGTCACAACGTAAGTTAGGGATATTTTATTGATTTAACATTCAATTTAGGAGTTCATACTTTTAAAGTAATATATATATATAGACAGAGAGAGAGAGAGAGAGAGAGAGAGATAGATGTAAAAAGTACTTTAAGTCACAATAATTGAAAATTCAAAATATTTAAAAGATACATGAAAATATTACGGTCAAATATAGATTTGTTTGAATCTCGAAAAGGAGAATATCAGTAAAATAAATTTATGTTAATATAGACTAAAACTATATTTTTTTAGTATTCTTATAGCATTATGGTGATTTATGTTAATATGCAGTAAAACTATTTTTTTTAGTATGCTTATAGCACTGCACCGTAGAGAAACTTAAATGTCTAGTTGAAAGTTGGATTTATGCTTTTAAATTTGTAGAATCTGGATTTTAAGGAAGGACATTGGTTTAGGCTAGTATTTATTTTTATTTTTACATAGGTTTTCCGATACAATATAGAGTTTGAATTAAACCTATTGAGTACTACTGAACTTATAACTTATAATGTAGATTTGCGTAATGAATGATGAACATGATACTAAATAATGCTACAACTAATAAATAGTATAAGTAAAAAAAGTCATATAATTTGGTTGAGTGATTTCCTCCCCCTCTCATTTACCAACTTTACCCTTGATCTAACAATCAAATATGTGTTCACAACTTTCCTTTTTTTTTTTTGATGTCCATATATATACCTATATTCTTCATATACCTATTCAAAATAAAGCTTAAGGCTTTATCATAACCCCCTTTGATGTTGATACCATATATTCAAGTTATCAGCTCATACTGAATGATGAACTTATGAGTTAAACGTACAAATTTAAGATTATTGAATGCTTTAATAGCTAACATTAACTATCATGACAAAGTATACTAATCCTAAACTTGACCTTCTTCAACGTATAAACACATGCATTTGGTAAGGAAATAATCAGTTATATATTAGAAGTAATGTTCAAAATGTATAATTCTTTACTTTAAATTGACCATATATGAAATTTGCTAGCATATAGAGATTCATAGAGTCCATAGATTGAGTTATTGTACTTTTGAACAACAAATGTGAAGTGACATTTTATAAGCCAAACAAAATGTCAACTTTCAAAAACTCACACTTAACTACCTAATGTGGTGGTGTATCCAAAATTCGGTAAGATAGGTGCATGATTAAGAAAATATACATCATATGTATCAATTGAATTTTCTCTTTTCAGCATTTGCCTTACTCCACACATTAATTTTCGTATTTGCCCCCACCCCCACCTATGGTACTTATAAAATTTCAAAGATCTCCCCTCATTTTTCATTATTGTCAAAGGTTTCTTCACTATAATTAAATGACAAAGCCCAACAAATATAGGTGTAACACATCCAATTCCTTGTCTATTTGTTGCT
This sequence comes from Solanum lycopersicum, assembly GCF_036512215.1. Taxonomy (NCBI): domain Eukaryota; kingdom Viridiplantae; phylum Streptophyta; class Magnoliopsida; order Solanales; family Solanaceae; genus Solanum; species Solanum lycopersicum. The sequence continues at coordinate 25,415,497 of NC_090805.1, forward strand.
AGGTTATTATATTTGCACTCATATTAGACGGATGCACAAGGAAGGAATAAACTATATTATGAATGAGTACAGTGGAATATAAAGTCGAGAGTTCATTTCATTTGATCACTATATCATACTTTTAAATATGTTTAATAAAAATGTTTTACCGAAAGCATAGACGGTTTGAAAAAATAATAGGAAATATAATCGAAAAAGAAAATGGCCTTGAGATGTGCAACCATTTTTTAAGGATATATATATATATATATATATATATATATATTTTCTGTCACGCTCCTTTTTTTTCTCAAAAAATTTGATTTTTATTTATTTCAACGAAAAAAAAAGTTTCCAATCAAAGTAACATTTTAAAAAGGGATAATTATTATTCAGAGTCGCCACTTGGAATTGAGATTTGGTGTTCCAAGTCACCTTATTTAAATCTCTAATCAAAAGGAAATTTGACAATATATTTTTTAATGGTCTGCGAACTAAAAATCCGGATAAGAAATTCTGTTGATCGTGGGAAAGGTGTTAGGCACCCCTCGAGTCTTGTGGTTCTAGCACGGTCGCTTCATTGACTTTGATATGACTAGACTTAATTTTGAGTATTATATTATTTAACTTAATAATAATTTTTCTTTACTTTATTCTCTCATTTATTTTAAACATTTTAAAAATCGTCTTATTTATTTTAAATCTATTGAAAATTATTTTATTATTTTCGATTTGTGTCCATTCAAAATTTGAAACACTTATATTTATTTATTTATTATTCATTTTATTATTATTGTTATTATTATTTATTTATTACATTTTGTTGTATATATATATTCATTTATTTATGTTATTATGTGTAGAATTTATATAGGTGTTTAATAGTTAGGAACTAGAATTTGTGTAGGAAAAAGATTTTTAGAGTTCAAGTTAATTTAGAATTGTAGTTTTTTTTAAAAAAATTAGATCTAAAATAAGAGGTAAATTTTATGTAATTTATAATTACTTCTATCAAAAAAAAAACAAAGAGATTAAGACAATTTCTTTTTTTTAAAAAAAGGTTTTTCTTTTATTTATTTTTTCATTTTTCCTTTTACACGTTTTTTAGTTACCCTTTTTATTTTATTTTTTAATTAGCTCCTTTTTTTTTCTTTTTTACTTCCTTTTAGAAAGTTTATTTTAAATCTTTTTTTTACGTTCTTTTCTATATATATATATATATATATATATATATATATATATATATATATATATGTATGTATGTATGTATATATATGTGTGTATATATATATATATATATATGTATATATATGTATATATATGTTATTTTTACCCTTTTCTTTAATTATTATATTTTTTTTATTCCGCTTTTCTCTTTTCATTTTTTTGATTCTTCATTTTTTCCCATTTTTTTCTTTTCACTTTTTTTTTAATTTTCTGTTTCTTTTTTTTTTTTTGAAAAAAAATATGTTATATTTCTTTTTTTTCTTTTGTTTTTTAATGCTTTCTTTTTTATTAATATTTTCAATTATTTGTCTATTTTTTTACCATATTTCTATAAATAATATTATATATCCTTCTAATTATATTTCATAATAATACGAATTAGTGATGATCATCTTACGTTTATTCGAGAGAAAAACCATCTTACTTATTGAAATGATAAATAAAAAAAATGAAACATGTTTTGTATAGCTTTTCCAAATTGCTAATCACTTAAGCTTTATTTTATTTCCTAGTCCTATAAATTAATAAATATTATTTTTTTAAAAAAATAATTCTTATGTGAAAACTAGGCTCCAAGAAACATTAGCTATTAAATGTCACAAAATAAATTTTTGATATAAATTGCATCTAAAAAATAACAGACACTAATAATAATGCAAAAAAAAATGTATGATACATCTTTTATTTTATCTTATTTTTTTTGCAAGAAATCTTTTCTTTTTGTTCCGTTTTTCAGATCGAGAGAAACAAAAATCATAACATTCATCACGGATTGATATTACATAATAATAACATACGATTCAAAGAAATTTATATTATTAGATTAAAATTTTCATACAATATTACTGTTAAATAATGCGAGAATTTAGAGTTACCTAGCTGAGAAAATGGATATCACGAAAAATAACTTCTACGATCTACAGATTTGAGCATTTAGAACCACGACAAAAAACTCTAACTCTAACCTAATTCTCAAAAGAATAACTCGTTTTTCTTCTCTTTGTGTTTGCTCTATATATCTCTCTATTACGATTCTATATCTCTCTCTATATTTTTAAACTGAACGTGTCTTTTATAATAATTTTTGGGTGAGAATATAGTGCTAATTTAAAGTACGTAGTGTAGTGGGATTAAGATTAAATTTAAAAATTAGTTGAGAAAACTAGGGTTGAGATAAGGATATGAAATAAATAAATAATAATAATAGCAAATTAACAAAACAAAAATAAATGAAAAAAATTGTGTAAAGTTTAAAAAAATCGTCCAAAAGAAGTAAAAAATAAAAAAATAAATATATGGGATGAGAATTTTTAGGAAAATAAGTTAGGAAATTGGGAATAATTACGATAAGGTAAAACAAAAATTGAAATTTTGGGACTCCTCTTTCTTTTTTTTTTCTATACTTTTTCATGATATTTTCTATATTATTATTATTTTTAGACTAGATATAATTAACAAATAACTTAAATTCCCAACTTCTATTTATGAATTCTTTTTATTATTAAACTATAATTGATGTTATAATTTTTTATTAATTTACAATTTATTATTATTATTTTATTTTATTTTAAATATAACCCTTTTTAAATTGATGTAAAATATATTATGTTTTTTGGTAAAAATTAGGTTTTCACAGTATGCCCCTCTTTGCTTGAAAACATGAAGAGTTTTCATGCAAAGACGTGAACAATGTGACTAATTTTTTACTGTAATATTTATGCCAAAAATGTGAAAAATTTATAATAGAGAAGAGGTTTGACTTTTTCCTAACTTAAAAAAAAACTACCTATCTTAAGTTGATGATAACGAGTCAGGCATAGTTCCAATGAGTTAGGTAGTCGAGTGAGGTTTTGTCGAGAATCCGGTTCGTAGCTTCAGCTATAAAAAAAATTGTAGAAGGAAAGATATGAAATCATATCCACTTAAATAGTGCTAAGTCTCCATTTTGAACTCTCAGATATCGCTCACCCTCTTTGGCAGGTTCATGGATTTTGAACTTTCCTCTGGACATTTGAATTTTAGACTTGAAACCTCATGACTTGACTTCAGCTACTGATGTTCTTCCGCATGATATTCTTGAAAACTTGCTTTCTTGAAAGGATGAATTTTTTTATTTTTGAACTGCAAATTAAAGTACTAGGTAGAAACCTGCACACAAAACAAAATTTTCTGCCTAGTTTGCACTAGGAAATTTTGTGAGTTATTGATGAAAGCTATAAAAGTCTATACTAATAAAAATAATATTTTTCTACCCAATTACAAAATATAAAAAATAAGACAGAGGGGAGTTTTGCACCCAAATTGCAACCAGGGGTTATCGTGCCCTCTGAAGATACGAAAAATATAATAGAGGTTATTATGCCCTATAAGCAACCAGAGGTTATTGTTCCATGTGAAGACATGAAAAATAAAATAGGAGTTATTGTGCCCTATATGCAATCCAGAGGTTATTGTGTCATCTGAAGGCATGAAAAATAAAATAGTGGTTATTGTGCCCTGTGAAGAAAAAAAATGATAGGGGTTATTCTAACCTATATCAATCAAGGGGTTATTGTGCCCTCTCAAGACATGAAAAATAAAATATGGGTTATTATGCCATATATGCAACCAGTGGTTGTTGTGCCCTGTGAAGAAAAAAATGATATGGGTTATTGTGCCCTATATGCAATCAAGGTCTTATTGTGCCCTTTGAAGACATGAAAAATAAAATAGGGGTTATTGTGACCTATATGCAACCAGGGGTTATTGTGACCTATGAAGACATAAAAAACGATAGGGGTTATTGTACCCTTTATGTAATCTAGGGGTTATTGTGTCCTGTGAAGAATTGAAAAATAGAATAGGGGTTATTGTGCCCTATATGCAACCAGGGATTATTGTGCCATGTGAAGACATAAAAAAAATGATAGGGCTTATTGTGCCCTATATGCAATCCAGGGGTTATTGTGCGCTGTGAAGACATGAAAAATAGGATAGGAGTTATTGTGCCCTATATGCAACCAGGGGTTATTGTTCCCTGTGATGACATAAAAAATGTTAGGGGTTATTGTGTCTTATATGCAATCCAGGGGTTATTGTGCCCTGTGAAGAAATGAAAAATAAGATAGGAGTTATGTGCCCTATATGCAACCAGGAGTTATTGTGTCATGTGAAGACATGTAAAGTAAAATAGGGGTTATTGTGCCCTATGAAGATATGATATATATATATATATATATATATATATATATATATATATATATATATATATATTTCTTCTTATTACTTATATTATTATCATTATTAATATTATTATTCATCGTTATTTTATTTTATTTTCATTTGTACATTGAACAAACTAAAAATAAAATAAAATGCCCCAGATTCAATTAAAAAATTATTTTTATTGTTATTATTATTTTATCATGCATATGATATAAAAAGTAAGGATTCAAGAACTTAGCATCGCGACGTTTGTCTCTCGCAAACTATTTACATGATTCTTGCTTATATCTGTTTTAAGTTAAAAAAATGTATTGTTAATTTTTCTAAATGGTGGTTGGTTAGTGACTCCGAGTATCTTGTAAAGCTTGATTTCTTGATCCGCCACGCTCGGGAGATTCATCCCATTGATGATTGTGCAAATATCTTGAAGATGTTTTAAAAACAGTCCTTATCTTTCCTTGAAACACTTTTCATGGACATTCTAACTCATTATCATTTTATGCATGTTGTGTGGTTCATTAGTTTCCAAGCAACTCTTTTGCTTTATCTATTTTCACACGATATCGATTTATGATATTTATTTTCTCGATAGGTTCACAGCCCTAGCCAATAAGGTGCATGTCCCAAACATTCAACTAGAAATATCGTAGTCAATTTTTGGCGGATTTAATTTTATTTTCTCACTTGACACGAGTTGATGCTGAGAAAAGAGAAAGAAATAAAAAAAACTCAAAGAAACACAAGCACAAATGACACTAATGAAAGGGTTATGAAGGAAAAATTATGTCTTTAGAAGTAGTACATAAATAAAGAAAATGTTTAAATGAGTGAAAAGAATCTTATCTAAAAGTACGTGACTACTTTAAAACATGACATGCATTTGGACTGAACGTTTGATCTTTTTCGAGTTGTCTGAATCTCAGGAAACAATGTTGCACCTTCCGGTCTAACCTTGACTTTTATCATGATTGCGCTCATGTCAAGACAAAATGTCATCATTTGATCAGTAGCGCCTTTCATGATTTTTCACCAATAAGACATTCTAATCTTTGTCACTCAACTAACCATCGTCCTATAGTGCCCGTAAGGGTTTTCACTCACAAAACTCTCTTTATCATTTTCTCCCATAGTTCGCCTATATAATGTCTCAACCTTTAGAGAACTGAAGAACATGATTATCTTTTTATTGAGTGATTGGACCGAACTCTAATAAAGGGTTGCCTACGTATCCTTTTAGGAATAAGGTCAAACGTAGTTCAATGAACTTTTCGTTTGTTTTTCTTTTGTTATTTTTTTTGGTTTTTTTTTAAAAGCACCAGACCAATGGTGTTTGAGATAAAAGATAATATATTTTTATCTTCTCATCATAAAATTGACAAGGAATGTTAAATGTAGTATCACTTGATCGAATCTGCATTGACAATCGTGTCAATCGCCTTTCCCTCCATATCCGCCAATTGCAAAGCTCATTTGGATAACACTTGCTTAACAACATAAGGGCCTTGCCAATTTGGAGCAAACATTCCCTTGGCCTCGTCTTGGTGGGAAAGGTAACGTTTCACAACAAGTTGACCCACTTCAAAATTTCTTGGGCGTACTTTCTTATTATAAGACCGAGCCATCCTCTGCTGATATTATTTACCAAAACAAATTGATGTCAATCGTTTTTCTTCTATTAGTGATAATTGTTCTAACCTCGATTTAACCCATTCTGTATCTTGGATTTCTGCTTCAACAATGGTTCAAAGGGAAGGGATTTCAACTTCTGCGGGTATGACAACATCACTTCTGTGAACCAATAAGTAAGGAGTTGCACCGACTGGCGTACGAACATTCGTGCGATATCCCATGAGAGCGAAGGATAATTTCTCATGCCACTGTCTAGATCCTTGCACCATTTTGCTAAGAATCTTCTTGATGTTTTTATTCGCAACTTCAACAGCCAAATTTGCTTTGGGAGGATAAGGGGTTGAATGACGATGAACAATTTTAAATTGCTCACAGACTTCCTTTATCAAGTGGTTATTGAGATTTATTGCATTGTTTGTAATAATGATTTTTGGTATGCCAAAACGACATATGATGTTGGAATGAACGAAGTCCACAACCACTTTCTTGGTAACTTATTTGAACGTGACAGCTTCTACCAATTTGATGAAGTAATCGATGGCAAATAAAATAAACTGATGACCGTTAGATGCTTTCGGCTCTATTGACCCAACAATGTCTATTCCCCATGAAACAAAAGGCCACGGAGCATACATAGGATGCAACTCTAAAGGGGGTGAGTGAATCAAGTCGATATGATTTGGCACTGATGGCATTTGCGAACAAACTGGAAGCTATCTCGCTCCATGGTCAACCAATAGTATCCTGCCCGAATAATCTTTTTTGCTAGGATTTAACCATTCATGTGTGGGCCACATGCCCCTGAGTGTACCTCATTCATAATTGTTTTCGCCTCTTGATTATTCACACGTCGTAATAAATTCAAATCCGGAGTCCTTTTATATAAGATATCGCTACTTAAGAGGAACCAATTGGTGAGTCGCCTAATAGTTCTTTTTTTATCTCTATCAGCATGCAGTGGATATTCTCTAGCTTTTATAAACTGTTTGATGTCATGATACCAAGGCTCACCATTTTCCTCTACCACAATTATATTGCAATAACCATGTTGATCCCTAACCTGGATTTCTAACGGGTCAATGTTGGTATTACCTGGGAATGGAAGCATCGATGCTAGGGTGGCCAAAGCATTATCCAAATCATTGTGAAACTTGGGAATATATCTAAATTTAATGGACTTGAACTTTTTGATGAGATTTTCTAAACATTGTTTGTATGGTATGAGCTTAATGTCTCGAGTTTCCCATTCGCCTCGAGCTTGTCGAATGAGCAAGTTGGAATCCCCCAAGACTAAGAGCTCATGTAAATCCAGATTTATTGCCATATTCAAGCCCATGATGCAAGCTTCGTATTTTAATGTGTTGTTGGTAGAAAAGACGAAGTCGTGCTATGGTAGGATAATGACAATTGTTTGGTGAGATAATGCCCCAATTCCCACTCCGATTTAGTTGACAGCCCCATAAAAATATAATTTCCATACGGGGTCAGTATGAGGAATTTCTTGTTCGATAGAGTTGATCTCTTCATCACGGAAGTATGTATTTAAGGGTCCGTATTCATCATAAATCAGATTCTCTGCCAGATGATCGACCAACGCTTGTGTTATCATGGCGGTGCTAGTAACATACACTAATCAAATTTGGTAAGCAAAATCTACCATTTTGCCAACCTACCCGTCGGCATGGCTTTTTGAAAAATATATTTTAGAGGATCTATTCGAGATATGAGATAAGCGGTGTAGGACAAAAAATAGTGCTTCAACTTTTGGGCGACCCAAGTTAAAGCACAACATGTGTTTTCTAATAGAGTGTACTTTGCCTCATAAGCTGTGAACTTTTTGGTCAAGTAATGGATAACTTATTCCTTTTCCCCTGTGACATCATGTTGTCCTAGAACACAACCAAAGGAATTATCCGTCACCGAGAGGTATAAAAAGAAAGGCCTACCAGGCTCTAGGGGGACCAGTACCGAAAGATTTGCTAAATATTTCTTAATTTTGTCAAAAGCTTTTTGACACTCACTTGTCCATTTAATAGCGGTCATTTTTCAATAACTTGAATATCGGCTTGCATGTAGTAGTGAGTTGAGCGATGAATCGGCTGATATAATTTAACCTTCCAAGAAAACTCATGACTTCAGTTCTTGTTTCTGGAGGTGGCAATTCTCGACTGGACTTTATCTTGGAGGGGTCTAATTTAATGCCTCTTCGGCTAAGTATAAAACCCAAAATGTTGCCAGATGGAACGCCAAATGCATATTTAGCCGGATTAAGCTTGAGATTGTACTTTCTCAACCTTTCAAAATATTTTCTTAGATCACGCACATGGTCAATTTTCTTTCTAGACTTAATGATGACATCATAGACAGATACCTCAACTTGTTTATGCATAATGTCATGGAATATGGTAGTCATATTTCGCATATAGGTTGCCCCTGCATTTTTTAGACCAAATGGCATTGCTCTATAACAATATGTACCCCACGGGGTGGTGAAAGGAGTTTTTTCTGTGTCTTTTTCATCCACGAGAATTTGGTGATATCCGGCGTAGCAATCCACGAAAGATTGAATCTCGTGTTTAGGCAACTGTCAACCTAGATATGAATGTTGGGTAGTGGAAAATTGTCTTCTGGACTTGCTTTGTTTTAATCTCTATCATCAACACAAACTCTGATCTTTCCATCCTTTTTTGGTAATGGCACAATATTAGCCAACCAAGTAGTGTATTGGACGACCCTGATCACTTTTGCACTCAGTTGCTTCATGATTTCCTTTTTGATTTTATCGCTCATATCTGCCTTAAATTTTATCTGCTTTTGCTGGACAGGTGGAAAATCAAGATGTATAGGAAGTTCGTGAACTACTATATCGACACTTAACCTCGATATGTCATTGTATGACCAAGAGAAAACATCTTTGTATTCAATTAAAACTTGAATTATATCGTCTCGAATAGTTCGATCGACATGAATACTTATCTTTATTTCTTTCATTTCTTCGGAAGTTCCCAAATTAACCACCTCCATTTCACATAAATTAGGTTTAGACTTATTTTAAAATTGATCCAAACCCCTTTTTATTTCTTCATCAGCTTCATCTTCATCATATTCCTTAGACTTATGATTCATTGTTATGAGATCAGACAGCTTTTTCGGATCTAATTGTAAACTCCGCATGCATGTCATATTAATAAAGTTAACATAACTGAAAATGAAAATAAGATGACAAATATTAGAAAGAGTAGGAACAAAGAAGATGACTAGAGCTTCATTGCACCGAATGGGAAAGGATAGAAGGGTTAAAAATAAAGCGAAACAACTAGAATTTTTGAATTACAACCCTGAGTATAATCCAATAAAATAAAATAAAAAGAAGCAAAACAAAACTACCATGACTCCCTTTTTGTAGGGAGAGGAGTGGCTTTCCTGTTATTGAGTAGGACATTCGGGCAGATAAACTGCACATCCATATGACTAGTGCCCTCACCCCTCTGAGTCATGTTTACTTCATAAAACATTTCCTTGATACCTTGACACATTTCATCCACACCATTTTGGATTGGTAAGTTTTGACACGGTTCACCTCGAATGAAAGATTGAGCAATATAGGGGATCGACTTCGACAGATTCCAAGCAATTCTTTATGATCTTTTGACCATTTTCTATCAAATCTAGTTGGATTGAATCCCAAACCTTATGTATCTTGATTACCTATTGGATTGATAGGATTCACAATTCTTTGCAACGACAAACCTAACCCCTTTCCGGGTTCATATTCGTTTTGCACCATTTGAGCCACCACCATGACTTAAGTAATGGACAGATGAGGTTGGAGGATAGGCTTTCCTTGTAAGAGCTGATCAACCGTTATTATCTCCAAAGCGTGATAGTTGAGGGATTCACAACCTCTTTTAGCTCAATGCATGGTATTGAAGGATCTCGAGTGATTGGGAGATCATTTCACCATGGTCAATGATTTCTTGTTTGTCATGTTCAAACTTGACCACTTCAAAATTAAGTCTATTCATATCAAAGACTCTACATATGATCGGATCTATATAGGATAGCTAAATCAATTTACCATTTTAAATTAAAATCAGAACAATTGAAAAAAAGTTTTTCTTTTACAATGTAAAGTTCACAAAAATAAATTATAAAAGTTTCCTTATATTACTTTAAACGAAGAAAAGAGTTGAATTTGTCAACAAATTTTTTACAAAAATTATTTAAGTGTTCAATCTGAACGAACTACGCACACCTGATTCTCACCTTGATGAGATACGTAGGAAACCTTTCTCGGGTTCGGTGATCCTTATTTAAAAATTAAAAAATACCTTAATTAATATTTAAAAATTAAAAAAATGAAATTTATATATATATATATATATATATATATTTATATATATCACATGTATACATATTTCGTTGAAATCTTAAAAAAGTCTAAATATTACAAACTTGTTTTGACGCACGTGCATTAATTGCACATGAATATCAAAAATATCAAATTATATTGTACATTGTTTTTAAAAAGAAGAAAAATACATCAAATTATTCTTGAATTTGACAATAGAATTAACTTTTTCATTTTTAACTACACAAAACTTAAGTACTCATAATACAAATTTCAAATGAATTTAATCTCACTCTATACTAGAGCCCATCACCTATTATGCTCAAATATTGTAATTGGGTGGGTCAAGACCCAATTCGTTTTTTAGCCCATTTGATCCCAAAGTAAACTTGGGTGGGTCAACAACCATACCTATTTCTATTCAATCCATTGTAATATTTCCAATTTCAACCCAACCCGCACATTTGACACCCCTAGTTACATGTGTAATAGGCATCAAATACAAATATTATGGGAAGATAACTTTCGATTGGCTACAGGAATTACAAGTTTATGGTTAGTTGGAGGAGTCAATGTTGTTTTTAGAATGTAGAAGAGAAAAGAGGTGGTTTTCCATTACAAGATGCTGATCATGAATACTTTGCAAACTGTACTTCTTCCTGTGATTTAAATAAAATACAGTTTAAAGGGAGCTCATTTACTTGGTGGAATGGTAAAGTTGATCTTTGAAAGTGGACCATCTAGATAAAATAGGGTCTGATCATGCCCCTATGCTATTAACATGTGAAGAAGGTGCAATAGGGTATAAGAAATCATTCAGATTTCTGAAATTTTTGACTGAAAATGCATCCTTTATTGATGTGGTAGGGCAGAACTGAGCAGAAAATGATTCATTGAACTCTTTCACAGCTTTCAAAGAGAATATAAAGAGAGTAAAACAACTTCGACAAAATGGATCAAAGATACTTATGATGATACTTTCAAGCAACTAGTTACCAGAGAAGATATTGTAAAAATCAAAGAAAAGTTGTTCGAACAACATCCAAGTGCAGTAAACAGGCAAGTGTTTCAAAGAACTCAAGCTGAACTCAAAAGATATTTGCACTTTGAAGATATTTCCTGACGTTACAAGATTTTTTTTCACAACATTGTTAAGGGAAGAAGAAGGAAGCTCCAATTGCACAGAATTCAGAATGATTAGGAAAATGGGCTTTTAGGGAGGAAGGAGAGAATGCAGAAGAGGCAGTGAACTTTTATCTTTATCAGTTCTTACAAAAAATAGATGCTTCTGATTTTTCCATGTTAGGAAACATTCAAGAAATAATCAATGAGGAAGATAACAAAATTCTTTGTAGGCACCCAACTCTTGATGAAATCAACAAAGCAGTTTTCAATCTAAATTGGGACAATAAAAGTGGTCCTGATGGTTTATCTTGTGCTTTCTACCAATGTTCTGGGATATAGTAGGTAACGATATTTTAAAATCTATCCAAGAATTTTTCGGAGGTAATTCTCTTCCTAAATTCATTATTCACACTAATTTAGTCCTTTTACCTAAGAAGGATCAGACTCGGTCTTTTTATGATTTAAGACCAATTAGTTTGAGTAATTTTATTAATAAGATTCTATCCATAGCTGTTCTTGACAGAATCAAAGTTCTTTAACTAAATTGATCACTAACAATTAATCAGTTTTTGTTAAAGGTAGAAGCATCATAGAAAATGTGCTTTTGACTCTCCAATGTGATCCAACTTGTTTCATGAAATCTTCCATACCCTACTGGTTCCTACGAATTTAGAGATACAAATTCACGTCAATAATGTATTTACGAACATTTGATAATATAAGTGTTTTTGAGTCGGTACAACCCTACAATAAATTGTCAAGAATATTTTATCGAAAGATGAAATGAATTTTCTTTAATCTTAAACCAAAAAGATTTGATTCTAAATTTTAACATATTTTGTTATAAATTTATCATTTTATTGTAATTACTCATCACCAAAGTTTTTAGAATATATATATAATTGTTTTATTGTCTATACTATATTTGTATATTAAAAAATTGGTACAAACATTTTATTCATCAATTGCGATAGTTTTTCTCCTATTAAAGACCTCTTCGTATAAAATATAAATATTATACATCTTATATAATTAGTTGTATACTTGATATGTTAAATAATATTTAAAAGGACGTCTCTTGGAGTTGAAGGAAACAACATATTTCACTCAAATAATTTGGATTAAATAATGTCTTGGCAAGTCCCTTATTCAAAATCATTCGGAGTCGATGACACTACTTTGATATCTAAAAGACATATTTTGTTGTTTATGTTCCGATCAATATGGTTAAAACTTTATTTTTTGCGACTTTAATCTAATAACTACAAGTAGATAATTATTTACTAAATATTCATTATTATGGATCATCCTACTTTGAGGAGTAATTCATTGACTCTAATCGACCATTTGAAAGAAATTTTTTGATTAAGGTTGAGTCAATACTTACCATTCCACTACATTCTTATATTTATTAGTGTCACTAATTGATTGAATGCGTTGATAAGATAGAAAGTTGAATAACTAAAACTCTAAGGTAGTGTGGGATCACCATAACTTTGAACACTCAAAAGTTCATTCTTGGACACCCCATTGTCTTTTAGCCATTGAAAACATTAAAGTCATTTATTTTAAAAGTTAAAGAATTATAATATACATGAAACCAATAGTTTAATGATTACATAAAACTCTTGACTAACATATTTCAACATAACGAACAAAAGCATAAATATAAACAACAAAGACTAAAACATGTACTCAAAAATAGAAATTAATAACATAAACATAAATTAATGATTGTAAAAAATATACCAGATTCATTAATAATAGAATAAATGCTTATTTATAAACAACAAAGGGTAGTGTAATAAGTTATTATTGTGCCTTATTGAAAAGGTCACAAGTCTTTGAAAAAGTTAGAACCTTTCATAATCGCCACAAATTTTATAAAATAATACTTTAAGCCTATCAATAATTAAAACTAAAACACTAAATTATCATTTATACTTAATAACATAAGCATAAATTAATAATTGTAAAATTACATACCAAGATCTATAACATAAGCAATGATGTCAGCGAGTCACTCAACATGAACAAATATTTAGGTGTGAAGAAGAAGAAGAAGAAAAGGAGGTTTAGAATTTTCATTGTTTTAAAAATGAGACAAAAAACCTCTATTTATATACAAAAAAGGACAAGATGAATAACTGTTTATTGTGCCTTATCGGAAAGGTTACAACTATTTGAAAAAGTTGCAACCCTTCGAAAAAGTCACAACTATTTGGAAAAGTTGCAACCCTTAGGAAAGGTCACAATCTTTCATAAAAGTTACAACTATTCATTAAAGTTGCAAATTTTTTTTTCATAAAAGTCAGAACTTTTCAAAAAAGTCGCAACTCTTCAAAAAAGTCGTAACTCTTTATAAAAGACACAACTTTTCATAAAAGTCACAACTCTTTATTAAAGTCACAACTCTTCTTAAAAGTCACAACTTTTCATGAAAGGGAAAAGCTAGTTTTAGAAATAAATAAATTTAAAAGGGAATTCTTGTGTGTGGTGGTTCCACGTAGGCGGACCTAAGATTTTCTTTTTATATATATAGATATATGTATACACACACACACACCTGCAATAGCCATATCCTCTGCGTTGACCGAAGCCATCTAGAAATCATAATGTTAATAGTTACTTTCCATACTAGATGTTTGAAAAATAATTGAGTATTCTTTCAAGTATGACACAATAAGAAAACATTCTTACGGTGACATTTTCATTTCTCTTGAGAAATTCTTGGTTAGCCTGTTAAGAAGAGTATACAACATGATCATGCCTGTCTTAGTTCAACTAAAAAATTTGTACCATTTTGTATATTTATGTGTGTATTGGTGGAGGGAGATTTATGTATTGAGCTTTATGTTTATTCGGCGTCTAGCCTTATGAAATAGAAGTAAAAATTGCATTAGCTTTGAGATATGCTCACTTGGGATTGTTGAACCCGTCCCATAGCACCCAGAAGATACTCGTTATATGCATAAGCTTCTTCCAGTGTGTTGATATTCTCCACTTGTGGTTCATAAGAACTGTCAGGTCCAAGGGAACAAATCGTTATAAAAAAGGACATTTTTTAGAATATCTAAAAATACAGTGAACAACTCTCAACCTTCTTTTCTCCTTTGCTTCACTTAGTATTATTTGGAGCTCAGTAAGCTTCTCTGTATGAGCCTATTATAAAAATAGATCAAAAATATATCAAGTTACAGAGTTTATAGTAATACTAAATATATGATTATAATTACTAACTGAAGGAGACCCCCTTTCTAAGTATTTCGCTATTAGAGTGACATATTTTAGGCATTTTTAAGTTTGCACAGTCAACACTAGTGTGGAAACATCAAACCTTACCTCAACGCTAAAGCACATTGACCAATCATCAGCATCGTAAAAACACCCAACAAAAATAACAAGAATTATTCAATAATGTAGAAAAGTACATACAACAAAGAAATAGATCAACAGAAAAGAACTCGAGAAAAGTAGAGTGTCATACATAGAAATCTTTTCAACCATTCCTCTTTAAGATTTTTATTGAACTAGACTCTGCATCAAATGCTGCAAAATAAAGGTCATGTTAAGGTCAAATGAAACTCCAAATATTAGTAAAAGATGTGTAAAATTTAGTACCTCTTCATCTCGATTTGGAGTGGATCTTCAGCAATAAAAAATAGCATTTGAGTTATTCAATTGAATGAGATCGGTGAAGTCTAATTCATGAATTTAACATATTAAAATAAATATACTGTCGATTCAGTTCATCAAGTTGGTTCATTTCTTTGATCATAATATCTTCAAAACTGAGCGATCAAAAGAAATTACATCATATTTTGTATCATAAATGAAACATAGAACATTCAAACATAATATATCATTCTAAAAAACTCATTAACCTTTTTCCGTTAGAATAGCTGGTCATTTCACCATTTTGGAGAAACCATTAACAGTGCAATATTTGTATCACATAAAACCCCCAACTCATTTGACTTCTTAACAATGCTATCCTTGCATTTTGAGTAGAACTGTTGACTAGACACTGGATCCTCAATTTTCTTCATCATAATCTTATTGTGATCCATGAAATTAAAGGATGATAACTAGAATTGGAAGTTAGATGCAATGATGTTCTTCAATGAACTAAGAAATATATAGATCAACACAAGAGAAAAAGGAAAAAGTTAGCTCAAAGAATTTAATGCAATAAACATAGCAGTCTTAAGTTAAAGCATTCAATATGTTACAATCTAATAGACAATCAAATAATTTTTTTAGAAGAAACAACTTTCTACATATGCATACAATCGATGAACAAAAATTTGTGGGCGCTAACTTTTTGAGAGGAAAATATAAATAACTTCAACGCTCCTTCATTCACATAATGATGTTATCCAAGTCCTATAATTACTTCCCCTAAAATTTTAATGGCAATATGATATAATTTTAGTGTATAGAAGAATTTATATTTTGATATCTTTAGATAAGTACAAGGTGTATGGGCAAATTGTTTAAGAATGAAAAAAGTCCCACACTAGTGGTTAATAAGGTTTGTGTAATTCTCCTCCCTTTGAACCAGATTTTGGGGTGTGAGTTAGGCCTAAGACATTATTTCACACAAATCACATTTAATAGAACTAAAATCATACTTCCAATGATCTAATTTATGTGAGATTTTTTTTTTTCGAGACTCAAGTAAATTAAGTTTGGTTGAATATTTGTTCATGAAATCTTCATTTTTTAAAATGAAATTTATATATATATATATATATATATATATATATATATATATATATATATATATATATATATATATATATATATATATATATATATATATATATATATATATATATATATATATATATATATATATATATATATAAACCATGCAAAAATTATTATTAATCACAATAATTGTAAATTAAAAAATAGTTAAAAGATATATCAAAAAAATTTTCTGTCAAAGATGGACTTGTTTGGATCTCGAATTCTGAAAAGTGTCTCATAAATGGAGACAAAGGGAGTACATTCGTAAAACAAATTTATGTCAATATGGATTAAAACTATTTCTTTTAGTATGATTATATCATTGCACGATAGGAAAACTAAAATACTTGGGTCAAAGTCGGATTCAAGATGTTAAATTCATAGGTTCTAAATTTTAAAATCGATCAAGGCCAACATATTTTAATTGTTAGGTGGGCACAAATATAGAGTTTGAATCAAACCTATTGAGGTACGACTGAATTAGTAACTTACAATTTAGATTTGACTATCTAATGATGAAACATGATACATAATAATGCTACAACTAAAAATAGTATAAGAACAAAAAATAGGTGTCACTACCCAAAGCAGGCCGCGAGTGGAACCCACACTTACCCTCCTATGTGAGCGAATCAATCAATCTAAACCCCAATCATTTACAAATAATAAACAGAAAATAATGCGGAAGACTTAAAAACTAATTACGAAATCAATTGATAACTTATAAAATTCAATGCTTATCATCCCCAAAATCAGGAAGTCATCATAACAAGAAAATCTATCCTCAAATTACTAAATCTAAGAATGTCTAGGAAACTAAAACAAATACAAGAGATAGTCCATGTCCGAACTTCAAGGACATCAAGAAATGAATGAGAGAGAATCCAGTCCGAGCTAGGAACAATAACTCACCCTGAAATCTGACGCAGTGAAGACTGGCTAGAGTTTCTGTTGAGTTAAAGACAACGGCACGTTTGCTGCACTCCACAAATAACAAGAGAAAAACATACAAGTAGGGGTCAGTACAAAACACAGGTACTGAGTAGATATCATCAGCCAACTAAAAATAGAAAACAGTATAAATCAGATAATATGATAAAATCAACTACAATACTCAACATTCGGCATTTACAATTACCATAACCCTTGGTCACAACACCAATCACATCAAAGAGGACTCACGCCTCCCCATCATACTCATTTGGGAATTAGGTTCATTAAATTGAGTATACTAACATATTTCAAGATTCATTCTCTTTACTAATCCTGGTGCCGAAACGTGACACTCCGATCCTCATATACTATCATGGTGTCGGAACGTGACACTCTGATCCTCATCATACTATCCTGGTGTCGGAACGTGACACCCGATCTATATTCTATCCTGGTGTCGGAACGTGACACTCCGATCCTCATATACTATCATGGTGTCGGAACCTAACACCCGATCCATATTCTATCCTGGTGTCGGAATGTGACACTCCGATCCTCATATACTATCCCGGTACCGGAACGTGGCACCCGATCCATATACTATCCTGGTGTCGGAACCTGATACTCCGATCCTCATATACTATCCTGGTACCGGAACGTGGCACCCGATCCATATTCTATCCTTGTGTCGGAACGTGACACTCCGATCCTCATATACTATCCTGGTACCGGAACGTGGCACCCAATCCATATTCTATCCCTGTATCGGAACGTGGCACCCGATTCCCTAATCTCACTACTTTCGTTCATCAAGCCTTCTTTTATACCAAGGCATCATCATTAACAAAGTAGATTAGGGTTTTTCAAGATTTAGGATTCAATAGCTTCATCATGCTTACTTTATCACAATTATATAATCACATTTATGCAAGCATACAATTTAAGCATATAGAAGGGTTTACAACACTACCCAATACATATCATTCGCTATTAAGAGTTTACTACGAATAGCATAAACCATAACCTACCTGCACCAAAGAATTGTGATCAAGCAATCTACTTTCCCAAATCTGCGTTTTCCTCTTCTCTCGATCGTTTCTCTCTTTACTCTCTCTTCTTCCTCTTTTTCTTATTCCGACCCTCTTTCTTTTACCCTAATTAGCATATAATTAAGTATAAAAGTTGATAAAATACCCCAGTACTTGTTTCAAGGTTCTCTCTTTTAACCCCAAGTAATTAAATTATTAACATTAAACCACTAACTTTATACTTATAAGCAGGAATAGTCCAAAACTCCCCTTAAAACTTTTAACAGAAATCCGACCCAGTCAGGGTTACGCAGTCTGTGACGGGCCGTCGTGCCTGCGATGGTCCGTCCTGTTGAGTCATCACAGAGTTCAGAGACTAAATTTTACTAGAGGGCCCGTGACAGTCCGTCGTGCCCACGACGGTCCGTTCAGTCATGTCGTCGCGAAGTTCAGAGAGTTGTTCTCAGTACCCAATTTTTCAAAATTCTAAGTGTTTTGGAACGAGACACCCTCGACGGTCCGTCGTGCCAATGATGGTCCGTCGTGGGATCCGTCGAATCAGACAGTTATTACCAGAAATAAACTCTACTGCTCAGAACGACTAAGAGGTCGTTACAATAGATACCAATTTACCCATCGTTCGTCCCCGAACGATCACAAGAAGAAAAACAAGGGCGAAAAGGAGTACCTGAATCTGTAAACAGGTGTGGGTATCTTTCTCGCATATCAGCCTCCTTCTCCCAAGTGGACTCTTCAACTGGTCGATTCTTCCATTGAACTTTGATGGATGTAATCTCCCTTGATCTCAACTTGCGAATTTCTCTATCTAGAATGGCAACAGGCTCCTCCTCATAAGTCAAATTCTCATCAAGAAGAACCGAATCCCAACGAATGATGTAGTTTCCATCCCCATGGTATCTTTTCAACATAGACACAAAAAATACCGAATGCACTCCTGACAGTCTTGGGGGCAAGGCTAATTCATAAGCCACCTCCCCTACTCGCTTAAGTACTTCAAATGGTCCAATATACCTTGGGCTTAGGTTACCTCTTTTTCCAAACCGCATTACCCCTTTCATGGGCGAAACCTTCAGCAAGACTTGCTCACCCTCCATGAACTCCAAGTCTCTAACCTTTCGATCTGCATATTCCTTTTGCCTGCTTTGAGCCGCTAAAAGCTTTTCTTGAATAGATTTCACCTTCTCTAATGAATCCCTCAAAAGATCAGTACCTCACGGTCTAACCTCAAATGCATCAAACCAACCAATGGGAGACCTACATCTCCTCCTATACAATGCTTCGAAAGGAGCCATATCAATACTTGAGGGATAGCTATTATTGTATGAAAACTCCGCTAAGGGTAAGAAGTTATACCAATGACCCCCAAATTCTATCACACAAGCACGAAGCATATCTTCCAACACCTGAATTGTTCGCTCAGACTGACCATCGGTCTGAGGGTGGAATGCAGTACTAAGGTCCAACCTAGTACCTAATTCAGCATGCAATGTTCTCCAAAACATAGAAGTAAACTGCGTACCTCTATCTGATATGATGGAAAGTGGAACTCCATGCAATCGAACAATTTCTGAGATGTAGAGTCTGGCTAACTTCTTTGCATTGTAGGTCACCTTGACCGGGATGAAGTGAGCAGACTTAGTTAATCTGTCCACAATTACCCAAATAGAGTCAACCACAAAGTCCATTGCAATTCTCTCATACTTCCATTAAGGAATGGGCATTCTGTGAAGTGTTCCTCCGGACCTCTGGTGTTCATACTTTACTTGCTGACAATTTGGACATTTGGCAACATAATCAACAATGTCGCGCTTCATTCTACTCCACCAAAAGTGTTGCTTTAGGTCACGGTACATCTTGGTTGCACCAGGATGTATAGAATATCCGGAACTATGAGCCTCCGTAAGAATAGTGTGGATCAAATCATCAACACGGGGCACACATACCCTTCCCTTAACTCTCAAAACACCTTCCTCATCCATTATTGCTTCTTTAGCCTCTCCTCGCAACACCATATCTCGAATTCGACTTAGTTTCTCATCATCAAACTGTTTTCCCTTGATCTCTTCAAGAAAAGAAGATCTCGCCTCCACACTGGCCAAAAATCCTCCCTTCTCATTTACTTCTAACCTCATAAAGTCGTTAGCCAGAGTCTGAACCTCTCTAGCCAATGGGCGTCTAGAAGCTTGTAAGTCTAAACTACCCATGCTCCCTACTTTTCTACTTAAGGCGTCTGCCACAGCATTAGCCTTTCCTGGGTGATACAAGATGGTAACATCATAATCCTTCAGTAGTTCCATCCATCTCCTCTATCTCAAGTTCAAATCTTTCTGAGTAAAGACATACTATAAACTACGATGATGTGTATAGACTTCACACTTCACCCCATATAGATAATGTCTCCATTGCTTTAATGCAAACACTACCGCAGCCAAGTCCAAATCATGGGTAGGATAATTACGTTCATGAACCTTTAATTGCCTCGAAGCATAAGCAATTACACTCTTCTCTTGCATTAGCACTACACTCAAACCAGAATACGATACATCAGAATAAACAATAAAGTTCTTACCCTCTACTGGCAAGGTAAGGATAGGTGCAGTAGTCAGCAAGGTCTTGAGTTTCTGAAAGCTTTCTTCACATTCATCCGACAATACAAATGGAACATTCTGCTTAGTCAAGTTTGTCAATTGAGAAGCAATAGAAGAGAATCCCTTGATAAATCAACGGTAGTAGCTGGCTAAACCAACAATGCTCCTTATTTCTGACACATTAGTAGGCCTTACCCAATGCCTCACTGTTTCAATCTTAGAAGGATCCACCATCACTCCATCCTTAGAAACCACGTGCCCTAAAAAGGACACTGAATCTAACCAAAACTCACACTTGGAGAATTTGGCATAAAGCTTTTTCTCCCTCAACATTTCCAATACCATTCTCAAGTGCTCCTCATGTTCTTTCTTGCTCTTCGAGTATACCAGTATGTCATCAATGAATACAATGACGAAGAGATCCAGATATGGCTTAAAAATCCCGTTCATCAAGCTCATGAAAGCAGCAGGGGCATTCGTAAGCCCAAAAGACATTACTAAGAACTCATAATGCCCATACCTGGTCCAAAAAGCAGTCTTGGGCACATCCGTTGCCCGTATTTTCAATTGATGATAACCAGATCTTAAATTGATTTTTGAGAAGGTACAAGCACCTTGTAACTGATCAAACAAATCATCGATGCGAGGAAGAGGATTCTTGTTCTTAACAGTTACCTTATTCAGTTGTCTGTAGTCAATGCACATCCGAAAACTTCCATCCTTCTTCTTCACAAACAAAACAGGAGCACCCCAAGGGGATGTACTTGGTCTAATAAAGCCTTTCACTAACAACTCTTGAAGTTAGGCCTTTAGCTCTCTTAACTCAGCGGGAGCCATCCTATAAAAAGGTATGTAAATGGGGCGAGTACCCGGCTCCAGATCAATACAAAAGTCAATATCTCTATCCGGTGGCATACCAGGAAGGTCTGCAGGAAACACATCCAGAAACTCACGGACTATTGAAACCGACTCAATCGAAGGTACTTGGGTAGTATCATCCCTGAGGTGTGACAAGAAAGATAAACAACCCTTTCTAACCATTCTCTTAGCACGAAGGAAGCAGATGATACGAACTGGAGTGAAAGTGTAGTCACCCTCCCACACTAACGGATCTGTCCCAGGCTTGGCCAACGTTACAGTTTTAGCATTGCATCTAAGATTGCAAAATTTGGAGACAGCTAAGTCATACCCAGAAATATATCGAAGTCAACCATTTCTAAGATAACCAAGTCTACATGAGTATTTCTCCCTATAAAAGTCACAAGACAAGACCTATACACCTTTTCAACTATCACAGACTCACCCACCGGAGTAGAAACACGAATAGGCATGTCAAGCAATTCACAATGTAAATTAAGACTAGTAGCAAATGAGGAAGATACATATGAAAATGTGGATACAGGGTCAAATAATATAGAATCCATACAATCACAAACCATAAGATTACCTGTGATAACAGTATCTGATGCCTCCACTTCTGACCGCCCAGGGAAAGCGTAACAATGGGCCCTATCACCTGTCTGCCCGTTGCCTCTACCAGGTTCCGCTGCAGTAGTTCCAATTTGTCCGTCACCCCGGCCGTTTTGATGACCATTATTACCTCGTCCACCACGTCCTTCAGAATAGCGGCCTCTTCCATGAAAACCTCTACCTCTGACTATTGGGGGTCTGTAACTCTGTTTTGGACAATACCTCTTAATATGTCCAGTCTCTCCACATCCATAACACTCTCTGGATTCAAGCATAGGTCTCTGTGATACTGAGGGAGTCTGGGGATAATCTCCAAACTCAGAGAAATGTTGACCGGTCTGCGGTGGACCTCAAGTTACAGTCTGTAGTGAAGACTGAATAGGGCGGGCTGGATAGCCTCCTGAACCCTACCCTCTGGAGTAAGAACCATTAAAATCACCTCCCTTACGAAACCTTTTAGATGTCTATGCCATGGTGAAGTCATCTGGTTTCACTCCCTCCACCTCTATCACGAAGTCTACCACTTCCTGAAAGGATTTCACTGTAGCTGCTACCTGTAAGGCTGAAATCCACAAATCTAACCTCAACCCCTTCACGAAACGGAGAATCCACTCTTGTGGACTGAAGCAAAGCTGGGTAACATACCTAGATAGTGCACGAAACTTAGCCTCATAAGCAGTAAGTAACATTCTTCTTTTCTCTAGGCTCAAGAACTCATCTCTCCTCCTATCCCTCAAAGTCCGGGGTATATACTTCTACATAAACAAACTAGAGAATGATGCCCAAGTCATAGGTGGTGCTTGTGTTGGTTGACATTCAACATACGATCGCCACCACATTTTGGCGTTCCCTTGAAATTGATAGGTCACAAACTCGACGCCAAATCGTTCTACTATATCCATCTTGTGTAGTAGCTCATGAAAATCAACCAGAAAATCGTAGGCATCCTCAGATTAAGCACCCTTGAAGACTGGAGGTTTCAATTTTAAGAACTTACTGAAGAGTTCATGCTGATTGCTTGTCATTATGGGCCTTGTAGTCAACCGAGGAAACGTGCCTATTTCCAATGAGGCATCTATGCGGGGAGCCACAGCAGCTGCATGCTGTACTCCCGGAACCTAAGGTGCTGGTGCAGAAAACACTGGAGGTGTCTGGCCCTGATCAGATAACCTACTAAGATAAGCAAGAACCTGATTAATCATTTCTGGGGTAGGTTGGGGTGGTGATTCCTCATTCTGCACTTGCTCATTCTCCCCTTCCTCCCCCTCTCTTACTACTTCCTCAGTCGATGGAGGAGTCACCGCCCTAGTACTAGATGGGCCAGGTGCTTGTCCTCTACCTCTAGAGGACGTCCTCCCGCGACCTCTACCACGGCCTCTTGCCACTGCTCCTCTTCGAGCTACAGTCTCAGTGGCTCGCTCAGACGCCTCTTGTCTTGCCAGTGCTAGTGTTGGCGCGGTTGTTGCTCTAGTTCTAACCATCTGTGAGATAGAGTGAAGATGGTCAGATACCAATTTGTATCACCTAGATACCAATTGGACCCAAGTAATAACACGAAAGAAAGAAAGAATGTAATTTTCCTAAAGTCTTGTATCCTCTCAAAGAAAAGTAAAGGCGTCCCCCTACCGTTCCCCAAGACTCTACTAGACTCGTTCTTGTGTGATGAGACCAACAAACCTAATGCTCTGATACCAAGTTTGTCACGACCCAAAGCGGGCCGCGAGTGGCACCCACACTTACCCTCCTATGTGAGCGAACCAACCAATCTAAACCCCAATCATTTACCAATAATAAACAGAAAATAATGTGGAAGACTTAAAAACTCATTACGAAATCAATTGATAACTTCTAAAATTCAATACTTATCATCCCCAAAATCTGGAAGTCATCATCACAAGAACATCTATCCTCAAATTACTAAATCTAAGAATGTCTAGGAAACTAAAACAAATACAAGAGATAGTCCATGTCCAAACTTCAAGGACATAAAGACATGAATGAGACAGAATCCAGTCCGCGCTAGGAACAATAGCTCACCCTGAAATCTGACGCGGTGAAGACTGGCTAGAGTTTCTGTTGAGTTGAAGACGACGGCACGTTTGCTGCACTCCACAAATAACAAGAGAAAAGCATACAAGTAGGGGTCAGTACAAAACACAAGTACTGAGTAGATATCATCGGCCAACTCAAAATAAAAAATAGTATATATCAGATAATATCATAAAATCAACTACAATACTCAACATGCGGCATTTACAATTACCATAACCCTTGGTCACAACACCAAGCACATCAATGAGGACTGACGCCTCCCCATCATACTCATTTGGGAATTAGGTTAATTAAATTGAGTATATTAACATATTTCAAGATTCATTCTCTTTACTTATCCTGGTGCCGGAACATGACACTCCGATCCTCATATACTATCCCGGTGTCGGAACGTGACACTCCGATCCTCATCATACTATCCTGATGTCGGAACGTGACACCCGATCCATATTCTATCTTGGTGTTGAAACGTGACACTCTGATCCTCATATAATATCCTGGTGTCGGAACGTGACACCCGATCCATATTCTATCCTTGTTTCGGAACGTGACACTCCGATCCTCATATACTATCCTGGTACCGGAACATGGCACCCAATCCATATACTATCCTGGTGTCGGAACATGACACTCTGATCCTCATATACTATCCTGGTACCGGAACGTGGCACCCGATCCATATTCTATCCTGGTGTCGGAATGTGACACTCCGATCCTCATATACTATCCTGGTACCGGAACGTGGCACCCGATCCATATTCTATCCTGGTACCGCAACGTGGCACCCGATCCCCTAATCTCACTACTTTCGTTCATCAAGCCTTCTTTTATACCAAGGCATCATCATTAACAAAGTAGATTAGGGTTTTTCAAGATTTAGGATTCAATAGCTTCATCATGCTTACTTTATCACAATTATATAATCACATTCATGCAAGCATACAATATAAGCATATAAAAGGGTTTATAACACTACCCAATACATATCATTTGCTATTAAGAGTTTACTACGAATAGCATAAACCATAACCTACCTCCGCCGAAGAATTGTAATCAAGCAATCTACTTTCCCAAAGCTGCGTTCTCCTCTTCTCTCGATCGTTTCTCTCTTTACTCTCTGTTCTTCCTCTTTTTCTTATTCTGACCCTCTTTCTTTTACCCTAATTAGCATATAATTAAGTATAAAAGATGATAAAATACCCCACTACTTGTTTCAAGGTTCTCTCTTTTAACCCCCAAGTAATTAAATTATTAACATTAAACCACTAACTTTATAATTATAAGCAGGAATAGTCCAAAACGCCCCTTAAAACTTTTAACAGAAATCCGACCCAGTCAGGGTTACGCAGTATGTGATGGGTTGTCGTGCCTGCGACGGTCCGTCCTGCTGAGTCGTCACAGAGTTCAGAGACTGAATTTTACTAAAGGGCCCGTGACGGCCCGTCGTGCCCACGACAGTCCGTCCTATCATGTCGTCGCAAAGTTCAGAGAGTTGTTATCAGTACCCAATTTTTCAGAATTCTAAGTGTTTTGGAACGAGACACCCTCGACGGTCCGTCGTGCCCATGACGGTCCGTCGTGGGATCCGTCGACTCAGACAGTTATTACCAGAAATAAACTCTACTGCTTAAAACGTCTAACAGGTCGTTACAATAGGTCATATCATTTTGCTGTGTGACTTCCTCCTCTCTTATTTATCAACATTACCCTTGACCTAACAATTAAATATGTGCTCACAACTTCTAGTTATTTTTTGATGTTTATATACTTATATTTTAAAATAGTAGATAAATTCGCGAGGACTAGTGACACATGGTTAGACTCTTGGGATCTTTCTCTATATTCTATGAGCAACCCTTTTTGTGATAGGGTTAAAATTCGAATCATGCACTCAACTCATAACATGTCATGCTCCGACCAATATCCCATACAAGCAGAGGAAATTCATTCATTGAGTTCTATATATACCTATTCACAATATAGCTTAAGACTTTATCATGGACCCCTTTAATTGAAATTTTCAGCTCATACTGAATGGTGAGCTTATAATTCAAATAATCAAACTTAAGATTATTTAATCTAAACTGAGAAAGTCATAATGTCTAGCTAATGTAAATCGTCACAAACTCACTTCTCAAGATGCAAACATTTATCATTAATGCACAAATAATGCTACGTTCACTCCCTTTGTAAAATAATTATATTTTGAATTGAAGTAATACATATTTGTTTCCCACTATATCATATATAGGATTATTTGGAAAGATACCTGGTTGCTGTTATAATAGGATTGTTTTCCCTGAAGATGACGTGTCTTCTTACAAAGAAGGTCCTATTGGTCAGATAAAAAAGAACATATCCCTTGTAGGCTTCTGAATATCCCATATGAAGAACTGGCCTTGATATTGCCATTAGTTTGACATGTCTGGTGAGATTATTAGCAATGCACAAGAACCCTAATGTCCTTAAATGAGACAGACCTTGTTGGCTTCCATAAAATAACTTCTCAAAAGTAGTTTGATGAACTATCACACTATTTGGTAATATTTTGATTAGATAAAGTGCAACTAAGACATAGTGCTCCCCAAAACTTCAAAGGAATGTGTGCATCCAATTTGAGTGCCCTAGTTACTTCAAGTATATGTCTATATTTTCTCTCAACAACCCCATTTTAATAAGGGTATATGGACAAGAGCTCTTGTGTATAATTCCGAACTCTTTGAACAAAGCAGTGTAGAGTTAGCAAACTCAGTCCCATTGTCACACCTTAATACCTTAACATTTGTCCCTAGTTGAGTCCTAATATAGTACATAAATAGGTTAAGAGAAATACACACATCAAACTTACGTTGATGTATAAATACCATTGTAAGGAAGTACTTGTTACCATAAAAAATGGGTGTTTTATAAGGACCCACAAATCAACATGCATCAAATCAAAACAAGTACTTTTTTTACTACTTGAAGGAAAACCAGACCTAGCAAGCTTAAAACAAGTGCAAAATGAGCAATTAGAAACTTTACACATACTATCTTTGCTCATATCAAAGATTTCTGCAAGAACTATAGAAGATACATGACCTCATGTTTGATGCCACAACTTCATGTTAGAAAGTACTATAGGAACAACAAATGTAGACTTCTACTTTTTAGTTTCAGTCCCATGTGTTAACTGTATGTTGTAGCAAAAAATATAATCCTCATTCCTTTTTACTGACCTCCTTCACCTTTACATTGTAAAGTTCCCAGAAAACATAAAAATGAGGTAAAAAGGTGACCGAACAACCTAGTTCTTTGTGATTTTACTTACATACAAAAAGTTATGCTGGAATACAGGTAGGCAAAATATATTTGTAACAACATTATTAGCTGACAAATAATAATTACCCACAAGAGTCACTTGAGTAGTGTTACCGCTAGGAGCATTAAGTTGTATCATAGACCCCTTAGACATCATATCAAGTTAGAAACCGCATGATGTATAACACTAGTATCTACAATCCGAATTTTGTTATTTTCAGAAACAATACATGATTTTCCTGCAGTATTAACATCATTTCAACAAAACATAGGCTAATTTGACTTTTTCTAGAACATTTTGAGGGTGTGATCATATTGGTCCTTTATGAAGGTACATCCTTGAAGTAGTTGTTTGACATCGTTCTCAGCTTGGCTTAATAATGTAAATCTTTACCCATTCAGTTGCATAATTACCACCATTACCAATTTGAGACTTATCAACCTTTCTCCCCCACTCAGAAATTTTTACATTTGTGTTAATACCATAAGAGAAATGAGCCTGGGGTGCTGAAGTCTGACCATACTGACCAAACTCACTACCCTGAATACCCAACAGTTTTGCAACAGAACTCCTTGATGTGGCCTCTAAGCTTATAGAATCACAATTTGCACAGAATTCTTCTTAAATCTTGGACTCACCCTTGAGCTACTACTAGTTGTCCCTTGCGAAATAGTCCGGTTCCTCCTCTATTAAAAAATGACTCAACTCACCGGCGGCCATCCTTCTCCATTTGCTGGTTTACAAGCATCTGGTTTATCAGGTGCATTCTACCAACATTGCTGGGATATATTGGGTAACAATATTTTCAAAATGGTACAATAGTTTTTCATAGGTAATTCTGTTCCTAAATCCATTACTCACACTAATTTGGTCCTTTTACCTAAGAAGGAACAAACTCGTTCTCTTTGTGACTTAAGACCAATTAGTTTGAGTAAATTCATTAATAAGATTCTATCTAGGGTTGTTCATGACATAATTTAAGTTTAATCACCTAAATTGATCACCCACAACCAATAAGGTTTTGTTGAAGGTAGAAGCATCATAGAAAATGTGCTTTTGACACAAGAGATTGTTACTGAAATCAGAAAGAGGGGTAAACCGTATATGTGGTCATAAATCTTGATATGACCAAGGCATATGATACGATATCTTGTTTTCTTCTGATGAGAGTTTTAAGAAACATGAGGTTTTCAGAATTGTTTGCTGATTTGATTTGGAGATTAATTTGCAATAACCAGTTCTCAATCTTGACTAATGGACAAACACATGGTTTCTTTGATTCCACTAGGAGAGTGAAACATGAATACCCTTTGTCTCTCTCTCTCTCTTTATATTATTAGCTAAAGTGCTTTCAAGGGCCCTAAATACGTTTTCTGAGGATGATCGTTTAGTGGGATATGGTTTACAAAAATGGAGTGCTAAGCTTAATAATCTGGCTTATGTAGATGACCTTAATAATTTGCTTTAGATAATAGGTACTCTTTGAAGAGAATAATGTTAATTTTGCAGGACGGTCATAAAGTCAACAAGAAGAAAAGGGTTTTCTATTTACATCAAAAAGCAAGGGACCGAGAATCACCTAAACAAAATATGTTTTCAGAGAAAAGCATAGGCTAAAAAATTAATATTTTTTTCTTCAAAGAAAACTACACCAAAAAGTTTCTTCTCTCTCTCACACAATAGAAATTTGGCGTGAATAGCAGCAGCTATGGCTGCTTCTCCCTCTCTCCGGCCTATGGTTGTGGGAGAGAGAAATGTTACCTGTAATACAGGTTATAATATGTTTGTTAATCAACGAAAATCAACAATCTAGTGAGAACTCTCTCAAACTAGTCAGTCTTTTACATGGAGAACCCACAGTGGTTTTAACTCCGAAGACCTTGAAACGTTTATAACGGAGGAGAATATAATATTCGCTCTCATAGCCAAATTCTCATATGGAAGGCCTGAACTTCCAGATTTACGGAAAATATTGCCTCAACAATAAGGATTTAAGGGTGAGTTTAAGATTGGGATATTAGATTGTCGACATGTGCTGTTGCGGTTCACTTTGAAGGAAGATTATATTGCAATCTTTTCAAAAACTAGTAGGTCGATTAAGTTTGCTGGTACTGTTATACCGTTCAGAATCCAAAAGTGGACTACTTCTTTTAGTCCTAGAGAATAAACCTCCATTTCCATTGCATGAATTTGTTTTCCAAGTTTGCCATGTCAATACTTTGCTCGTAATGCTTTGTTTTCGATGGCTTCAGCAGTTGGGCATCCTCAAAGATGAGGATCGAGCGACCAATGATAAAAACACGACCTAGTACTGCAAGGGTAAAAGTCGAGGTGATCTGTTAAGGAAGCTTCCAAAAAGAATTAGAGTTCAATTCAAAATTTTAGTTACCGGTGACATTACAAACGTATGGCAAAAATCAAGTATGATTATTCACCATATTATTGTAGCAGATGCAAACATCAGGAGCATAGAGACGCTAATTGTCGAACTCTCACTGATGGTCAAGTTGATGCCACGCTCAGTGATAAAATCTAATTCAAACAGGTTGGAAGCTGGTGAAAATGATGATGAAGGAACAATTAAAGATTTACGGATAGGGGCTGAAAAGAGTGATGTTCAAGATCAAAATTTGGTGCCCCAAAATTCGGTCCAGCGTCTGGCAGTGTTAGACGACTACTCTTTTCCCAATCAACGAAGTTGTAATTCAGCTGATCTCCAATGCCAACACTTCTATGCCTCTTGATCTTCCTCCATTTTAAGGAAATTAATGCTCATATATTGCTTTGTCTCTTTAGGTTTTGACTTTTATTCTGTTCTGTTACTTCCAACAGTGGGCCAATTTTGGGCCTGATTGTTTTTTAAATGAAGATAAATAGGCTATAAGCCTCAAACTTTTGGTTAAAAAATCCTCTTTGGAAAGAAAATACACTCAACATACTGAAAGACTTTTGTCTTGACTCATTTATTCTTGGTTTTAATCCTCCTCCAAAAATCATTATTGTCACCTCAACTTCAATCAAGACCACTACACATGCCTCTACCACCCAATCACAATCAGAAATGTTGAGTTCAACCAGTTTTTTTATCTTCATTATCTGTCTCCAACTATGAGAAGTTTTACTAGAGACAACTCTGCAACTGCATGAAGTGTAGTACAATAATTGACATTAAGGAAGATAGCCCAAAAGGATGGGATAGTTCTTTACCTCCACTATCTTTTAACCACTAGAGTGGTACTAACATTTTTGAAGCTTCTAATTAATATGCCCCATCCATCTTGTGGAAGATGTATTTTTTTTCAAGTACACCAATGATGTTTGTTTTTTCCCCTAGAAGATCACCAAAAAAAGTTAGAGATCTACTTCCCAATCAACTCTAAAGTGCCTCTAGGGGGCTTAGGGCAGGGAGTGCGTAAATTAGATGGGATCACTAATATTACAACGCCAGAAGATTTATTAGGGTGTTAGTTGTAACTTTTAAAAGATATACCTCATATCTATGAGGTCATTATTATAAACAATTGTAATTAGAATTTTGATTTTTATTTATAATTTATTTTCTCAAATTGAGCGCAAGACATGATTGATCAATGGAAAACTTCTTCATTATTCAGCATTTTCATCACCACAAATTTTATGTGAAATTAACTTTTATCTTCAAATAAAGCTTTAATTGATGAGGAATGGATCTTCAAGTTTTTTTTTCAAATAAAAAAAGACAGTTTTCCGAGCTTATTATTATATAATAAAAATTTAAATTAGGCCCAACAAGAGCTTATACAGAAACAAAAATGAAAAACTTAAATAAGTAAACAAATTAATAAAAAGAACACATTCAATCTAAAGAATTGGAAAGTTTCAGTCATTTCTTCATCTACTCTTTTCTCAAATAGAGCTTCATCAATGGTGTGTTCGGTCCAACTATTCCGAGCCAAAGAATATTGGTCGATTTATAGGTGTTGAGATACCCCAAATCTTTCCCGGATTTTCTTTACAACTTGCAAGACTTATATCAACCTGATGCTCAAGGATTTCCTTTACAATTCACAAGTCTGATCTCTCCTGTACATCAGCAAATATCTCTATATGTTCTCTTTTTTCTTTACGTTGGTATTAACTTTTTAAAGGCTTAATGGGTTGAACCCCAATGGGTATGACACCACCATTAAATCCTTTAATACTTAATAAAGAGAACTTGTTATGCTTCTCTTCTTAGGCTTACGTCAATTCGGTTTGAGTGGACTAATTTCCACAAGAAGCTAATGCCTTGATTTGGTACCATT
The DNA here is from genome assembly GCF_036512215.1 of Solanum lycopersicum. NCBI lineage: Eukaryota > Viridiplantae > Streptophyta > Magnoliopsida > Solanales > Solanaceae > Solanum > Solanum lycopersicum. Next base: position 25,447,443 of record NC_090805.1, read on the forward strand.
GGATGCCCCAAGCTCTCACAAGGCGTAAGTACCAAAGTTTACTGAATTTACATCAAACACTCGCTTAGATATTTAGAAATATTAAAAACTCTTGCATGAATCTGATTATAATCTGAAGAATATTTAATGTTTGGTGTTATTGTTAGGTTTCTCTTTATTCCTTCGTGTTACTTCTTATGTATGACGTTCCTTGTTTATGTAGATTCAGCAATTTTCTTCCCCAATTGGAGTATCTTGAAAATAGTTGATCTAAAAATTGCGTGCAAAAGAGAAAATTGAATTAGTAAAAAAATCAGCAAGAGCATTTTCCTCCGTAAGGGAATGCTTTAATCTTGCTGAAACACTTCTTCGTTATCTCCCGATGGTACTAACTTCCAATGCCACATTCAAGGGTACATCCTAGTCGACCTCAATTAAATGAACCATAGCTAGTGAGTTTGTCTCAGTAATAAGATTAGTAATACCATGTTCATTACAATATGAAAGGCTTTCCCTTATAGCTCTAGTTTTTGTCACCAAGATTGTAGTATCCTAAATCTTGAAACCCTTAGCAACCACAAGATTTTATACTCAAACTTTGACCTATATTGCTCAATTCTGCTAAAATATGAGGCCAAGAATTTGTGCTACAGTTTAATTTAAATCTAACATACATGAACTTTAAAACTGTATCACCTAATATCACTCTAACATCTGAAAAAATACCTCCATGTATTTTTCTTTTCCACAAAAACCACACAATGATATTAGGAACAACATAGGATCTAGGATTCCTGATGCATACCTAAAATAATTTCATATTCTGGTAGGTAATTCTACTTTAAGAAAAGAGGCTCAATAGTCTCTTCTACAGTAATAACACATCTACAATCACTTGACAACCAAGTCCTCTTTAAGAATGAGATTTTATTTATGCATTAAAAATTCCACAAATATATTTCCAAACAAATTCCTCCTTATTAAGAATTAGATTTTGAATGGAATACCTTTTATCCATAACTTTTCATGTTTTGAACTTTGCCTTTCTTGTTTCTTACAAGTCCCCAAAACTGATATTATTGTAAATTTACCATTACTACTTTCAGTCCATCAAGGTTTTTCAACTTTATTGCTGAGATACACAGGGTGCAGATTTGCCAGAACATGGTTCACCACATATTGCGGCACAAAATCTCTTATCACTGTTTATTCCATCCCTCCTTTAAAAATTCACCACTATCTTTCATAGGATAACAACTGTGCACATCTGAATCATGTATATGTAGGGTACATAAGAGAGTTAATTATTAAAAGGGAAAAAGTAAGAAATAGTGTTCAGTTTATCTCTAGTGTGCATTACCTTAACCCTTCACTTATTTTTATAATGGAGAGAGTAATATATGTGATTTTTACTAATAGTATACTTATATATTTAACATACACGCGCAAAACGCATGCCCAAAAACTAATTATACTAAAAGATTTAAAGAATTTATGTAGAAGTGAGATTGTATATTAACAATATTTTAAAGTTATTTTATGTGTTATAAAATAGAAAATACAAATTACATATTTTTAAAATTGATAAGCATCCTATATGGTGTTTTTTTTCTAAAATCCAAAATTCAAAAAACTATACAACTACAATATTTAAATGAATATGTGAATTTTTATGTGCTACGTTAATGAAATATTTGTAAAACCAGTAACATATAGAAATCGTTTACCATAAAATTAATGTTGTGTGTTGCACATATTAAGCCCTAGAAAGGAAATTAAATAATAAGTGTCATGAGTGTATTCTTCACTAAGAAATTTCTTTGACGAATCCAACAACATCCATAGCTGAAAAACTTGGACAAATCCAATAACGTTCATAGTGTATTTTAATAGCCTTTAACTTTGACATTGATTGAGAAAAAACATCTAAGAGAAATGATATACTCTTCTTTAGAGCCCATAAAAATTGAAAGGGGACTTGAGGAAAATGAAAAACTATTTTTGGCATTATATAATACTTTCACTTTAAATGATTAATTAGTCTCTTCAGCTTCTTTTCATGTATTTATCATTGAATATAACATATATTAATATTTTAACTGACTACAAAAGGAACCTCAATTATCAACAAAAAAATTCTTTGGTAAATTGATCAAATCGGTTGGAAAATTGAATTACCAACAAAATTCCAACTTATATTAGTCCGTTGCTAAAAAGCATGTCGGTAAATATTACCAACTGATTTTAATTTGTTGGTAAAGTTACCAACAAAAAATCAGTTGGTAAATACCCAAAGATGTTATTACAAAATTTTGAAGTATCGCCCTGAAATTCCTGTTAGTAAATTTACCAACTAACTTTTGGTTGGTATATCGTTAGTACTTGACTAACGAATTGAAAAGGAGTTAGTAAATTTTTTTTCATTTTTCGATTCATACATTGGTAATTGTTTGGTAATTTTAATGAGAAAAAATTTGTGTTGGTAATTTGCCAATAAATTGTAAATACTTTTTTTTTATTTTTTTTGAGTTTTCCATCCAATGTTCAGTACCCACATTAGAGAAACGAAATCTGGATTTACGTCCGGAATTCCACATTGGAGTGCTAATAATGATGATTATGTAACCAACGAGAATCAAACCTGAGACCTGTTGGTTAAAGATGCAGGAGTATTTACAACTACACCACAACACTTGTTTGTAATAAATTTTAAATACTTTAGTATGATTATTTATTTTTCTAACAATTTTACTAATAGATTGTTAGTTTATTGGTAAAATATCATTTAAGTGCAATGTTATCTTAGTAATTGATTGACTATACGTTCAAAATATTATTAACTGAATAATTATTCAATAGTAAAATAATTATTAATTATTGCATTTAAAAATAAAGAACACGAATATAAATCCAAAAAGATTAATCAATTTTATGAATAATATTTGAATGAAACAATGCAAAATATATCATAACAAGTTAAATTAATCTCAATATAACATGTTAGTGAAAAAACTTACAAGATAATAAAATTGCAAGATTACAATTGAAAATAAAATGAAGAAATTAATCTCTTCAGGCTGAGGTGCGGATATCTCGCTCTTTTTAAGGAGATTCAAGCCCACTGCAACAAATGTTTTCACCGGTCCAACAGTAGTCCTCTTTGACTAGTCCCCTCCAGGATATAACAGCCTTCACACAGTATAACTCAACAACTCTAGACAAGAGTTGAGTCCAAAACTCAACAAAAAAGAACACCTCCCTTCAACTAATAAGAACTCTCTTTTAGACTAACTCTTTCACTCTTTTTTTTCTCTTGAGTTTTGTGTGTGTTACAAACCAAATGAAGACCACCACTATTTATACTACAAGAAGTCTTCCTAGCAATGAATAGGAAGATAAGGGAGGTAGTAGATAATGAAGATAATGGTCTTAGGAGTTTCATAGGTTACAATAGGAGTTACATAGGTTACAAAGACTAATGGAGGAATTAAGAATGAAATAAAGTGATGGACAACCAATTCTAATGGATGATGTAGAAGTTATTCATTCCAATTCTTATTTGAATGTTCTTATCTCTACAATGAATTCAACCAATTAATCCAAAAGTAATGGCATTACATGGATACAAAGTAAAAGATGAATGTCATGATTAAATTTGTAGTTTAAAACACAAATGCCTACCAATGGTCATTCTTATAACTCCAAAACAAAGCAATTGAATATGTTAAATATTAATCTTAAAATACTAATAACCTAACAATCCCCCACTCATTTTAACATTTAGATTAGAGAGTATATCAGTTGAAGGAAGACTGCTATGCATAATGAAGGTGTGCTCTGCATTGAACCTCCACTTAGTGAAACAGTAACTTTTACTCCAGAGTCGTCATGGTCTCAGACTTGAACTATGACTGCTTAAGGGAAATAAAATATCACTGCTCACACATAATAATTAAGGTGTTAACATTAGCTTTAACAGCCAACACGTTATGACCATGTGTTATCCCGATTTCATGAGTGCATTTGAGAATAAGCCCCATTCTCATAGGAAGCGACCTACTTCCACACATCACAATATGTGAAATCTTTCGAGAGTGATCCTGTAATATTAACAGTCCACCCATACGGGCTACAAATATTCATTAAGAGTTTTATCAACTCAACCTTCACAAACTACAGGAAACAATGCACTCACATGGTAAGAAGGGGAAAAAATAGTGCAGTTTTCACAACAAGTCATCATATGATTAATTTTTCCCTTTGAACCTAGTTATATGATCTCTAGTCCCCAGGTTGGGTTTACTCATATATAACTCAAGGATTTGTAGGCTTCCATCCCGTCCCTCTCGATGTGCTCCAGACTTTTTCTCTTTTTAAGGCCTTCCTAAGAGGATCTGCACGACTATCATAAGTTTTGACATAATCAACATTAATGGTACCATTTGTCAAATACGATCTTACATTACTGTGTTTCGTCCTTATAGTTCTGGATTTACCGTTATAATAACAATTTTGAACTCTACCAATTGCATTGGTGCTATCAAAATGAATTAAAATAGGAGGAATTGGTTTTTCAAAATAAGGAATTTGAAACAATAAATCTCTTAACCAATTCGCTTCCTCACTAGCTGAAGCTAAACCTTAGTTCAGCCTCCATGGTAGAATTGACAATTATAGTTTCCTTTTTTGATCTCCAACAAACAGCACACCACCTTAAGTAAAGACATAACCAGTGGTAGAACAGGAATCACCTGACAAAGTGTTCCAATCCGCATCACAAAAGCCTTCAAGTACAACAGGATATTTTTATAGAACAAACCACAATTTTTCATTCCAATTAAATATCCCATAACTCTTGTTATAGCACGCCAATGGTCATTACCTGGCTTGCTTGTAAACCTGTCAAGTACTCTTACTGCATATGCAATATCAGGCCTAATGCAATCAGTCACATATCTCAAATTTCCGATTATACTAGCATATTCCTTTTGATTTGTTACATCATTTTCACTTTCAACAGGAAATAAATGAACACTTGAATCAAAAGGAGTAGCAACATGCTTGCAATCATGAAAGTTATATTTTTTCAAAGTTTTCTCAACATAATGTGACTGGTCAAGGAAAATCCCCTCACATGTTCTTGTTATTTTTATTCAAAAAGAATTAAATTTGCCTCACCAAGATATTTCATATCAAAATGACTTCTAAGAACATTTTTAGCTTCATCAATAACATCCATGTTAGAGACAAAGATCAACAAATCATCAACATATAGGCAAATGATGACATGTGAATTATTCCAAGACTTATGATATATGCACTTATCATACTCATTTGTTTTAAAACCATTTTCAATCATGTAGGAATCAAACTTTTCATGCAATTTTTTTGGTACCTATTTCAAGCCATATAGGGATTTAGTAAGTTTACGTACTTTGGTTTCTTGGCCCGCTTCAACAAAACACTCGGCTTGATCCATATAAATTTCTTCATTTATGTATCCATTTAGAACAGCAGTTTTTACATCCATTTGATGAATTTGTAAATAAAAAATTGTAGTCATAGCAACTAAAAGTCTGATGGATGTAATTCTTGTTACCGGAGAAAAAATAACAAAAAATTCTAGGCCTTCTAGTTGTTTGAAACCTTTTGCAACTAGACTAGCCTTGTATTTAGCAATAGAACCATCAGGTTTTAACTTTTATTTTAAGACTCATTTGCAACCAATTGTTTTAAAACCCTGTGGTAAATCAACTAACTTCCAAGTTTTATTAGAAATTAGAGGTTCCATTTCATCAGTTACAGCCTCTTTCCAAAAAATAGAATCATGTGAAGATAATGTTTCTTCCAAAGTTAGAGGGTCATTATCAATGTTAAACACATAAAAATCAGGACCAAAATCGTTTTCTACTTTAGCTCTTTTACTTCTTCTTAACTCACAATCACCAACTTCTTTATTTTTCAAAGTTGAAGTAGAAGAACTAGGTAGTGGCAAAATATTTTGTTCAATCCTTTGACCCCCACTATTTTTAGTATCAAAAGAAAATTTATTTTTATGAAAAATAGCATCACCAGATTCTATTACAGTATTGTCTTCCAGATTAAAAAATCTATAGGCTGTACTATTCGAAGCATAACCAAGAAAAGCACAAGTAGTAACTTTCTTACCCAACATTGTAATCTTGGGATCCATTAGCCTCACAAAGGCTAGACAACGCCAAACTCGGCTTGTAGCCTTTCCATAATTCAAAAGGTGTCAATTTAGACATTTTATGAGGCACACGATTCAACACATAACAAGCAGTTAAGATAGCTTCACCCCAAAAATTTAAAGGTGCATGTGACTCAATTAGCATGGTATTAGTCAATTCAACCAAAGATCTATTTTTCCTTTCTGGTACTCCATTAGACGAAAGAGAGTAAGGAGGAGTAGTTTCATGAATTATTTTTAATGATCTAACAAAAGAATTAAACTAATTTGATTCATATTCACGACCTCTATCACTTGTAATTCTTTTTATTTTTCTTCCAAACGGATTTTCAACCTCGTTGAGATAAGTTTTGAAATTTTCAAAAGCTTCAGTTTTATTTTTCATACATATGTAAACTTAGAAAAATCATCAATGAAACTTATGAAATATCTATTACCTCCACGAGTTCACAAATATTAGTATGAACTAATTCTAACAAATCAGTTTTTCTTTCAACTTGATAATAAGGCCTTTTAGAGATCTTGGCTTTACTACAAGTCTCACACTTTTTCAAAATTCTTTTTAACCATTGGGATTAATCCTTAACTACTCATGACTCCAACGTAATGATCATTAATTTGATACAAACAAGCATGCCAAAAATTAGTAGAAGAAAGCATATAAACAGAAGTAGAAATTTTATTCATTTCAACATTCAACTTAAACATCCCATCACATGCATACCCCTTCCCCACAAAAATACCTTTCTTCACTATTACATATTGATCAGATTCAATAATCTTTTTAAAGCCTGCTTTATTATAAAGAAAACTAGACATCAAATTTTTTCTCATAGAAGGAGTATAAAGTACATCTTTCCATATTAATATTCTTCCAGAAGTAAAACACAATTCAACATCTCCCTTTCCGGTAATGTGAGCATCACCAAGCATGATGGTTTTAAGCTCCTCAAAATGAGTACATTTTTTAAAAGCAGTCTTTGTCATAACAGACATGACGGTTTGCAACAGAATCATCCCATCATCCATCAACATTCTCAACCATGTTTATGTCAGTATGTCAGTAATTACCGCCACAAAAGGTTCTTTGGTAACGTTTGCCTGAGGGTTAGGCCCGCGTTTCCGAAATCTGCAAAATCGATCAATATGCCCACTCTTGCCACAAACAAAGCATGGTCCCTTTTCTTGAACTTGTTGATTTTGTTCTTGGTGATTTTCACCATTATTTTTCTTGGGAGGTCTACCATTATTTTTATTGAATTTTTTCTTCTTAGGCTTTAAAGAAGTATTTTTGTGAGTATTAGGAGTAGAATTATTCGATGTAATTAAATTTACCTTCAATGTGATGTCGTTCTCTTTTGTTTGTAAAAGTGCATGTTGACCCCTTGCTTCTACTTCCATGCGAATTTTCATTATCAAGGTTTCAAGAGAGGTTTCCTTTTGTTTGTGGCACATAGTTTTTTGAAATTCCTTCCAAGAAGGTGGAAGTTTATCCACTATGCGACAAACAATAAGGTTATCTCCAATTTTAACCTCTTCGGACCTGAACTCTCCAACAATCATGATGAAGTCTTGAGCTTGATATACCACTAATTTGTTTTCCACCATTTGGAAAAGAAAAAATCTACTAGCTGCATATTTTTTCGCTCCAGCCTCTTTGGTATCATACTTACTGTGCAATTCCTTCCAAATTTTCTTTGCACTATAGTAAGTTCTATCATAATAATCATAAAAATTATCAGATAGACAATTAAGAAGATAATACCGACACTTATAGGAATCACCATCGTACTTTTCCACTTTCTCTAGATGAGAAATAGTTTCATCATCATTCATAGTGGTGATGTCTTCTTTATTTAGATTCTTCTCAGTTAATACATAAGAAACAGTGAGAAGACTTAAGTAGAAAAGTACTTTACCCTTCCATCTCTTGAAATTACTACCACTGAATCGAAATGGCTTGTTATGATCTCCGATCTTGACATCCGCGGTTTTTCAATTGTAGTCATAATGAATCTCCTTAAAATTGTTAGTGAAAAAACTTACAAGATAATAAATTTCAAGATTACAATTGAAAATAAAATGAAGAAAATAATATTTTCAGGCTGAGGCACGGATATCTCGCTCTTTTTAAGGAGATTCAAGCCCACTGCAAGAAATGTTTTCACCAGTCCAGCAGTAGTCCTCTTTAACTTGTCCCCTCCAGGATACAACAGCCTTCTCAAAGTATAACTCAACAACTCTGGACAGGAGTTGAGTCCAAAGCTCAAACAAAAAAAAAACACCTCCCTTCAACTAATAAGAACTCTCTTTTAGACTAACTCTTTCACTCTTTTTTTTCTCTTGAGTTTTCTGTGTGTTACAAACCAAATGAAGACCACCACTATTTATACTAGAAGAAGTCTTCCTAGCAATGAATAAGAATATAATAGATGTAGTAAATAATGAAGATAATGGTCTTAGGAGTTTCATAGGTTACAATAGGATTTACATAGGTTGCAAAGACTATTGGAGGAATTAAGAATGAAATAAAGTGATGGAAAACTAATGCTAATGGATGATGTAGATATTATTCATTCCAATGTTTATTGGAATGTTCTTATCTCTACAATGAATTCAACCAATAAAGCCAAAAGTAATGGCATTACATGGATACCAAGTAAAAGATTATTAGCATGATTAAATTGGTAGTTTAAAACACAAATGCCTACCAATGGTCAGTCTTATAACTCCAAAATAAAGCAATTTAATATGTTAAATTTTAATATTAGAATGCTAATAACCTAACATAACACTTATCATTATGTCAAAAAATTTAATCTTTGCACGTTTACCAAAAATATTGACCAAGTCTAAATTTTGGCCAAAAGATAAAACGCCTAACAACATAAACTCAAAATGGAAGTCTCAAAACCTGAAATAACCATCTTGTTAGATATAAAAATGACTTTTAGCAGCTAATCAAACTGATCTAATTTTTATCAGAGTACATTTACAAAAAATACGAAGCAAAAACAAATTTTTGCAAAAAGTTAAAAGATAAATCGCCTAACGGTACAAACTAAATATGAATAACCTCAAAATCCAAATCAGTCATCCTATAAAGCAAAAAAATGACCTTCAATAGCTTCTCACTTGACGAAATTCAAATTTGAGAATATTTCCCCAAAAAGTTGACCTAATTCAAATTTTAGCCAAAAGTTAAAAGTTAAAACGCTTTACGACACAAACTGAAAATAAGTATCACATCTCGAACTAACCATCCTATGAGATCAAAACTGAACTTATATGGCTAACTACACTGAAAAAATTTCAATTTGAGCACGATCAACAAAAATAATGAATAAAGTAAAATTTTGACCAAAACTTAAAAGCTAAAATGTCTAACGACATAAATTAAAAACGAAACCCTCAAAATCCGAACCCTTTATCTTATTACATCAAAAATGTCTTTTCGCATTTAACTATTTTTATCTGGGCACGTTATAAAAAATATTGACCAAAGTTAAATTTTTGCAAAAATTTATTTGTTAAAAAATTAAATGGCACACCGTAAAAATGAAAGCCTGAAAACTCAAACCAACCATCATACTAGATTAAAAAAATGACCTTTGGAGATAAAGCTAACGAAATTCTCATCTGTGCACATTCACAAAAACATTTACGAAAGTCAAATTTTAACCTAAACATAAAACTTAAAACATCTAACGGCACAAACAAAAATTAAAATCTAAAAACATGAACCAACCTTCTCGTCAGATAAAAAATGACCTTTCGAAGCTAATGACACTGATGGAGTTCTAATCTGAGCATATCTACCAAAAATATTGAACAAAGTTAAGTTTTGGTTAAAATTTAAAATTTAAAACGCCAAATGACACAAACTAAATATGAAAGCATCAACACTAGATGCTAATTTACCAAAAAAAATGAACTTCAATTGGTAATTTATCAACTATTAAAATATAATAGTAATTAATAATTAACCAATAAATAAACATTTTTATGTCATATTACCAACTGATAATAAATATGTTGGTAGTTTTTACTAATGGATTAGTGATTGGTTGGTATATTACCAATTATTTTAATGATGTTAGTAATTTACTAACTTAATTCTTTATTTATCGGCAAAATTTCCAACTTATTTGATATTGGTTGGCAAGTTTACCAACAAAAGGTGTGCGTTAGTAATATTTTTGTTAATAATCCATTGATAGAAGGTTGCTAAATTTGGTGCCATTTTTTCCCGCCGTATTTACCAACAAAAAATACATAGTTAGTAAGATTTATGTTGGTATTCTTTTAGAATTTCGTTGTTAAGTTTTAAAATATTATTCGGTTAAAAATATATTGGTAATTTGTTAGTAGAATGCTAACCAACTTAAGTTGTTAGTAAAATTTGTTGGCAATTTGAGGTTTTTTGTAGTGACTATGGGATCCATTTTATTGAAATCTACAACTTTTAAGATTCTAGCAATGTAAAGCTAACTGCTCCTATATATTAGTTAATGTGCAACTTAAATCTTTACCTATTTGCTCTCTTTAACTAATATCTATTTCTTCATTTTCTCTAACGTTTAGATTATTTAATTTTTATAATTGTTCAAATATTCTCAATTAATTAATAGTAAAAATAGTTAGCTTAGTATTTTTCAAAAATAAAATAATTAAATATGAATATAACATTATTATTTAGTATAGAGATAAAATGGTAATTCAACTTTACATTTTTATATATATATATATATATACTTCTAATTTAAAGATTTAGAAAATTAACAAAAACATTATAAACTTTGAGGATGTAAAAGTTATCCAATTAAATAAAGACCATATCAAATAAACCACATTGTTTTCTTTTCCAAAAAACAATATCTATGTTTTTATATCATAAAAGAACTATTAAAGTTGCATTGATAATATGCATATGGAACATAATTTATATTCTTGCTTGTTTGGTTGGTGCAAGTTATTCATTCTATGTAGTTTTTGATAAATATGTATAACCATTCAATCTATGACCTTTTTCTTTAACAACGAAACATGAAAAACTGGACGAATCTTACTATGCGAAGGTACAACTAATTTATAAGCCAACAACCCAATTCTTTCGACTATCAAATAAGGACTGTAATATTTAGAACTGAGCTTCAAATTTAATCTAAAATCAATGGAAGTCTGCCGATATGGTTGAAGCTTAAAGTAAAACCAATCTCCCACTAGAAACTAATGCTCGGTCTTTTTCTTATCCGCGAAAAACTTCATTCTAGCTTGGGCAGTAGCTAGATTGTCTTTCAACAATTGAAGAAATTGTTGTCGATGCATTACCATGTCTTCTGCTGCCTGTACTACTGTCTCCAAAAAAGGCCCAACTGAAAAATGAGGCGGAGTATAACCATACAATTCTTCGAATGGAGTACATCGCAGACCTGTGTGGAAGTAGGTGTTATACCACCACTCTGAAGCAGGTAGCCATTGTTTCCACTGCGTAGGTCTGCTTGTAGTCATACATCGAAGGGAATTTTCCAGACAACTATTGACTCTCTCAGTTTGTCCATCACTCTGAGGATGATAGACCGAACTATAGTGCAATTGTGTACCCATTAGTTTGAACATTTCCTGCCACAACTTACTCAAAAATACCTTGTCTCTGTCAGATACAATACTGTCGATAGAATACCATGTAACCTATTAATATGTCTCCAATACAACTAAGCTACTGTCAGAGAAGTAAACATATGAGACATAGCTATAAAATGGGCATACTTGGTAAACCGATCTACCACCACCAATATCACGCTTTTAGCTTTCGACTTCGACAAACCTTCTATAAAGTCCATGCTAATATTACTCCAGCTTTCGACTTCGACAAACCTTCTATAAAGTCCATGCTAATATTACTCCACGCCTGATTAGGAATTGACAATGGCTGAAGTAATCTGGGATAGGCTACATTGTCGTCCTTGTTACGATGGCAAACCTCACACTGAGCTACATATTCATTCACCATAGCTCTCATTCTTGGCCAATAGAAATATTGAGTTAACCTTTTGAAAGTACCCAATTGGCCCGAATGTCCACCAAAAGTAGAAATTAGTTGTTGTCGTAAAGGCCCTTTGGAACCCATATAAATCTTGCCTTTCTTCCTTAAAACCCAGTTGACGTTATGCCAAAAACTAGGCCCGTGAACATCTAATGATATCAAGGTTAGCAGCTCTTGAACATATGAATCCTCCGTATAACTGTGCATAATTTCTTATATCGACATTGGCGTAATCATACTCACATCCATCAGTAAACCTGCTGAAGACTTTTCACTCTCTTGTAACCTTCGTCTTGCCTGGATAGAGCATCTGCTACCCTATTCTCCGCTTTTTTTTTGTATCAAACCTCATAATCAATGCCTAATAATTTCGTTAATCCTTTTTGTTGTATAGATGATGTTACTTATTGTTCCAACCGATATTTCAAACTGTGATGATCAGTCTTGACCATAAAGTGTTTGAACTGTAAATATTGTCTCCATTTATCCACTGCATTAAGTAGAGCCATATACTCCTTCGCATAAATCGACTTTCCCCTATGTTTAGGAGCCAATACTTTGCTAAAGAAAGCAATTGGCCTCCCTTGATGTATAAGTACAACTCCAATACCCCCATGACTAGCATCAGTATCTACCACAAACTCTTGGGTATAGTCAGGAAGAGCCAATACAGGTGTAGTCGTCATAGCTATTTTAAGAGCTTCAAAGGCAGTTTCGACATCCACACTCTATTTGAAGGCTTCATTTTTTAACAAATCAGTGAGTGGCCTGCTGATGGTCCCATAATTTTGCACATACTTTCGATAGTAACCTGTTAGCCTAAGAAATCCTCTTAGAGCCTGTAAGGCCTTAGGTCTAGGCCATTCTATCATAGCTCGAATCTTATAAGGATCGGTAGCCGCACCTTTCTTAGTAATAACATGGCATAAGTATTCCACTTGAGCTTGACCAAAATAACATTTAGACTTCTTTGCAAACAACACATTAAGCCTCAAAGTTTCATATACCACCTGCACATGCTGTAAATGCTCCTCCATATTTTGGCTATAGATTAATATATATAATTGAAAAAGACTAGAACAAACCTTCTGAGAAACGATATAAAAATCTGATTCATTAATGCTTTAAATGTTGCTGGAGCATTGGTAAGTATGAAAGGCATTACTCTAAACTCATAATGTCCCATGTGAGTCCAAAATGCCATCTTGTGCACATCTTCAATCTTCATCCTAATTTGATGATAACCAGCCCTCAAATCTACCTTAGAAAAGATTGCCCCATGTAGTTCATCCCAAAAATCGTCGACTATCGGTTTGGGATACTTGTCTTTAATGGTCAAGTCATTAAATCCTCTATAATTGACACAAAACCTCCATGTTCCATCCTCTTTCTTTACTAACAATGCTGGTGAAGAATAAGGCGATTGACTAGCCTGTATGATTCCACTACCGAGCATCTCTTTCACCTGCTTCTCCAACTAATTCTTTTGATGGAATTTATATATATAGGGCCTCAAACTAATCGGCAAAGCTCCCGGCTAAAGAGGCATCGCATGGTCAAACAGTCTTGCCGGTGGCAGTGACTTCGGTTCTGCGAATATATCAGCATATTTAACCAACACATTTTGAAGTCCATCATGGATTACCTCCTCCTCACTGTTTGTCATCATGTTCATCATAAAAAGATGAGCAACTATAGATTGACCCTTATTCAACATCTTTTTCATTGATCCACTAGATAGCATACTCAAACATCCCTCACCTGCAATTCTCGGCAGCACTAACTTATTAGCATTCCTGCCTATTGTAACACACTTCCGTTCATGATCAAACTTAGTCGGATTATGTTTCTTCATCCAATCATTTACTAACACCAATGCACAACCACCCAAGGAAATAATGAGCAAATCTTCTATGAAAATTCTATCCAGCATTTTCCACGAAAATCCTTTATAGTGAGAGTTGCACATTACGTAATTACCATCTGCCACTGTCACTCGTACAGGCAAACACGGATGAGGTTGGTATCCTGATGCGGCTATGGTATGCTTATCAATGAAGCTATGAGTGCTTCCCGAATCTTTAAAAATTGCCAGTTGTCGCTTCTTCACAGTCCACCCGACAAGAATTGTATTCTCTCCTTTGTTATGACCAGTTAATGCATTAAGACACACAGCTTGTTGTACCTCTTGTTCGACTACTCCTTCAATGGTTATATCCTCCATTTCTTCCAATACTGACATCTGATAAACTTATCTTTCCTTCTCAACGAATCTAGTTAAATAATTCAACTTTCTCATTTTGCATATATGTCCCAGACCATATTTCTCTCCACAATAGAAACACAAGTGATTCGACTTCTTAAACTCGTAAACTTCAGGAGTAATTCGGTAAGGCCAATTCCGTTAACCATCACATTAGATGTTTTTCCTACTTCCTGCACAGCTGCCAGCAACACTCGGTTCACTGTTCTATTCCTCCTTTGTGCAGCTTCAATAGCCATTTCCTTCATCCTTTCTTTCTCTACTGCTTCTTTCAACGTCCTCGATTTGAACATTTTAACCTCAAATCTAGTTTTCTCCTTCAAAGATCCAATAAAACTAGATAAGAAATGAGCTTCGATCAAAGCCGAATTTTGTATAATCATTTGAGCTTTAAGATCTTTAAATCTCCCTAAAAACTTATCCACAGTACCGATTTGTTGCATCTTGTTAAACTCTTCCACCACATCACTTACTACAATTTCTCCAAACCTGCTGATTAAATCCTTTTTAAACTCGACCAATTGATATTCCTCTTCTTAACACCATCGACTGATACCATACTTCAGCAACATCAGTCAAGTATAAAACAACCATTTCGACCCCCTATTCATTACCTACTAAGCATTGTGTAAAAAATCTCTCACACTTTCGAATCCACACCTTTGGCTCCTGACCTGCGAAACTAGGTAACTCCCACCTCAGAAACGTCACTGCATTCGGCTGAACTCTATTGCAACTATCCCTATTCGGAATAGGTACTAGTGAAATCCCACATACTTGGTGATGAAATCCATGGAAAAATACTTATGTTTTGGGACTAGAATTGCTGGAGCTTGTGGCGTTCTTGAACTAGGGTTCTTGAGCTTTTTTTCTCTACTCTCTTGCTTCTAATTTTCTAAGTTTTGATTTAATGATTTAACATTGATATATTTTAATGATGTTTCTAGGCTTAAACTGACTAAAATCTTATGTTTTAGGGTCAAAACAACGTAACTTAGGGTTTAAATAGAGTGGGAAAGGTCAAAAAGACCCCTGGGAAGGTTGTTGTCACCCCTCACGACGGACAAGACTGACGGTTTGTCGTGCACATGACGTCACATCGTTGGATCCGTCGTGTGGGACTGTTCGACATGCCTTTACTAAAATTGGCATAATTGTTTACTCGAGGGTCTGAATTTAGCAAGGTCGGTGGCTATGGAATATAATACAATTATCTATCTATGGGTATGTCATGAGAGACCTAATTTATTGTGTGCTAAGAGTTATTATCACGTTAACTTGATCCAACAACATTTCCTCTTAACTGGCTGCAAATTTTCCACCTACGGACCGTAGGTCTACATACGAACCATGCTGGTCATCCATAGCTCTTGTAAGAGAGTTGTTGAAGGGAGTCTTGATCGACGTACACGGACTACGGATCGTCATTTGACCTACGAACCGTAAGTCCGTCCGTCATCCAAGACATTAAACAATTTATGTAGGAAATTTTTTTTGAGAGTTTTTGATCCCGTCGACGGTTGTGCAGGACGGACCGTGGTTCAGGATACTGTCCGTCAATGCCACCGTTGGCAGAACCTGCATATTTTTTTGAAAAACTAATTTTTCGTCTTTCTTGGCTACGGGGTGTTACATTATCTCCCCTTTGGGAACATTTTTCCTAGAATGAAGACTAAACTAGCTCAAATAGAGAGAAAGAGATTCAAACCCCACTACTAAACATTGAGAATTGAGTTGTGACTGAATTAAGTTCTGAGTACATGTAATTACGCTAAAAATGAAAGTACAAATTGAGGGAACATGATTCTAAAACTGAATTTATGCATGAATTATTGTAAAACTAAAGAGGAACTATTACCTCAAGCTGTGGTGGAATCGGAAGGAAAAAGGTAAAGATACTTGGCTTTCATTGCTGCTTCTGCTTCCCAAGTAGCTCCCTCTATGGACTAAGTCCTCCACAAAACCTTGACTGAAGCGACTTCTTTGTTTCTCAACCTTCTAACCTAACGTTCAAGAATCTCAACTGGTACATCCTCATAAGAAAGACTATCTTTCACCGCCACACTCTCAAATGACACTATAGAGGCTAGGTCACCCACACACTTCTTCAAGAGTGAGATGTGGAAGACCGGATGCACTGCTTCTAATTTTGTTGGCAACTCTAACTAATATGCCACATTGCCAATCCTTTTCAAGATCTTGTAAGGGTCTATATATCTAGGACTGAGCTTCCCTTTCTTTCCAAATCTCATCACCCCTTTCATAGGTGAGACTTTTAGAAAAACCTAATCATCAACTAGGAACTCTAGTTCCCTTCTCCTTACATCTGAATAAGATTTCTCACGACTTTGGGTTGTCTTAAGTCTATGTCTAATGAGTTACACTTTCTCCATAGCATAAAGGACTGAATCTGGCCCTATCAAATTTGTTTCACCTACTTCAAACCAACCAACAGGAGATCTATATCTACGCCCATATAAAGCCTCATAAGGGGCCATCCGAATGCTGGAATGGTAGTTATTATTGTAGGCAAAGCCAATAAGAGGAAGGTGATCATCCCAACTACCTTTGAAATCAAACACAGAATATCTAAACATGTCCTATAAGGTATGAATGGTACGCTCTGCCTGCCAATCGGCTGTGGATGAAATGTCGTACTAAGGTTAACTTGGGTACCAAGACCTTCTTGAAATGACTTCCAAAAAGGAGAGGTAAACTGAGGACCTCGATCTGAGATGATAGACAAAGGAACCCCATGCAACCTCAAAATTCAGTAAGGTAAATCTTGGCATAGTCCTATACTGAATATGTAGTCTTGAACGCCAAAAAGGGAGAAGACTTAGTCATCCTATCAACTATCACCCAAATTGAGACATGCTGTCTGCGAGTAAGAGGTAACACTGTGATGAAATCCATATTGATCACATCACACTTCCAAGATGGAATATCGGTCTCTTGAGTCATACCTCGTGGTTTCTAATGTTCTACCTTGACTTGTTGGCAATTAAGGCACTTACTCACAAACACTGCTATATCCCTCTTCATGTCATTCAACCAATACACTTTCCGCAGATCGTGGTACATCTTAGTGGCACCTGGATAAATAGAATACCTGGAGTTATGAGCTTCTCCAAGAATATGCTACCTCAACTCTCCCACATCAGGAACACACAATCTACCTTGGTAGCGAAGTATACCATCTCTCTCTTGGGAGAAAACCTCCACTCTCTGATTGTTGACTGCACCCTTAGTTCAAGCAAGATCGGATTACACTCTTTCTTTTCCTTAACCTCCACTACCAAAGACTATTTTTCCCCATTATGAACTGTTACACCTCTGTCTGATATGCTCATAAGCCGAACTCCCAAGAGAGCA
The DNA here is from genome assembly GCF_036512215.1 of Solanum lycopersicum. NCBI lineage: Eukaryota > Viridiplantae > Streptophyta > Magnoliopsida > Solanales > Solanaceae > Solanum > Solanum lycopersicum. Next base: position 25,465,317 of record NC_090805.1, read on the forward strand.
AGCCTGTGAACATCCTTTACTAGCTCCTTTCTTTTTTCCTCAACATGGGCTACAATACCCATAGATAATCTACTAAAAGCATCGTCCACTACATTCGTCTTTCCAGAATGATACTGCACACTCATATCATAATCCTTAAGGAACTCAAGCCATCTCCTCTTGTGAAGATTCAACTCTTTCTGGGAGAACACATACTGAATGCTCTTATGATCGATGAACACATCTACATGAACATTGTACACGTAGTGTATCCATATCTTGAGTGACAATACCAGTGCTGAAAGCTCGAGGTCATGAGTTTGATAGTTCTTCTCATTCACCTTAAGATTTCTAAAGGCATAAGATATAACCTTATCTATTTGCATCAAAACACAACCAAGGCAAACTCTGGATGCATCACAATAGATCACATAACCATCTGAACCATCTAGTAGAGTCAAGAAAGGAGTTGTAGTCAATCTAGTTTTAAACTCTGCGAAGCTTTTCTCACAATTATCTCACCATTAGAAATTGACCATCTTCTGAGTCAACCTAGTCAATGGTGAGGCTATGGATGAAAATCCTTCCACAAACCTTCTGTAATAATCTGCTAGACATAAGAAACTTCTGATATATGTAGCAAAGGTATGTCTGGGCCATTGTTTCACTGCCTCCATCTTTTGTGACGCTAGATACAATGTGACCAAGGAAAGCACCAGATTGCAACCAAAACCCACATTTCCAAAACATAGCGAATAATTGACGATCTTCGAGAGTCTACAGAAAAACTTTCAAATGAATTTCATGTTCTTTCTCACACCTAGAGTAAATAAGGATATAATCAATTAAGACAATAACGAACAAGTCTAAGTACTATTTGAACACTCAGTTCATCAAATCTATGAAAGCTGCAGGAGCATTGGTTAGTCTAAATGACATAACTAGAAATTCATATGACCATACCGAGTTCTGAAGGCTATTTTCGAAATGTCACTATCTCTGACTCAGAGCTGATAATAGCCCGATCTGAGGTCTATCTTCGAGAATTGACTAGAACCGTGATGTTGGTCAAACAAGTCATCAATCATGGGGATGGGATACTTATTATTGATTGTGACCTTGTTCAACTGTCTAAAGTCAATGCACATTTTGAGAGAACCATCTTTCTTCTTTATGAACAATGTTGGTGCACCCCATGGTGAAATACTAGGTCTTATGAAACCCTTATCTAAAAGGTCTTTCAACTGCTCTTTCAATTCCTTAAGCTCTGATGGATCCATTCTTTAAGGAGGAATACAAATAGGCTGGGTATCTGGAAGGAGATCAATTCAAAAGTCGATTTCCCTTTCGGGAGGAACCCCGAGAAAATATTTTAGAAATACTTCTTGAAATTAACTGACTACTGGAACTCACTCAAGAGATGGGATTTCAAGGATAGAATCCTTAACCTGAACTAGATGATAAAGATAACACTTAGATATCATCTTTCTAGCCTTAACGTAAGAAATAAATCGAACCATAGGTGCTAGGCTACTACCCTTCAATTCTAAGATTTGTTCGTCTGTAAACTGAAAATGAACAATCCTAGTTCTACAGTCGATTGAGAGTGTAACCAATACATGCCAAGAATGACATGGAAGTCTATCATTTCTAACTCTACTAGATCTGCTGAGGTGACTTTCTGAGAGACTGTGACAAGGCAATTTTTGTATACCTGCCAAGCTATAATTGGGTCACCGACTGTAGAAGAGACTTAGAAGGGTTCTGAGAGAGATTCTGGACTAATACTTATTTGGACTGCTATATTGAGTTACAAAAGACAAAGTCATGTGTGTTGTCTTTCCACTTAGTGAACCATATGTGAGTCACATCCTTGAGTTTGTAAGATGCCAATCTCACCTATTACTACCTATTACAGACATCACACCAAATATATTCTTGACCTCATCAATGAACTTTTGTGGGTCCTTACCAACTTGCGATCCTAAAAACTTAGGCAGATTCATCCTAACAAAATCACAAACTCTGGCTACCACTAATCGGTCATTTCATTTAGTAGGAACTAGAACCTACCGATTGTTCTAGTTGGTCATATACTGAGCCAAAAGCTGAATTGGTGTTCTAAATTACTGCATTTGAACGTCCTTATCTATTCCAAGAGGAAATGTGTTAGCTTGCTTGCATTAACATTCAATGCCTAAGCTATACTAGAAGGAATGATCTTAAGTGCACAAAGTCAAGTTAGAATGGAATTTGACCATACCTTACGCACGATAAGAGTAACACGAAAGTGATGTTTTTTCTAAAACACTTCATAGAATCCCTCGCATTAGATGTGGTGCACTTCACACCCATGAAAAGGTATCTACATAGTGTGGCTTTTTTAGACATCTTAGGACTCTTGAACCTAGTGCTCTGATTCAATGTTTTGTCACTCCCCGGGCTACCCTGAGACGCGGACACGGGACCTAGGACCACAAGTGATCCCAAGCTAACCCTTCTAGCATGATCATGAGCATAGTAAAGATAATAAACTATTGCGGTATCTAAATAACACTTAAAATGAAAAGCTGGGGAATCCCCATATTCTATAACTGAGTTATTTGAAAACAATGAGTTTAATAGGAAAGAAATATTAACACAATACTAAGCTTAATCTAACTATGTCTGAAAATAGCCTCTAAACTAGACTACAAATACTAGGAAAAGCCCCAGCTAAATCTAGAAAAAATGGAAACTAAATGACTAAAGGCTGAATTAAAACTCATGATTTTTGTCCTCAGAGAATGAGGACTGACCAGTGAATCTTCTCAACTGGAGATCGAAAATTGATCTATGTGTGATCTGGATGCTGATAGCCTGAACCTTCATCACTAGAAGATATAGAGCACGTATGTGTCAGTACTTGAAAGGTACTGAGCATGTAGGATAGGGTAAATCTTAAATAAAACATAACTGAACAAGCACAAAACAAGTATAATAATCTGAAAGTGATGTACGGATTTCTGAGCTAGATGGATGCAATGACCAATTTATAACATGCTGAAACTGAATACTGAATATTCTGATAAACGGTCAATGTAGAGAGTCTGACTGAACTTTGGGAGCTGTTAATAACCGATTATAAACTCACATGATCTAAATGTGGAGTTCGATGTATACGCCCCATCGAGAGGACCCAATATACCCTGCCAAAGGTATAAAGGCATGTTGTGGTGATCACTAAACTGATTGCCCACAGAGGGGACTTACAACCTACTTGGCTAGGGTTCTGAAATTCATGCGATAATCTAAGTAATAACATGATAATCTGATTTGGAACATATATTTAATAATTTCATGAAGTTATATCAGAGTTCTAGAAACCCTAGGTTTAATCATGATAAGAGAATCAAGAACTGACTGAAACTAAGGACTCAATGGGTAAAAGGAACCCACTAGTGAAATCTCACATACCTGGTGATGAAATCCACGAAAAAATAATTATGTTTCAGGGCTGGAACTGCAGGAGCTTGTGGCATTCTTGAACTAGGGTTCTTGAGCTTTTTTTTCCTCCTTTCTTGCTTCTAATTTTCTAAGTTTTGATTTAATAACTTTCCCATCGCTGGCTCTGTATTTAGGGCTTGTTAGACAGGCTTTTACTAAAATTGGCATAACATTTTACTCAGAGGTCTGATTTTAGAAAGGTTGGTGGATATGATAAGATAATTCAATTATCTATCTGTCGGTAGGTCATGGGAGACCTATTTCGATTTGTGCTAAGATTTATTATCATTTTAAGTTGAACCAACTGGATTTCCCCTTAACTTGCTGCAAATTTTCCACCTACGGTCAGAGCTACAGACCGTAGGTCCACCTACGAACCATGCTGGTCATCCATAGCTCTTATCAGAGAGTGGTTGAAGAGAGTCTTTATGGACGGTCATGGACTACGGTTTGACGTTTGACCTACGGGCCGTAAGTCCGTCCGTCATCCAGGACTTAACCAATTTATATAGGCAGAAATTTTTTGGAGTTTCAGATCCCATCGATGGTTGTGCAGGACGGAGCGTGGTTCAAGCTACGGTCTATCAATGCCACCGTTGCTATCACCTGCAGATTTTTCTGAAAAACTAATTTTTAAGTCTGTTTTGTCTACGGGGTGTTGCAAGTGCAATATAACAAGTTTTTCTCCTTAACAATGCTATCCTTGTGGTTTAAGTATAATTTTTTATGCGATTCAGAATTAATAATTTTCTTCTTTACAACCTTATTGCGACCCATGAAAGTAAATGATGCAAGGTACTAGAATTGAAAGTTAGATGCAATGTTGTTCTTCAATGAACTGAAAAATATACAAATCAAGTGAATGAAATAAGACAAGTCCTATATATCACTTTTCATAGAACTTTATAGGCAATATGATAAAATTTTATTGTATAGAAAATTTTATATTTTGATATCTGAAGAGAAGTACAAGGTATATGGGAAAATTACATTTAACAAATCTAAAATAATACTCCCTCTCTACCAATATGTTGCACTTTTCGTTGTTCGGGAGTCAAAAAGAATACATTTGATCGGGAATTTACAAATGAAATCTTCAAAAAAATATATTAAAAATTATATATTTATAAACTAATAGTTTTTCGACACGTGTTTTGCACATGATTATTAATTCATAAAATTCATGCTAAATGTTGAATAATAAGTTTAGCACAAAATAACATTACAAATTATTTTGTGAATGTTTAATGCGGACCATCATATATATCTTATATTCGAACGAACCTATGAAGATGGTCAATGAAAATTTTTATCAAGTTAAATGCAACAATATATAGACTAATATCAATTTCATGAGGTTTAATGATGTAATTAGTCATATCTTACTAATATTACCTTACAGATGATATTTGTTGCATATTTTTCCTGTCAACTAACCATATGTCTTGTGCACGTATATTTTACTTAATCTGTTTAGATGTAATATGAAATAAACATACTGTCGATTTAGTTCATCATGTTGGTTCATGGCATTGATCATGATATCCTAAAAACAAAGCAATCAAACGAAATAGCATCCCATTTTGTATCATTAAAAAAATAAAAGATCATTCTAGAAATTCATTAACCTTTCTCTGCTAGAATAGTTTGACCGTTCACCAGTTGGAGAAAAATTAAGTTGCAATGCCTATATTGAATAAAACCCCCCAACTCACTCATTAGACTTCTTAAAAATGTTATCCTTGCACTTTAAGTAGAACTGTTTAGTTCTGGATCCTCAATTTTCTTCATTACAACCTTATTGCCACCCATTAAAGTAATTGATGCAAATAACTAGAATTGAAAGTTAGATGCAATGTTGTTCTTCAATATGCAATGTTGTTCTTCAATGAACTGAGAAATATACAAATCAACTGAAAAAAATTAGACAAGTCCTATTTATCACTTTTCCTAGAAATTTATAGGCAATATGATATCATTTTACTGATTAGAAGAATTTATATTTTGATATCTCAAGAGAAGTACAAGGTGTATGGGAAAATTACAGTTAACAAAACTAAAGTAATACTCCTTCTCACCAATATGTTGCACTTTTCGTTCTTCGGAGTAAAAAAGTTTATGTTTTATCGGAAATTTACACATGAAATCTTCAAAAAAATTATTGAAATTTATATATTTATAATGTACTAGTTTTTCGACACGTTTTTTGCACGTGATTATCAATTCGTAAAATTTATACAAAGATTTGAATAACAAGTTTTGCACAAAATAATATTGCAGATTCTTTTGTGAATGTTTAATGTGGATCATCATATATACCTCTTTTTTGGACTAATCTATGAACATGGTCAATGAAAATTTTTATCAGTCAAATGCAAAAATGTATACACTTATTTCAATTTCATGAGGTTCAATGATGTAATTAGTCATATCTCACTAATATCACCTTATATATGATATTTACTTTTTTCTTGTCATCTAACCAGATGTGTTGTGCATGTGCATTTTACTTAATCTATTTAGACGTCGTACGAAACAAATGTATTGTCTATTCAGTTTATCAGGCTGGTTCATGGCATTGATCATGATATCCTCAAACGTGAGCAATCAAAAGAAATAACATCACATTCTGTATCATAGAAAAATAAAATATCATTCTAGAAATTTCATTAACCTTTCTCCGCTAGAATAGCTTGTCAGTTCACCAGTTGGAGAAAACATTAACAGTGCAATATATGTATAACATAAAAACCCCAACTCACTCATTTGACTTCATAACAATGTTATCCTTGCACTTTAACTAGAACTGTTTACGTGATTCTGGATCCTCAATTTTCTTCCTTACAACCTTATTGCTACCCACGAAATTAAATTATGCAAATTACTAGATTGGAACTTAGATGCAATGTTGTTTTTCAATGAACTAAGAAATATGCATATCAACTGAATGAAATTAGACAAGTCCTATTTATCACTTTTACTAGAATTTTATAGGCAATATGATATAATTTTACTTTATAGAAGAATTCGTATTTTGATATCTCAAGATAAGTACACGGTGTATGGGAAAATTATATTTAACATAATTAAAGTAATAGTCCCTCTGTACCAATATGTTGCACTTTTCATTCTTCGAGAGTCAAAGTTTGATGGGCAATTTACACATGAAATTTTTAAATAAATTTATTGAAATTTATTTATTCATAAAGTACTACTTTTTTGACAAGTGTTTTGCACGTGATTATCAATTCATAAAATTTATGCAAAGATTTGAATAATAAGTTCAGAATAAAATAATATTGCAGATTCTTTTGTGAATGTTTAATGCATATCATCATATATATTTTTTATTCAGACGAGCCCATGAAGATGGTCAATGAACAATATCATTACTTAAATCCAATAATTTATATACTTATTTCAATTTCATGAGGTTCTATCATGTAATTAGTCATATTTCACTAATATTTCCTTACAGATGATATTTGTTGCATATTTTTCTTGTAATCTAACCAGATGTGTTGTGCACGTGTATTCCACTTAATCTATTTTAGTTGTCATATAAAATAAATATACCTTCGATTCAATTTATCAGGCTGGTTCATGACATTGATCATGATATTCTAATAAATGAGCTATAAAAAGAAATAACATCACATTTTTTATCATAGAAAAATAAAAGATCATTCTAGAAATTTCATTAACCTTTCTCCTCTAGAATAGCTGGTCAGTTCACCAGTTGGAGAAAACATGAACAGTGCAATAACTGTATCACATAAAAACCCCAACTCACTCATTTAACTTCTTAACAATGATATCCTTGCGCTTTAAGTAGACCTATTTACGCAATTTCGAATCCTCAATTTTCTTCATTACAACCTTATTGCCACCCATGAAATTAAATGAAGCATATTACTAGAATTCGAAGTTAGATGCAATGTTGTTCTTCAATGAATTGGAGAAATATACAGAACAACCGAAAGAAAAAGGAAAATATAGCTCAATGAAGTTAATGTCAGTCATAAGTTAAAGCAGTTAATATGATACGATCTAATAGATAATCAGATAATTCATTTAGAAGAAAATGACTTTCAGTGCTAATCTTTAGTAAAAATTAGTGTTTTTCTACATATTCACACAATTTATGAACAAAAATTTGTGGGTGGTAACTTGTTGAGTGGGCAATACTAGTAACTCCTAAGTTCCTTGTTAAATATAATGATTTTAGACAAGTCCTATTTATCACTTCTCCTAGAATTTTAAAGGTCATATGATATAATTTAGTGTACAGAATGATTTATATTTTGATATATCAAGATAAGAACATGGTGTATGGAAAAATCACATTTAAGAAAACTAAAATAATACTCTCTGTACCAATTTATATGATACTTTTAATTTTTTGAAATTCAAACAATTTAAGTTTAATCTGAAATGCGCACGAGAAATCTTCAAATTTTTTAAATGAAATTTATATATTTATAAGCTATTAGTTTTTCGATAAGTATGTTGCATGTGATTATTAATTCCGAAAATTTATGTGAAGATGTGAATAATAAGCGTTGCACAAATAATATTACATATTCTTTTGTGAATGTTCAATGTGGATCATCATATATATATATATATATATCTTATTCAGACGAACCTCTGAAGATAGTCAATGAAAATCATATAAGTTAAATGCAATAATGTATATTTTTATTTCATCTTAATGAGGTTCAATCATGTAATTAGTCATATCTCACCAATATTAACTTATAAACGATATTTATACATATTTTTATTGTCCTCTAACCAGATGTGTCGTGCAGGTATATTCCTTTTTAATCGATTTAGATGTCATATGAACATGTGGAGAACAACTAGATTTTATTTTTTAGAACTATCTATGTATATTAATTTTTATGTGTGTGCACGAACACATGTGTGCGCGTACGCTTGCATTACTAAAAATATATATCTAATAAAATTATCTATTAAATAAATAATAGAAGTTAAATTAATACATACTTTAACTGGCATTACTAAAAGTATATGAACTTTTCTTCGTCAAAAATATATACATAATAAAAAATAGTAAATAAGTTAAACAAAAGGGCGATGTTTACATAGTAAAAATCTATTTTGAAGTTAATTCCTGACAATCTAAATCATATAAGTAACATTGATTTCGGTATTTTGTCTTGAGCATCAAAAAAACCAATCATGTTAATTCTCTTACTCTTGTGAAGTTCAATAATTTTGGGGAAATATATTCAGAAATATATATTTACATCATTAGAGAAATTGTTCACAAAAACAAATGATGTTATACTACAATATAAATTGAACTTATACAAGCTTAACTGGTGTTATTACATGACATATATATGAACATTTTTCTTCATTGAAAATATCGAAATATTAAGAAATAATAAATCAGTAAAACAAAAGAGCAATGTTTATATAGTAATAAATATTTTGAAGCAAACTTCCTGACAATCCAAATCACATGAGTAACATTGATAAATAAAGTCATTCTATTGTCTTGGACATAAAAAAAGTCTTGAGAAGTTAAATAATTTTGGCAAAAGATATTACAAGTGCATATCTACATTACAGGAGAAATTGTCAATAAAAACAAATGAATTTAGACTACAATATAAATTAAACTAATAAACATTTAAACTAGTGTTATAACAAGTCATAAAAAATATTTCTTCATAAAAAATAATTAAATATTAAGAAATAGTATATCAATAAAACAAAAGGACAATATTTATATAGTAATAACTATTTTGAAGCAAACTTTATGTCAATCTAAATAAGATAAGTAGCATTGACAACTAGAGTTATTATTTTGTATAGAGAATCAAAAAAATTAATCGGACAACTTATAACTTTTGAAAGATTTAATAATTGTTTACAAAATATATTCTAAAGCACATATCAACATCACAAGAGAATTAGTTAACAAAAAAGAATGATTTAGACTACATCATGTTAATTTCATATATCGAATCATTACACACTAATGTATATATAAACGCAAAAAAAATAATTATTATATCAAAAAAATTATTTTTCTCAAGTACTCAAAGTTAAAGAATATACTCTCTTATTATATAAGAATTTACTCCCTCAGAATAGTGGTACCTCATATTCCGCTAAACTTCGAACTCACTCAACGACAATAAATCACACATTTTTTGATAAAAAGCAAGAAGAGGAAGAGCGAAGATTAAAAGTTGTGGTAAAAAAATAAGAGAAAACCATTCTATTTATAGTCAACAAAGGTGTAAAATCTCAAAATTTGAAATAACTAGCAAGAAACTAGAAAGTGGAAATAGTTTTTTTTGGAAAGAAAAATAAAAATCAAGAAATTTGTTTAACTGTGTAAAAGTTGAGTTTGGTTAAATGCAAATGGTCATAACTTCTAACCCAGGATGAGTTTGGTTAAATGCAAATGGTCATAACATCTATCCCAGGACGAGTGAGGTGTGTTTCTAGATATGATGTGAAATCTCTTGGAATGATCTTTTCAAGACCGCTGAGTTTGTGCGAATCTGAGTTCGTTCGAGTGAGATATGCCCTTTGGAAGTTGGGTTGTTAGATTAAGGAAAGTCCAATCCGGATTTTGGAATGTTACTTTAGTGTTTCCTTGCCCTATTGTTTTAATTAATTTTTATGAGTTTAATATGGGTAAAATCAGATTTTTGTCAATATAGAAAATTTGAAATCTACGCTAGGACTTGGAGAAAGGAGAAAAGAGGTTAAAGAAGATGAATAGGAAAGATTTGTTAAAATCGTTCAATCTAGTTGTGAATTTCTCCGAGGATTTAATCCAACAAGGTATGTGGGGAAAATGGTTTTGAATCGCAGAGCAGTCACAGACTGTTCTTTCTTAAAAATTATTTCCGAACTAAAAATACAAATGCTTCTCTGCATCGTGGACCCACCCTCATATATTGATATTTTTATTTTTTTTCTCATGTTTTGCTATCTAAAATCATTCCTAAATGTCAGGACATCTTTTCCATCACAAGTAATAATCCTCCAAATCAAGGAGAGTTAAGAGTCAAGTTTAGAAGTTAAGAAGCTACTCAAGAGATGTTTGTAAAGTTTTGAAAAGTCTTTACAAAAGTTATTACTCTGTTTTAAGCCTTAAGTTCCATGTTAAGCAAAGAGTAAAGATTTGAAGTTCATTTTTTCAAAGAAGTATATGATAACTAAGTACTCTCAAGAATATAAAAATGTTTTCACATTTGAGAAACAAAGGGAACATTAATTCCAAGAGAGCTTTTAAGCTAAGTATTGAGTAATTATCTTAAACCAAAGAAAGAGTTTTATTTTTACAAACACATGAGATAAGTATATTTTGGGAGTAGCGTTGAGCACCAATATGGTGATGCAAATTCATATTAACTCAAGTCTCCATAAACCATGTAGCCATCATGGGTAGTAAAGGATCATAATATTATTACTCCTTAAGATTCTTTTATCATGAGCTAGTGGATCAACCAAGTTATGTATTTCTATATGACGGAAAAGTATCGAACAGTTCTGACAGTGTGGAAAAGACGTTATATCACCACTTAGGGTTATAATGGTGGTTGTGGGTTAGAGAATGTCACATTGAAATTATATTACTCTCTTGTATGAGTAAGGTTGAGTTTGTTATTGCATTTTCTTTAACAAACTAAATTGTTTTCAACTGTTTTATAAGCTTTATATGTATGACATGTGTTTTATCTCTTCATATTTTAGTTAGGTTTTCAGAAGTTGAGAAGAGACGGATGTGTTTCTTTATATTCTTTTCGAGCCTATATCTTGTTTATCATTCAAACTCCCATATTCATACATTCAATGTAGTTATTCCAATTGGCATGCCTAATCTTATGATGCAGACGTAGGTAACCAGGATTAGCACATATCACAACATTAATCCACTGAGCACTCCAGAGTCAGTCTGTGAGCCTCAATGCATCTCGGAGGACTGCTTTTTACATTGATTTAGGTATTTTCATTGTTATTATAGCGGGAGTCTTGTCCCGACATCTTTCTTTGTTTTAGAGACCTCATAGGCAATTAGTAGTTCAATTGTAATTACATTATCAACTCATATATTGCTTAATGACTTCAGATTCCATTTTAGCTAAGTGTTATACCTACTTAAAGTTAAGTTTTTAGATTGTGTTGTTAACTTAAGTCTTCCGCTGAGTAAGACTGACCAAGGGTTCGCTTGGGGCTTGTAATGGTTCTCTACTGCTAGTACCGCTAAGGGTGTAGGCTCGGGACTTGACAAACTTGATATCAGAGCACAGAGTTCAAGAGTCCTAGGGAGTCTATGAATCCATGTCAGTAGAGTCCTAGTTATTGGTGTGAAGCGCGCCACATCTATAATTAGGAGGGTGCAACGCTTAGGAAAATTTCTCATTTCTTTCACACTCATTTTGTGTGTTAGAGTTTTATCTCAAAAATGTTTCCTTCTTATTCATGCTTGAACGTGTTTTCAGATAATCATGCCTCCAGGAAGAGCAGTCAGAGATCATCTATCTACGAGAAATACTGAAGAGCAAAGGGTTTCTAATGCACCTGAAGTGCAACCTAAAGGATAAGTTACTAATGCTCAGTTTTCTGAGGCTATCCAGAGGTTGAGCCAAGTTGTGACCTATCAAGGTGGGAAACAAAGAGGAGTTAGTTAGGAAGTGAATGACACTTTTAGGATCTGAGAGTTCTTAAGGATGAATCCCCCAAGTTTCTTGTGTTCGAGCACTACTGAGGATCCAGAGAACTTTATCGAGGATTTGAAGAAGGTATTTGAGGTTACGCATGTTTTATATACTGAACGTGTTGAGCTAGCTGCATACTGAAGAATGTTGCTAGGACTTGATATAATATGTGAAAAGATGGTAAAGATTAGGATGCACCACATTCTTGTTGGGCTTGTTTTGATAAGGCTTTCTTGAGGTGTTTCTTTCCCATAGAATTAAAAGAGTACAAGGTACGATAGTTCCTAACCATTAAGTAGGATTTATTAAGTGTTCATGAGTATGAGTTGAAGTTCAACAAACTATCCCACTATGCTCTAGCGATTGTTGCGGATATGAGGAGTATTGGTGGTGGCTTGTCTCATCTACCAAGAAAAGAGAGAAGGGAAGTCATTATTGTTGGAGACATGGATATATCGAGGCTAATGGTATATGTACAATAGGTTGAGGAAGAGAAGCTAATGGATAGAGAGGAGTTAAAGAATAAAAGAGTTAAGAAAGGGAACGAGTCCGAATACAAGAAAAGTAATACTAACCAAACATCCTTCCAACAGAAACTGAAGGGACCTACTCCATATTCTACTTGTGAACCTATTCTAGGAACAAAAGTGAGTACAGTAGCCAGAGTTTCAAAGCTAAACCTGCTTATTATCAAGGTAACATGGCGCAACAAGGTAGAAAGCGTCTTGACTGTGCTAAGTGTGGTAGGAACCTCAGGTACTTCTCGTGAAGGCTCCACTTTTTGTTTCAAGTGTGGAAAGAATGGTCATTTCATGCGGGAGTGACTAAATAACAAGCAGGATAATGGTAATGTGGGCAATAGAGCTGAGTCTTCTTCAGTTACTCCTCCAGACAGAGTTTCACCTAGAGGGGCTACATCTAGTACTTTCGGAGTATCAAAGTGCTTATATAATATTGGTCAATAGTCACAAGTAGCAAGAGGATTTGACAGATGTTGTCACGGGAAAGATCCAAGTCTTTGACTTTACTATTTATGCTTTGCTAGACCTAGGAATGACTTTATATTTTGTAACTCCATATGTTTCTATGAATTTTTATGTTATTCCTGAGAATATTAGTGAACCATTTAGAGTTACTACATCTCTTGGTGAGTATATTATAGTAGAGAAAGTCTATCTTGATTGTCCTGTTTTTGTCTATCGCAAGAGTACCATAGCTGATTTAATTGAGTTAGCAATGATAGATTTTGATGTAATTTTTTGTGTGAACTTGTTTCATGCCAGTTATGCCTCAGTTGATTGTAGGACTCGAGTTGCCAAATTCAAATTCCAAATAAGCCTGCGTGAGAGTGGAAAAGAAGTTCAGCAGTACCTAATGGTTGTTTCATTCGTTCCTTAAGGTAAGAAAGATATTTTCTAAGGGTTGTGTCTATCACTTAGTTCAAGTTAATGACTCAAGTGTTGAGATACCTTCCATTCGTTCAGTTCTCATGGTAAAAGAAATTCGACAAGTCTTTTCACATGATCTACCGAAAGTCCACCCTAAGAGAGAGATAGATTTCGGTATAGATATTTCTTTAATATAATTCTCCTATATCTATTCCGCCACATAGAATGATACCAACATAGTTTAAAGAGCTTAATAAACAGTTGAGAGATCTCCTAGATTAAGTTTTTATTTGACCAAGTGACTCAATTATGAGCGCTCCGGTCGACAAAGAAAGATGGGTCCCTTAGGATGTGTATAGACTATTATCATTTGAAAAAGGTTACCATCAAGAATAAGTATCCTCTTTCGCGAATTGATAGTCTTTTTGATCGACTTCTGGGTGTGTTTTGTTTTTCAAAAATAGACCTCAAATTTGGCTCCTCAGTTGAAATTAAGGGAATGTGATATTCTCAAGACATCATTAAGGATCAGTTATGGTCACTGTGAGTTTCTGGTCATATCATTCAGTTAAACCAATGCACCTTATAGTTCGTGCACCTTATAAATAGAGTTTGCAATACTTATTAAGATATGTTTGTTATCATCTCCATTGATGACATACTAATCTATTCAAGGAATGAAGAAGATCATGCTAGTCATCTTTGAAAGCTAATGAGTTATATGCTAAGTTCTCTTTATATGAGTTTCTGCTTGAGTTTGAGGCATTCTTAGGACACATAGTTTTCGATGATTGGATTAGAGACGATACCCAAAAGATAGAGGCAATGAAGAATTGGCCTAGGTCCACATCTCCAACTAATATTAGGAGTTTCTTAGGTTCGGTTGGCTATTATTGAAGATTTGTAGAGGTTTTCTCATCTATTTCATCCCATTTGACCAAGTTACTCAGAAGACATTGTAGTTTCAATGGTCTAAAGCTTGTCAAAAAATCTTTCACGAATTGAAGAAGAGGTTGACTATTGCCCCAATTTTAACCTTACAATAATGTACTCAAGGTTTTGTAGCATATTGTGATACATCGAGAGTTTGTTTGGGTTGCGTGTCAATGCAGAATGACAAAGTTATAGCTTATGCCTCTAGACAATTGAAGGTACACGAAAAGAATTACCCAACCCATGACTTAGAGTTGGCTTCCATAGTATTTGCTTTGAAGATATGGGATCATTATTTGTATGGTGTGCATGTAGATGTGTACACCAATCACTAGAGCCTTTACTATGTGTTTACTTAGAAAGAGTTTAATCTTAGACAGAAGAGGTAGTTAGAGTTACTCAAGGATTATGACATGAGTATTTTTTACCGTGCATGTAAGGCTAATATTGTTAATGATTCTTTTTCCATGTTCTTTATGGGTATTAACCCATGTTGATGAAGAAAAGAGAGAGTTAGCAAAAGATATGCATATATTTGCATGTTTAGGAGTTCCTCTAATGTATTTTACAAAATGAGTAGTGATGAAGAATGGGGCTGAATCATCATTAGTGTCAAAAGTAAACGAGAAGCACGATAAATATCCCATTATTCTTTAATTGATGGGAAATAATCATAAGCAAAATTAATTGATTTTGAACAAGGCGTAGATGGTGTGTTGAGGTATGAAGGTAAAGTATATGTACCTAAAATGGATGAACTCCAACAGAGGATCATGGATGAAGCTAATAACTCCAGATATTCCATTCATTCGGGTTCCCCAAAAATGTATTGCAAATTGAGAGAAATCTATTGGTGGAATTGTATGAAGAAGGGCATTCCTGAATTTGTTGCTAAATGTTCGAACCGACAACAAGTTTAAATAGAGCACCAAAGGCCCGTTGGTATGGATCAGAATATAGGACTTCTGGAAAAGAAGTAGGAGTTGATCAATATGGATTTTATCACGAGTTTACCAAGGTCTCACAGAAAGCATGATAACATCTCGTAAACTGAAATAGCTAGGATTAAACTAAGGAACTAAGAATAGTTATTTTTGGAAAGAAAAGGAGTGGAAATATTTTGTAAGTGTAAAAGTAAATTTTTCGCCAATTTCAAACAGCCATAACTTCTAGATCATGACGAGTTAGGGCCATTTATTTATATGGTTGGTAATCGCTAGAAGGGATTTTTCCAACGCCACCGAGTTTATGAAATTTTGATATCGTATGAGGGAGATATGCCTAATGAAAGTTCGGCTATTAGATTGAGGTAAATCCAATCCGGATTTTTTTAAGGGTTAAGTGGTCGTTTTACCTTACTATTTCCTAATTTGTTTTAAGGGTTTATTAGGGGTAAAACTAAGCCTTATATCAGTTTTTAGAAGATTGAATACATTTAGGGCTAGGAGAAAGGAGAAGAGAAGAATGAGAAAGAAGAAAAGACCAAGATTTCGCCAAGATCTTTGATGAGTTTCGTTGGGGGTGATACCTTTTAAGGTATGTGAGAATTTTTGTGTTTGGTTCTTCCACCCACACAACAATACTTTTAATTCAATGCAATTAAAGTAAATTTAATGATGAACATTGATGTTCTTGATGAAAAATGGTTGAATTCTTGTTGATTAAATTGTAGTATACGTTTGGTTGTTTGATTCATGGTTCCGGGCTGTTTTGAGTGTCTAAACTATTGGGTATTGAGGATATTAGTGATCCTAAGTAATTGGGGTGAGATCCATGGGATTTTAGAAGGTTTAGAATTGAGAATCGGAGAAGAAAAGTAAGAAATCTCGTCTGACAAGCCCTGGGGCGCCGCGCCTACCATTTCCCCTCAGGGAAACTCTATTTAACAGGGCCTTGCACAGTGCGCCAGCTAGAGATTCTCAGGATAGTCTCTGCCCTTCAAGCTTTGGCGGCCCCCGCCTCTTAGAGCGCCAGGGTCACGTGGAGATCCCATTTTCCCCCATATTTTTGTACGAGTTCCTAAGTGATGTACCTACAATTCCTAGTTGAATCCAACACTCTAAAGTATATCTAAACATCAAGAAATCATCAATAAACATGAGATCACATTCCTTGCATCCATAATCAAATTCAAGGAAAGTTAAGATCAAAGTCAAAGAAGTTAAGAGTTAAGTCTAAAAGTTAAAAAGAAAGTAAAAGTGAGTTTTAAAAGTTTTAAAGACTCTTAAACAAAAAAATTTACTTTGTTTTGAGGCTCATGCTACAGGTTGAGCAAAGAGTAATTATTTGCGTTTAAATCTCAAAAGTTGTAAGGGAGCTAAGTATTCGCTAAGAGTTAAGTATCAAGTAAAGTAAAGATCAAAGAGTGAGTTCATTTATCAATATCTATAAGGGAACTAAGTAGTCCCTTAGAGTATAAATGTTTTCACATTTGGAGAAAGAAATGAATCTAGACTTCCACAAAGCCTTTGGCTAGTTTTAGAAAATGGGAACTATGATTTCCAAGGGAGGTTTTAAAGCTATGTTTGAGTAATTACCTCAAACAAGAGAAGAAGTTGTTTTAAAAACATATGAGCTACGTATTTTGGGAGTAGTATTGAGCACTGATATAGGGACACGAGTTCATATCAACTCAATTATCCATAAACCATGTAGCCAGCTTTAACGGATAAAGAATCATACATTTTACATGATTCCTTAGTGCTTTTTAGAATAAATTAGTGGATCCACTTAGTAGTTCAGTAGCTATTCCGACAGCAAGGTATAGGGAGGTCCTGCTGCAACGTGAGGTAAGATGTTGTGCCATCGCTTAGGCTCATAGTGATAGTTGACGGTTAGAAAGTCTATAACAGAAAGTATATTACTTTCATATCTAAGTAAAGTTGAGTTTATTATTCCATTTCCTTTCATGAACTAAGTGTTTACATTGTTTTACAAGGTTTATATATATACTTATGATTATCCGACTAAATACGGAGGTCCTCATAAAGCTTTTTGACAGAAAAAAATGTAGGTGCTTGGCGCTAGATCCATATGATATACATGAAAAATAATATAAATTTCACAAATTCTAAAAAAATGTCTGTACATACGAAAATAGGCTACATAAAAATAGTGTGAGTATAGATGATGATTCCCCGAATCAATAAGGAGGTCCTCATACATTTTTTTAGAATAAAATTTTGGGTGCTCCGAGCGCTAGAACCGTGGACTAATACAATAAAAAAATTGAGAAATTTGTGTAATTCTTAAAAAGGGTATGTATATACGGAATAGGCGTGAAAAAATGAAGTGAGTATACGTTATTGTTCCCCAACTCAACACGGAGTTCCTCATAAAGTTTTTTGAAAAATAAAATTGGGTGCTCTAGACACTAGATCCATGGATCAATACACATGAAATATTGAAAGATTTATATGATTCCCAAAAAAGGGCCTGTAGATACGGAACTATGCATAAAAAAATGGTGTGAGTATACGTGATGTTTTTCCAACTCTATATGGAGGTCTTCATAAAGATTTTTTAAAAATCATATTTGGGTGCTCCCGGCGCTAGATCCATAAGTTAATATACATGAAAAATTGAAAATTTGCATGATTCCTAAAAAGGTCTGTAGATGATGAAATGGACGTGAAAAAATAGGTATGAGTATATGTGATGGTTACAAATATAATACGGAGGTCCTCATAAAGTTTTTTAGAATTTTTTTTGGGTGCTTCTATTCCAGATCCATGGGCTAATAAACATGAAAAATTGAGAAATTTGCGCAATTCCTAAAAAAAGGGTTTGTAGATGTGAAAATGATCTTGAAAAAATGGTGTGAGTATACCTGCTGACTCCTGGACTCAATAAGGATGTCCTCATATTTTTTTTTGAATAAAATCGTTGGTGCTCTGGGCGCGAGAATTGTGGGCTAATACACATGAAAACTGAGGATTTTTGTGTGATTCGTTAAAAGGGCTTGTAGATGCGAAAATGGGCATGAACAAATGGTGCGAGTATATATGTGATTGTTTCCCTACTCAATATAGAGGTCATCATAAAGCTTTTTGAGAAAAAAATGGGTGCATTGGGCATCATATCAATGGGCTAATCCATACGAAAAATTGAGGAATTTTTACGTGATTTTTAAAAGAGGGCCTGTAGATGCAAAAATGGACATGAAAAAACTGTGTGAGTATAAGTGATGGTTCCCCCACTCTATACGGAGGTGCTCATAAATTATTTTGAGAAAAAAAGATTTTGGGTGCTCTAGGAGCCATATACATGAGCTAATTACACACAAAAATTGAGAAATTTACACGATTTCTAGAAAAGACATGTAAATGCGGAAATACGCGTGAAAAAAATGGTGCGAGTATATGTGATGATTTTCCAACTCAATTAAAAGAAAAGATGACCTTATTCCTTTATCATCGATGATATTAATATCTTATACTTTCTTTTGGTTACCCAGAAACTATTTACGTTCTCAAATGTGATTTCCTTTACATAAAACATGGAATTAATAGAGATGTTTTAGCAACAATGAAAGTTATATAAAGAATATGCAATGCAAATTAGGTCAAAAAGAGTAGTTTTAATTAGAGACTTAAACTATACAGGTCAAGTTTGTGCAAAACCTTGAAGAACTCATCAGTCACTCTAATCCTATATATGTTCATATATAAATTAGTTAAAAAATCAGTCAATATGAAATTCGACAAGCTTTAATTGAATCATATTTACAAATATAATTGTTTGGGAGCATGAAACATGAAGTACTTATATTTTGTAATTTGTACTTATTGTAGTTCGTATCTTATAGTGTGTTTATCTCTAATTGTTGGGTAAGACTACAATTTTATTTTTTTTAATAACTAATCCATTGAACAATGAAAACATGAATATGTATACAGAAGAATCCAAATATCCCATATCGGCAAATAAAAAAGATGGAGATGGAAGAAAAAGGTATAATAATGGGCCAACTAGAATGAAGTAACATACTAAACTGGATGGGGTCATTTGGTGATCATTAAGGCATGGCCTAGGCTTGTTGCCTTTATTGAAATTTGGAGTGGTGCTTGCCTAATGTCGGCCCAAGTGGTCGAGTCTACGTTATAATTTGTTTATGAGGGGGCCTGCTTTCGTGCGGCCCCTACCAATTCTTGTTTATTCTTTTGTGGGCTGTGGATCTAAATAATTTTTGTGTTGCTAAGTGGCCACTCTCTACCCCAATGTAGTTGAATTTATATAACAGCTAAGATAGTTTTAACTGAACCTATGCTAAAACTAACAGCAGGTAAGAACATGAGCAATCTCAGGATATATATATTATTTAATACTAATTACACTAAAGATATGTAAATCATATCATATATATTATTATAAATGGGAAGCTCCAACCTTCAAAGTTGGATTATCATTTTGCCCCTCCACTAAATCAAAATAGATTAATTTATTTTTAAATACTAATATTTAATTACATAATGGTATAATATGAAATCCAACAACTACACTTTAGTTTTTTAGTTATGACATTATAATTGTAAATAAATAGGTTAAATTAGAGTAGAAAACAATAATGTGTGGAACTCTTCGAATTTTGTGATTCTTTGAATTTTGAAATTAACATAAATTTATCTTATCATAAAACAATAATGTATAAAACTCTTCAAAGTTTGTGATTCTTTGAATTTAGAAACTGAAATAAATGTATCTATCATGATTTTATGTGCCCCATTAAAAATTTTTGGTAGATGAAAAGGCAATCAAATATCATTATAAATGCCAGTTAATTGCTTCCTAGGTCATCACATTCCTTTTTTTTCTATCATCTACTTTTTTTTCTTCTTCCTCAATTATGATATGAGTACATGTCGTCAAGAAGCTAACTGGGGAGAAGAACAAATAGCTTCATTCTGAAATTAAAAGACAAGCAAGAGAAGTTTTCTTACAGTATAATTCAACGGTTATACTTAACAGTATAAGATATGACTTATATATTTCTTTAGATCTTTTTTATGTTAGATTACGATTTTAAGTTTTTCGTTTTCATTTTGGAGATAAGGTATGGTTGTACAAAATGGATTTTGTATGCAACCCATATTTTTATGTAATTATGTACTTGTATTGTTGTGAAAAAAAATTTCTTTGTATTTTGTGTTATTATGCTTTTAAGGGTGTGTTTGGTATGAAGGAAAATGTTTTTCTAGAAAATGTTTTCTTGGAAAACAAGTAGATTTTGGACTTATTTTCTCATGTTTGGTTGGTGCGCAGAAAATATTTTCGGAAAATGATTTTTATTGTTTAATTTATGAATGAAAAATGTTTTTGAGGAACATCTTTTATTTTTTCTAGAGTAGAAAATAATTTATGAAATTGAAAATATTTTTTAAAAATACTTTTTTTTGGGGTAGTGGTGATGGGAGTGTGGGGGGATAGTGGGGGTGGGGGCAGGGGAAGGGGGTACAAGTGAAAAAATAAAAATTTGAAATTGATAGTATTTTTAAAAAGCAAAAATATTTTTTTCGGGGGTTGAGGTTGGGGGTTGAGGGGGCTGGTAGGGGGGGTGTAGGGGGATGTAGGAGTTTAAAAATAAAAATTTAAAGTTGAAAATATTTTTAAAAAGCAAAATTAATTTTTTGGATAGGGTGGTTGGGGGGGAGGGGAGGTGGTTAAGGATCGGGTGAAAAAATAAAATTTTGAAATTGATAAAATTGATGTTTTTTCGAAAAAAAAATTATTTTGAAATTGGAGGAGAGCTTTGGAAAATGTTTTCCTTAATTTTTTAAGGGAAGTCATTTTCCATAATTTTGAGGAAAATGAGTTGATTTGGAAAACATTTTCCAAAACTTTTGCCCCAACCAAACATGTGAAAATTGGAAAACATTTTCCTTCATACCAAACAAACTCTATGTGATATTTAATTGACAAAACATCAATTAATATAATACATGACGAATTTGATAATATTTGAATAGTTTATGCAAAATATGTTTTTGTTTAAATAGAAGTAATTTATATATATATATATATATATATATATATATATATATATATTCGTGGGACTAATGGGAAAGGCACGTGTTAAGAACTAGTATTATGAAATAAAGAAACTTTTAATTAAATGAATACTAAAACTGTAATTCAAACCAACCCATATATAGTCGGGTTCTTTTTTCGATACCAAGCTAAATCAAACCAAACCACTATCCAAGTTTTTTTCCGATTTGACTCATTTTGTGGTTGTTTCTGTTATCGATTCGATTTTGTACACTCCTAAGTGTTGGTGGACAGAATGAACCCTCCTCTCCGCTAAAGCGAAACATCACATTTATGCAAAATGCTGTAAAAATGTAATACATAACGAAGTGGGCTCATATGAACTCACTTGACCAACTGTAGGTCCACCCAAGATGGTGGAGCCAACATTTTTTGAAGGGCGTGCAAAATTTAAAGAAGCAACTAACCAAAAAAATTTAGTGAGTCAGTTCATATCTATTTTGCTCAATACAACGACTTTATCATCGATCAAGAACGTCATTAAATTTTCTATTCTCCTCTTAAATTCATCAAATTTAGAGAAAGTGAAGGCATATCAGTGGTGGCGCCCATATATTTCTCTCTTTGTCATGTAATTTGGCGGTTGCTTACATGTTACATAATTTGCATTGTGAAATAATATAATCTATTGAAAAATTCTTTTTAACTAACTATTGAACCATAATTTAAGTATTTTAATAGTTTATAACAAATGTATAATAAGCTTTAGCTAATTTTTGTATATATCATCTATAGGTTCTTCATACAAATTTATCATCTTTGGAAAATAGAAGAACTATTATTTATATAGTGTAAGAAAAAAAAAACTTTTAAAAATAATTAAGGATAGAATCTCTATCTTAGCTAATATATGAATACTCAACAAAAGAATTCTTTTTGCTTGAATTGACTTATTTAAGAAATTAGGTTTGTTACGTTTACAGACTATTTAATTTACATAAATTTCCTTTGCCATACTCAAATATAATGAAAATAGTGAACAAAATTCATATATTAGAGATGAGTAATGGATGGTTAGTCATTCTAATATTTCCTGAAATGATTTAGTGTGAAAAGAAATATATACCTATACTAAAAATATGTAAAGAGAGTTATTCATTCAACCTTTTTCCAAAAATGATTTTGTGAATATATTTTATTTTTAATCTTTGAATCGCATGTTAATAACATGAAGCTAAAAGTAATAATATGAAATAAAAAAGTAAAATAATAAAGATTTTTTTCTATTAACAAAGTGTATCTTAATATGTATAATTTTTCAATTAGACAATCATCACCAATTTTGTTAACATTTGGCTGCCACTTGGCAACATGTCTTGCTCCTACTCTTACTATAGAAGATTTTCCTTTTAAGTAAATTTATCATTAAACTTAGGCGGATCTTTCTTTACAATGCATTTTTTGTCTTTCCTTAAATAGTGAGCACTCCTTTTCCTTTCTCTTTCAATTTTAGTTGAAAGTCATTTTCTCTCTGGTGGACTAACATATGGCGGCGGGTGTTTATCGGAAGGACACCAACACTGTGCAGCTGGAAGTGATGTCGTCGGATCTTACTCCTCTCTCTGGAAATCCCTCTCAATGAATATGGTATATAATCAACCATGTATCTGTTTAAAATCCTATTGAGAAAGAAGAGGCAATTAGGATTTCTACATATTTTTCGCTCAATAGGGTGGATCTATAGAAATTAGGGTTTTGACATTTATTTTTTAGTTAAGAATTTAATTTTTATGACTTGTAGAAACTAGGATTTATTCATGTACTTTTTCAGTCAAAAACTTAATCGTTATGACTTGTAGATACTAGGGTTTATTAAATCAGTCAAAACTTAATTTTATGGCTTGTTGAAAATAGAGTTTGTTCATTTGCCTTTTTAATTAAAAACTTAATTTTTATGCTTTTTGTTGTGGTTTGTGTAATATAGTTATGATAGGAATTTAGAATACTCACCAAGAATGTCCTTTATACTCATCGAGAAAGTCTTTGGTATTACTGAAGTAAGTGAAAGAAATAAAAAACAAAGTTGTAGTATATGTTTGAAGTCCGCGTGAATAGGGCAATGCAATTTCTTTGTGCTGAATATTAGAGCTATTTTTATAGCTTTTATACAGTAGATGAACCTTTTGGTGTAAGGGCTTATTTAGTAATGGTGAATCTATAGTATCCCATTGAGGTTGATAGTCAGTGTATAACTAGCTAAAAAGAGAAGAGAATTCCATCACATTGTCACCTGGATACTAGCAAGGTTTCTTGTATGTTAGCAACGATTCCTGCATCTTAAACAATTCACATCAGTCCTGATGTGTTGCAAGATTGCTAGGAAATGATTTCAATCATCATGGGAAGATGATGATAAAAGGTGATAGTCCAAGAGAGTTTAAATTAGACTAGTGTTGAACGGAGTATGAAGCGAATAAAATCAACAATGTCTTGCTTCACTTTGAGTGAAGCGAAGTGTTTGCTTCACCAAAGTGGAGCACACTGTATAAAGAGAGAAAGACTAACACACATTTTAAAGAAAGACTAAAATAGACCTTATACAATGACAATAAATATAAGGAAATCTTCAATTTTAATTGCTAATATATGTATCACAAAGTTCTTCAAAATACAAGAAAAATCAATATTAAAATAGAGACTTCAGCAATCCAAGGGTGGATCTAGGGGTTTTTTCCAGGGGGTATATATATGATAAAAATATATTATTATCTTTTTTTTGTTGCATTACAGTAAATATAGAAAAAGTAATGAAAATATGTTTAAATAAATCAAAAGAAAGAGAGAGAGAAAGCGCTATAAATCATGAAAAGCACTAAAAATATTACTAAGTTCACAATCATATATGTATATGTATATAAATATTTAGGAATTCTTTTTAATACATATATACTAAACCTTATTTGGTTATGTTAGGTTGATGTTGATATTTTGTTGCACTTAATTTTACTATTCTTTTCTTGTTGGGTTTCAGTGCTAACTGATATTTGTTTGTGCTGATTTTCCCTTTTAGAAGCTCCAGAAGATATGCTTCCTCCAAATGCTAGCAGTACATTGTATGTAGAGGGTTTGCCTGAGGACTGTACAACAAGAGAGGTGGCACGTATCCTTTTCTTGTGTGGAAATTAGCTTATTGTTTTATTTATGGCCCATTCTAGTTTTTCCCTTTACTTTAGTTTTTGCAGACATATTCCGCCATTTTGGAGGTTACAAAGAAGTTAGGCTTGTACCAGAACCATCAATATATGTAAGAATATATACGTTTCACATCATCATCTACTAATTAAAAATTCTGTCTACTGATTATCAACTTATATGCAGCCTGGAGTCAATACCTTGATTCATTGCTTTGTTGATTTTGTGAGTCCGCTTCATGCAGTTGCTGCAATGGATGCCTTACAAGGTGAGCTTCACACCCTCTTTTTTCTACCTCATAATTATGAATGCTCAATTTATAATTAATCAGAGTACTAAAAAAATCAATGTTGTGTGAATATTCTAAAATTTTGGTCTTTAAACTTTCGTACAAGTTGAAGGACATTTCATGAATGCTTGACAGAAAATTTTCGGACAATTTGCTAGTGTACATCGATCTATGAAAGAGAAATTTGTTGGGATATTGGTGCAGTAAGACTAATCAAATCTTGCATGTTATAAATTCGACCTTGATGAGCATGATTCAGGCAACTTAATGCTGCAATTTGCTCGCAATCCTTGTGTGACATCAGCTGAAGGAGATTGTTGAAACTATGTGTATTTACAGGTACAAACCTTTGGTGCGCTTGACCCTTTTATTATCGATGACCATAACATACGGTTATATTAAGTTACTAAATTGTGGAACTATACTTTTGTGTAGGACCTGCCATGTTTTGAGAGCGAAGTTATGATGCAAGCGTGTTTCTCTGATCATGTATATTAACTGTAGCTGGTGCTTAGCAGTTTGAAGACAAAGTTGCTTGTCAGATCAAATTGTTTAAATTTCTTTTTAAATTCGCTATAACTTATGACATTATCAACTTGTGCTCTGTTGTTTAGTGTCTGATTGCTATCATTTGGGTCTCGAGACTTTTTAAGGTTAATCCTTGCTAGAAAGTGTATGTGCTTTAATTTCATGGTGATGGTAATGAAAGCACTTACTATATTTTGTATATTTAGAGTCTCCCAATGTCTATATTATCCATTCTGAATGACCTCCCCCTTACAGTCTCTAAAAATCCTTGTGAAAAACGTAACGACTTTTACCCAGAGGTAGCTATTATCTTACAAAATGCTAACAAGGATTGCTTTTCCAATAAGAACAATGGATTGCAGTAAAGGCTGGAGTAGGAAGCTCTCCATGAATGATAACTTGAGAAAAAAAATTCCTAAACACTAATTCCAATATGAACCAAAACATCAGAAAGAAATCCAAACTCTAGTACTTCTTTCTTCCGCTTTATTGATATTGTTGAATGTTCGGCCTTCACTTGAAAAATTCTCTTGATTTGTGATTTTGCGAAAGACAATTGGTTTCTTCTTTAGCTTTATGCTTGTATAGAGTTTAATTAAACCTTAGTCTCCTTCATTCTTCTCCCAGTTTAACTTGGATTGATGTTTTGAACATGTTTTCCTGTTTTATGAGTGATCTCTTCCCGCCTCTTTATTTTATTTTTGGAACATGTATGTGAACCTGGTTCATGTTTTCATCATCAAAAGTTATTTGAGAGTTTTGTCAAATCATCACTGTTGTCTCGGGTACCAAGTTTGTGTGTGGGCTTCATGAGAGTATCGGGTATGCAATGCAAATTAGGATAAAAAAGAGTAGTATTAATTAAAGACTTAAACTAGACTGATGGAGTTTGTGTAAGACTGTAACGAGCATACTTAGCTTGCAACTAATCAATGCATAATTTTTCCTTTTTGGCGAAATATACCAAGCTACTTAGTATTGAAGAACTCAGTAAACTTTCTAATCCTAGTTTTAGATATAAAGCAGTTTAAATAACAGCCATATGAAACTCTACAAGCCTTAAATGTACCATAGTTATAGACACGAGTGAAAGTAGTAATAGTTTGGGAATTGAGAGCACTAATCACGAAGTAATTTTATTTAGTTTATATCTTAAAGTGCGTTTCTCTCTTAATGTTGGCTAAGGCTACAATCGTTGAGATAATTAGCTAAATTTATGTTTTATCTTCTTTTTAATATTTAATCGATTTAACAATGAAAATTAAAATATGGATACAGAAGAACCTAGTTATCCCACATCGGCCAATAGAGAAGATGGAGACGAAAGGAGGTATAATCGTGAGCCTAGTAGGATGAATAAGCATACTTACCTGGATGGGGTCAATAGATGATCAAGACGATCCATTGACTACGCTTGTGACCTACATTGCACTTTGGAGGGGTGCCTGCCTAAGGTCGGCCCATGTGGTTGAGCCTACGTCATAATTTGTTGATGAGGGGGCCTGCGTTTGTGCGGCCAAAGACAATTCTAGTTTAATCTTTGGTTTGAATGGACTTCTGATATTCTAGCCCAACGTAGTTGAACAAATATTTTGTTATGCTATATTACTGCTGCTAAGATAGTTTAGTTGGACCTATGCTATAACTAATAATATGTAAGATTATGAACAATCTCATGAATTATTATGTATACTAAAGAGCAACATTAGGATGGAGTTGTTCAAATGACCATTTTTATTTCATACTTAATTGTATTGCCCTTTTAATAGAAATGTTAATCAAATTTGGTTTTTTGCAATTTGACTTCAAACTAATAATATAGAAACATTACTTAAAATGTGATAGGAGAAATGTGGGCCTCGCCTGTCTACTACTTGAACTTAAGTAACTACAGTTAGGAGAAAGGTATTTGAGGCGATTCGATCGGTTTATCTATCTTCTAATAAACATGAAAATTGAAAAATTTACGCGCTTTTTAAAAAATGGCCTCTAGATGTGGAAATTAGCGTGAAAAATAGTACGATAATACGTAATGGTTCCCAAAATTCAATATGGAGGTACTCATAAAGTTTTTTTTGAGAAAAACAATTTAGGTTCTCCGTAGGCCAAAACCATAGGCTAATTACATAAGAAAACTTGACTAACTTGCGTAATTCCTAAAAAGGGCTTGTAGATGTTGAAATTGGTGTAAAATATTGACGTAAGTATACGTGATGGTTCCCCAACTCAATATAGAGGTCCTTATAAAGTTTATAGAAAATAGTATTTAGGGTGCTCCCGCACCTGATACAATAAAAATGAGGAATTTTCGTAATTTAAAAAATAAATTAGGGTGCTACAGGCGCCAGATCTATGGGCTAATACATACGAAAAATTGATAAATTTACGCGATTCATAAAAAAGGCCTCAAGATGCAGAATTGGACGTGAAAAAAAGGTATGAGTATATGTGATAGTTCTCCTATTTAATATAGAGGTTCTTATAAAAATTTTTGACCAAAAACTTTTGGGTGCTTTGTGGCGCCTGATCCATGGCCTAATAACAACAAAAATTTGAGGAATTTGTGTGATTCCTAAATAGTGACTGTGGATGCAGATATGGATGTGAGAAATAATCCGAGTATACGTTATAGTTCCCAATTCAATACAGAGGCCCTTATAAATTTTATTGATAAAAATATTTTGGGTTCTCCCAACACTTTGTCCATGGCTAATAGACACAGAAAAAATTAAGGAATTTGCGCAATTTCTTAAAAAGAGAAAGTTGACTCAAAAGTGGTGTGAGTATATTTGATGGTTCCCCAACTCAATATGTAGGTCCTCATAAATGTTTTTGAGAAACTTTATTTGGGTGCTTCGGGCGCCAAATTTATGGGCTAATTAATACATTCTAAAAGGTTACAAATTTGCGTGATTCCTAAAAAAGGGCCTGTAGATGAGGTAATGGACGTAAAAAAATAATTTGAGTATACATGATGATTCCCTAACTCTATACAAAGGTCCTTATTAATTTTTTAAAAGAGAAATTTGGGTGCTCGAGACACCATATCCATGGTCTAATACATACGAAAAATTAAGGAATTCACGCAATTCCTAAAAAATGGCATGTAGATGTGAAAATAAGAGTAAAAAAAATGTGTGACTATACAGGATGGTTCCCAACTTAATACGAAAGTCCTCTTAATGTTCTTTGAGAAAAAAAGGAGTATTTCGATCCCCAATTCTTCAGGCTAATACACACAAAAAATTGAGTAATTTGCGTAATTCCTAAAAAAGGGCCTCTAGATGCTGAAATGGATGTGAAAAAAATGGTTTTAATATGCGTGATGGTTCCCAACTCAATATAGAAGTCCATAAAGATTTTTGAGATTTTTTTTGAGTGCTTTGGGCACCACATCAATAGGCTAATACACACAAAAAACATAGGAATTTCTGTGATTCCAAAAAAGGTATGTGAATGCGGAAATGGACGTGACAATAAATATGTGAGATTATACGCGATGGTTGCCCAACTCAATATAGACGTTCATATAAAAAAATTTGGGAAACTAATTGCGTGTTTCGGACGCTAGATCCATGAGCTAATGTACATAAAAATTGAGAAATTTGCGCGATTCCAAAAAGAAGTCCATCAAATAAAAAAATGGGCGTGAAAAAATATGGTGTGAGTATACTTGATGGTTCCCCAACTCAATACAGAGGTACTGATAAAATTATTTTAGAAAAAATATTGGAGTTCCTGACGCCAGATCCATGGGCTTATACACGCAAAAATTGATGAATTTGCGCAATTTTAAATAAAGGGCTTGTAGATGCAGAAATGGGCGTGAAAATTTTAGTGTGATTAAATTTTATGGTTCCCCAACTAAATATGGAGGTTGTTATAATTCTTTTTGGGAAAAAAGATTGGGTTCTCCGAAAGCCATATTCATCGGCTAATACAAACAGAAAATTGAGAAATTTATGCAATTACTAATAAAGGGCTAGTAAATGAGGAAATGGATATAAAAAATAGTGTGAATATACATGATGGTTACTCAATAAGTATGTACTCATAAAGTATTTTGAGAAAAATAATTTTGGGTGCTTCGGGATCCAGATCCATGGAGTAATACATACGAAAAATTGATGAACTTATGCGATTCCTAAAAAAAGGCATGTAAATGCGCAAATAAGCTTCAAAAAATTGTGTGAGTATACATGACTGTTTCCGGTCCTCATAATGTTTTTTAAGAAAAAATTTGGGTGTTTTGTGCGCCAGATCCGTGGGCTAATACACACGAAAAATTGAGATATTTGCATGATTCCAATAGGGCATCTAGATACGGAAATGTGTGTGAATGAAATAGTGTGAGTATACGTGATGGTTCCCAGACTCAATACTAAGTTCTTCATAATGCTTTTGATAAAAAGAATTTGGGTGTTTTGGGCTCCAGAGACACACGGGCGAATACACCCGAAAATTGAGCAATTTGTGATATTCTAAAAGTGGGCCTGTAGATGATGAAATTGACGTGAAAAATGGTTTGAGTATAAGTTATAGTTCCCCAACTCAATACGGAGGTCCGTATAATTTTTTTTGAGAAAGACAATTTGGGTGACTTAGGTGCCAGATCAATGAGATTATACATTGGAAAATTTAGGAATATTTGTGATTTCTAAAAAGGACTTATAAATTCAAAAATGGGCGTGAAATAATAGGTGTGATTATATGTTATAGCCCCCAATTCAATACGAAGTGCTCATAATATTTTTGAGAAAAAAATTTAGGGTGCTCTTGTGCCAAATCCATGGTCTTATACGCATGAAAAGTTGAGGAATTTGAGCAAAGGATTAGTAAATAAAAAAATGTGCTTGAAAAAATAATGTGAGTAAACATGATGGTTACCAAACTTAATAAGGAGGTCCTCACGAAATTTTTGAGAAAATTGTTTGTTGCTCCAGGCCCTTGATCCGTTGGCATCAACACATGAAAAATTAAGAAATTTAGGCAATTTCTAAAAAGGGCTTGAAGATGTGGAAATGGGAGTGAAATAATAAGTGCGTGTATATGTGATTGCTTCCCAACTCAATACGGATGTCCTCATAAAGTTTTTTTGAATTTTTTTTTGGTGCTCTAGGCTCTAGATCCATAGGTTAATACACACGAAAATTGAGGACTTTACCCAATTCCTATAAAGGGCCTCTAGATGCAGAAACAGACCTGAAAAATGGATGAGTATACGTGTTGGTTCCCAACTCAATACGAAGGTACTCGTAATGCTTTTTTTGCTAAAAAATTAGGGTGCTTCGAGCGCCAGATCTGTGGACTAATAGACATGAAAAAATAAAGAATTTGTGTGAATCCTTAAAAAAGCCTATAGCTGCGAAATGACATGAAAAAAATTATTTGAGTGTACAAGTTGGTTCTCCATATAAATACGGAGTAATCCATACTAATCCTGGTACTATAAGGTCTTTTCCTAGTTATCTTAGACCTCATCATTGATGTGTTAGTCTTATTCATAAGTGCAAACTATAAATATACGGGTAATCCATCCATTTACGTATTTCCCCGCAGTAATTATCTAATATAGTATAATAGGATGAATCAGTAGACGATTTCATACATTTAGGTACAGGGGTTGAATCCGTCAATCGTATAGATAGAATATAATGATAATAGGCTTGGGAGATATCTGTAAGCCACTTATACCATATATCCCTCTTTTTTGTCTCATAAATTTTATTGAGAAAAAAGTTTCGGTGCTCTAGGTTGGTATCCACGGGATAATACACACGAAAAATTGAGGAATCTGCGTGGTTCCTAAAAAAAGGCCTCTAGATGCGGAAATGAGCATAAAAGAAATTTTGTGAGTATACATGATGGTTCTGCAACTCAATACAGAGGTTGTCTTAAAGTTTTTTGAGAAAATAAATTTGAGTTCTCCGAGCGGTAGATCCATCGTCTACTACACATGAAAAATTGAGGAACTTGTGTGATTCTTAAAAAAGGGTCGGTAGATGCAGAAATAGAAGTGAAAAAATGGTGTGCGTATACGTAATGGTTCTCCAACTCAATAAGGAGATTATCATAATGTTTTTTGAGAATTTTTTTGGGACCTACAGGCGCCAAATCCATCCATCGGCTAATACACATGAAAAATTGAGATATTTTAGCAATTCCCAGAAACGGCCTGTAGATACAGCAAATGGGCTTGAAAAAAATAGTGTGCGTATGCATGATGGTTACCTGACTCAATAAGGAGGTTCTCATACAGTTTTTTAAAAATAAAAATATAGGTACTATGGGCTTCAAAACTGTGGGCTATTACGCCCCCAAGAAATTGAGGAATTTGCATGATTTCTAAAAATGGCATGTAGATGCAGAATTGCATGTAAAAAATGGTGCAAGTATATTTGATTGTTCCCCAACTTAATACGGAGGTCCTCATAAAATAATTTGAGAAAACAATTTGGTGCTCTAGGCACTAGATCCATCGGCTAATACAAATGAAAGATTGAGAAATTTGCGCAATTCCTAAAGAGGGGCCTCTAGAAGTAGAAATGAACATGAAAAATGATGTGAGTATACATGACAGTTACTCAATATGAAGGTCCTCATAAAGTTTTCCGAATAAAATTAATTTGGGTGCTGCGGAAGCCAGATCCATGGTCTAATACACACGAAAAATAGAGAAATTTACGCAATACCTAAAAAAGGCCTATAAATGCGAAAGTAAGCTTGAAAAGTAGTATGAGAATACGTGATAGTTTCCCAACTCAATAATGATGTCCTACTGATGTTTCTTGAAAATAATAATTTTTGGTGCTTTGGACGCCAGATTTAAGGGCATTAACAAACAAAAAAGTAAGGAATTTGCGTCATTTCTAATAAGCGATGTGTAGATGCGGAAATGGGTGAAAAAAAAAATAGTACGACTATACGTGATTGTTCCCAAGTCAATATTAGAGGTCCTCGTAAATTTTTTAAGAAAAGTTTTTTTGGTGCTCCAGGTAGAACACACAAAAGATTTTTAAGAGAGCTTGTACATGCGTAAATGGACATAAAAAATTGTGTTAGTATACGTGATGGTTCCCCAACTCAATAAGGAGGTCCTCATAAATTATTTTGAAAAAAAATATTTTGGCTACTCTAGGCACTAGATCCATTGGCTTAATATATAGAAAAATTGAGGGATTTGCACAATTTCCAAAAAAAAAGACATGTAAATGGAAAATGAGTGTGAAAAAAATGATGCGAGTATATTTTATAATCCCCAACTCAACATAGAGGTCCTCATAAAAGTTTTTAAAAATAAATTTTTGGTTGCTTCTGGCGCCAGATCCATGGGCTAATACATGCAAAAAATCAAGAAATTAGTGCAATTCATATATTAATAGCCTAGAAATGCGGAATCGAACATGAAAAAATGGTGCGATTATGCATGATATTTCCTATATCAATACAGAGGTCCTTATAAATTTTTTTGAGAAAAATTATTTTAGGTGTTCTAGCGCCAGATCCTTGGGCTTAATAAACACAAAGACTTGAGTAAATTGCGCGATTTTCAAAAAAAAGACATGTAAATGTGAAGATAAGCGTGAAAAAATGGTGAAAGTATATGATATGATTACCCAACTAAATACGGAGGTCCTCATAAAGCTTTTTGAGAGAAAAAAATTTGGGTGCTCTTGGCGCTAGATCCATAGGATATACATGAAAAATAATATAAATTGCACAAATTCTAAAAAATGTCTGTACATACGAAAATAGGAGGTCCTCATACATTTTTTTAGAATAAAATTTTGGGTGCTTCAAGCGCTAGAACCGTGGACTAATACAATAAAAAAATTGAGAAATTTGTGTAATTCATAAAAAGTGTATGTATATGCGGAATAGGCGTGAAAAAATGAAGTGAGTATACGTGATTGTTCCCCAACTCAACACGGAGTTCCTCATAAAGTTTTTTGAATAATAAAATTGGGTGCTCTAGACACTAGATCATGGGTCAATACACATGAAATATTGAAAGATTTATATGATTCCCAAAAAAGGGCCTTTAGATACGGAACTAGGCATAAAAAAATGGTGTGAGTATACATGATGTTTCTCCAACTCTATTTGGAGGTCTTCATAAGATTTTTTAGAAATAAAATTTGGGTGCTCCCGGCGCCAGATCCATAAGTTAATATGCATGAAAAATTGAGAAATTTGCATGATTCCTAAAAGGGTCTGTAGATGATGAAATGGACGTGAAAAAATAGGTATGAGTATATGTGATGGTTACAAATATAATGCAGAGGTCCTCATAAAGTTTTTTAGAATTTTTTTTGGGTGCTTCTATGCCAGATCCATGGGCTAATAAACACGAAAAATTGAGAAATTTGCGCAATTCCTAAAAAGGGGTTTTGTAGATGTGAAAATGATCTTGAAAAAATGGTGTGAGTATACCTGCTGATTCCTGGACTCCATAAGGAGGTCCTCATATATTTTTTTTGAATAAAATCGTTGGTGCTCTGGGTGCCAGAATTTAGGGCTAATACACATGAAAAACTGAGGATTTTTGTGTGATTCCTTAAAAGGGCTTGTAGATGCGAAAATGGGCATGAACAAATGGTGCGAGTATATACGTGATTGTTTCCCTACTCAATATAGAGGTCATCATAAGGCTTTTTGAGAGAAAAAAATGGGTGCACTGGGCATTATATCAATGGGCTAATACATACGAAAAATTGAGGAACTTTTACGTGATTTTTAAAAGAGGGAATGTAGATGCAAAAATGGATATGAAAAAATTGTGTGAGTATAAGTGATGGTTCCCCCACTCTATACGGAGGTGCTCATAAATTATTTTGAGAACAAAAGATTTTGGGTGCTCTAGGAGCCCGATACATGAGCTAATTACACACAAAAATTGAGAAATCTACACGATTTCTAGAAAAGACATGTAAATGCGGAAATACGCGTGAAAAAAATGATGCGAGTATATGTGATGATTTTCCAACTCAATTAAAAGAAAAGATGACCTTATTCCTTTATCATCGATTATATTAATATCTTATACTTTCTTTTGGTTACCCAGAAACTATTTACATTTTCAAATGTGATTTCCTTAACATAAAACATGGAATTAATAGAGATACTTTAGCAACATTGAAAGTTATATAAAGAATATGCAATGAAAAGTAGGTTAAATAGAGTAGTTTTAATTAAAGACTTAAACTATACAGGTCAAGTTTGTGCAAAACCTTGAAGAACTCATCAGTCTTTCTAATCCTATATATGTTCATATATAAATCAGTTAATAAATCAGTCAATATGAAATTCGACAAGCTTTAATTGAATCATATTTACAAATATAATTGTTTGGGAGCATGAAACATGAAGTACTTATATTTTGTAATTTGTACTTATAGTAGTTCGTATCTTAAAGTGTGTTTATCTCTTATTGTTGGGTAAGACTACAGTTTTATTTTTTTAATAACTAATCCATTGAACAATGAAAACTTGAATATGTATACAGAAGAATCCAGATATCCCATATCGGCAAATAAAAAAGATGGAGATGGAAGGAAAAGGTATAATAATGGGCCAACTAGAATGAAGTAACATATTTAACTGGACGGGGTCATTTGGTGATCATTAAGGCATGTCCTAGGCTTGTTGCCTTCATTGCAATTTGGAGTGGTGCTTGCCTAATGTCGGCCCAAGTGGTCGAGTCTACGTTATAATTTGTTGCTGAGGGGGCCTGCTTTCGCGCGGCCCCTACCAATTCTCTTTTATTATTTGGTGGGCTGTAGATCTAAATAATTTTTGTGCTGCTAAGTGGACACTCTCTAACTCAATGTAGTTGAATTTATATAACTGCTAAGATAGTTCCAACTGAACCTATGCTAAAACTAACAGCAGGTAAGAACATGCGCAATCTCAGGACATATATATTATTTAATACTAATCATACTAAAGATATGTAAATCATATCATATATATTATTATGAATGGGAAGCTCCAACCTTCAAAGTTGGACTATCATTTTGCCCCTCCACTAAATCAAAATAGATTAATTTATTTTTAAGTACTAATATTTAATTACATAATGGCATAATATGAAATCCAACAACTACACTTTAGTTTTTTAGTTATGACATTATAATTGTAAATAAATAGGTTAAATTAGAGTAAAAAACAATAATGTATGGAACTCTTCCAATTTTGAAATTAACATAAATTTATCTTATCATAAAACAATAATGTATAAAACTCTTCAAAGTTTGTGATTCTATGAATTTAGAAACTATAATAAATGTGTCTATCATGATTTTATGTGCCCCATTAAAAAATTTTGGTAGATGAAAAGGCAATCAAATGTCAATATAAATGCCAGTTAATTGCTTCATAGGTCATCACATTCCTTTTTTTTTATCATCTACTATTCTCTTTTCTTCTTTCTAAATTATGATATGAGTACATGTCGTCAAGAACCTAACTGAGGAGAAGAACAAATAGCTTTATTCTGAAATTAAAAGACAAGCAAGAGAAGTTTTCTTGCAGTATAATTCAACGGTTATACTTAACAGTATAAGATATGACTTATATATTTCTTAAGATCTTTTTTATGTTAGATTACGATTTTATGTTTTTCGTTTTCATTTTGGAGTTAAGGTATGGTTGTCCAGAATGGATTTGCTATGCAACCCATATTTTTATGTAATTATGTACTTGTATTGTTGTGAAAAAAAATTTCTTTGTATTTTGTGTTATTATGCTTTTACGGGTGTGTTTGGTATGAAGGAAAATGTTTTCCTATGAAATGTTTTCTTGGAAAACAAGTAGATTTTGGACTTATTTTCTCATGTTTGGTTGGTGCGCAGAAAATATTTTCTGAAAATGATTTTTAGTGTTTAATTTATGAATGAAAAATGTTTTTGAGGAACATCTTTTATTTTTACTAGAGTAGAAAATAATTTATGAAATTGAAAATATTTTTTAAAAATACTTTTTTTGGGGTAGTAGTGGTGGGGGTATGGGGGGATAGTGGGGGTGGGGGCAGGGGGAGGGGGTAGAAGTGAAAAAATAAAAATTTGAAATTGATAGTATTTTTAAAAAGCAAAAATAATTTTTTTGGGGGTTGGAGTTGGGGGTTGAGGGGGCTGGTAGGGGGGGAGTAGGGGGAGGTAGGAGTTTAAAAATAAAAATTTAAAGTTGAAAATATTTTTAAAAAGCAAAATTAATTTTTTGGAGAGGGTGGTTGGGGGGGACGGGAGGTGGTTAGGAATCGGGTGAAAAAATAAAATTTTGAAATTGATAAAATTGATGTTTTTTCGAAAAAAAAAATATTTTGAAATTGCAGGAGAGCTTTGTAAATGTTTTCCTAAATTTTGTAAGGGAAGTAATTTTCCTTAATTTTGAGGAAAATGAGTTGATTTGGAAAACGTTTTCCAAAACTTTTGCCCCAACCAAACATGCGAAAATTGGAAAACATTTTCCAGAAAACATTTTCCTTCATACCAAACACACTCTAAGTGATATTTAATTGACAAAACTTCTATTTATATAATACATGATGAATTTGATAATATTTGAAAAGTTTATGCAAAATATGCTTTTGTTTAAATTGAAGTAATTTATATATATATATATATATATATATATATATATATATATATATATATATATATATATATATATATATATATATATATATATATATATATATTCGTGGGACTAATGTGCAAGGCACGTGTCAAGAACTAGTATTATGAAATAAAGAAACTTTTAATAAAACGAATACTAAAATTGTAAGTCAAACCAACCCATATATAGTCGGGTTCTTTTTTCGATACCAAACTAAATCAAACCAAACCACTATCCAAGTTTTTTCCGATTTGACTCATTTTGTGGTTGTTTCTATTATTGATTCGATTTTGTAGTTTGTCACGACCCAAAACGCGTCGTAAGTGGCACCTAACTTTATCCTCCTATGTGAGCGAACCAACCAATCTAAACCCCAACGTTTTAACCATAATAAAAAAAATACAATGCGGAAGACTTAAAACTCATTAACGAAATCAATAAATAACTTCTAAAACTCAATACTTATTATTCCCAAAATCTGGAAGTCATCATCACAAGAACATCTATCCTCAAATTACTAATCTAAGAGTATCTAAGAAGCTAAAATAAGTAAAAAGCTAGTCCATGCCGGAAGTTCAAGGCATCAAGACATGAAGAGGAAGATCTAGTCCAAGCTAGAAGCATTAGCTCACCCTCAAAACTGGTGTAATGAAGACTGGCTAGAGTTGCGGTTGAGTTGAAGGCTACGGCACGTTTGTTGCACTCCACAAATAATCAAGAAAACAAATACAAGTAGGGGTCAGTACAAGGCATAAGTATTGAGTAGGTATCATCGGCCAACTCAAAATAGAAAACAGTATATATCAGATAATAACATAAAATTAACCATATTCCTCAACAGGTGAAACCAAAAAGTTCACAAATCATGCGTAACCACATCAAATACACCTATGAGAACTCAAGTCTCCACACCATACTCATTTGGGATATAGGTTCTTTTTATTCGAATTTATTAACATAATTTTAAGATTTATTATCTTTATTCCTCTTGTGTCGGTACATGACACTCCGATCCCCTAATTCTACGTGTCGGTTCGTGACACCCAATCCCCTAATTCTACGTGTCCGTTCGTGACACCCGATCCCTTAATTTCTACGTGTTGGTTCGTGACTCCCAATCCCCTAATTCTACGTGTCGGTTCGTGACACCCGATCCCCTGATTTCTACGTGTCGGTTCGTGACATCCGATCCCCTAATTCTACGTGACGGTTCGTGACACCCGCTCCACTAATCTCATTCTATTAATTCATCAAGCCTTCTTTTATACCAAGGCATCATCAACCTCATTACATTAGTTCATCAAGCCTTCTCTTATACCAAGGCATCATCGACCTCATTACTTTAGTTCATCAAGCCTTCTTTTATACCAAGGCATCATCATTAACAAGGTAAATTTAGGATTAGAGATTCAATAGACTCATCATGCTTATTCATCACAATTATATAATCACATCATGTAAGCACACAATTAAGCATATAGAAGGTTTCATAATACTACCCAACACATATCATTCGCTATTAAGAGTCTACTACGAATAGCATAAAAACCATAACCTATCTCCACCGAAGATTCGTGATCAAGCAAGCAATTTCCCAAAGCTTTGTTTCCTCTTCGTTTCCCTCTTCTCTTGATTGTTCTCTTTCCCTCTCCTTGTTCTTTCTATTTTTCTTATTCAAACGCTCTTTCTTTTAACCTAATTAGCATAAAATTAAGTATAAAAGATGGTGAATTAACCCATTAATTAATTCAAGGTTATCTCTTTTAACCCTCAAGAAATTGGATTATTAATATTCAACCACTAACATTATTATTATAAGCAGGAATAGTCCAAAACGCCCCTTAAAACATTTAACAGAAATCCGACCCAGCTTGGGATTACGCAGTCTGTGACGGGCCGTCGTGCCTGCAACGGTCTGTCCTGCTGAGTCGTCACAGAGTTTAGAGACTGAATTTTTACTAGAGGATCTGTGACGGCCTGTCATGCCTATGACGGTCCGTCCTGCCACTTCGTCACGAAGTTCAGAGAGTCGATTTCAGTACCCAAATTTCAGAATTCTATGTGTTTTGGAACGAGACCCCCTCGACGGTTCGTCGTGCCCATGACGGTTCGTCGTGGGATCCGTCGACCAAGAAAATTTTTCCAGAATAAAATTTGCTGCTCAAAACGACTAAACACGTCGTTACAACACCCCTAAGCGTTGGTGGACAAAATGAACCCTCTTCTCCGCTAAAGCGAAACATCACATTTATGCAAAATGGAGTAAAAATCTAATACATAACGAAGTTGGATCATATGAACTCACTTGACCAACTATAGGTCCACCCAAGATGGTTGAGCCAACATTTTTTGAAGGGCATGCAAAATCTAAAGATGCAACCAACCAAAAAAATTTAGTATGTCAGTTCACATCTATTTTGCTCAATATAACGACTTTATAATCGATCAAGAACCTCATCAAGTTTTCTATTCTCCCCTTAAATTCATCAAATATAGAGAAAGTGAAGGTATATCAGTGGTGGCGCTCATATATTTCTCTCTTTGTCATGTAATTTGGCGGTTGCTTATATGTTACATAATTTGCATTGTGAAATAATATAATCTATTGAAAATTGCTATTTAACTAACTATTGACCCATAATTTAAGTATTTTAATAGTTTATAATAAATGAATAATAAGCTTTAGCTACTTTTTGTATATGTCATCTATAGGTTCTTCATACAAATTTATCATCTTTGGAAAATCAAAGAACTATTATTAAACTAGTGTAATAAAAAAAAACTGTTAAAAATAATTAAGGATAGAATCTCTATCTTAGCTAATATATGAATAGTCAACAAAAGAATTATTTTTTCTTGGAATTGACTTATTTAAGAAATTAGGTTTGTTACGTTTACAGACTATTTAATTTACATAAATTTCCTTTGCCATATTCAAATATAATGAAAATAATGAACAAAATATTAGAGATGAATAATGGATGGTTAGTCATTCTGAAATGATTTAGTGTGAAAAGAAATTTATACCTATACCAAAAATAAGTAAAGAGAGTTATTCATTCAACCTTTTTCCAAAAATGATTTTATGAATATATTTTATTTTTAATCTTTGAATCGCATGTTAATAACATGAAGCTAAAAGTAATAATATGAAATAAAAAAGTAAAATAATAAAGATTTTTTTCTATTTACAAAGTGTATCTTAATATGTATAATTTTTCAATTAGACAATCATCGCCAATTTTGTTAACATTTGGCTGCCACTTTGCAACATGTCATACTTCTACACTTACTTAATATAGACGATTTTCCTTTTAAATAAATTCATCATTGTACTTGGGCGGATCTTTCTTTACAATGCATTTTTTGTCTTTCCTTAAATAGTGAGCACTCTTTTTCCTTTCTCTTTCAATTTTAGTGGAAGGTCATTTTCTCTCTGGTGGACTAACATATGGCGGCGGGTGCTTATCGGAAAGACACCAACACTGTGCAGCTGGAAGTAATGTCGCCGGATCTTACTCCTCTCTCTCCAGAAATCCCTCTCAATGAATATTGTATATAATCAACCCTGTATCTATTAAAAATCCTCTTGAGAAAGAAGAGACAATTAGGATTTCTACATATTTTTTGCTCAATAGGGTGGATCTGTAGAAATTAGGGTTTTAAAATTTATTTTTTAGTTAAGAATTTAATTTTTATGACTTGTAGAAACTAGGATTTATTCATATACTTTTTCAGTCAGAAACTTAATTGTTATGACTTGTAGATACTAGGGTTTATTAAATCAGTCAAAACTTAATTTTATGGCTTGTTGAAAATAGAGTTTGTTCATTTGCCTTTTCAATTAAAAACTTAAATTTTTATGCTTTTTGTTGTTTGTGGTGTAATATAGTTATGATAGGAATTTAGAATACTCACCAAGAATGTCCTGTATACTCATCGAGAAAGTCTTTGGTATTACTGAAGTAAGTGGAAGAAATAAAAGACAAAGTTGTAGTAAATGTTTGTAGTCCGCGTGAATAGGGCAATGCAATTTCTTTGGACAGAATATTAGAGCTATTTTAGTAGCTTTTATACATTAGATGAACCTTTGGTGTAAAGGCTTATTTAGTAGTGGTGAATCTATAGTATCCCATTGAGGTTGATAGTCAGTGTAAAACTAGCTAAAAAGAGAAGAGAATTCCATCACATTGTCACTTGGATACTAGCAAGGTTTCTTGTATGTTAGCAACGATTCCTGCATCTTAAACAATTCACATCAGTCGTGATGTGTTGCAAGATAGCTAGGAAATGATTTCAATCATCATGGGCAGATGATGATAAAAGGTGATAGTCCAAGAGAGTTTAAATTAGAACTAGTGTTGAAGGGAGTATGAAGCGAATAAAATCAACAATGTCTTGCTTCACTTTGAGTGAAGCGAAGTGTTTGCTTCACCAAAGTGGAGCACACTTTATAAAGAAAGAAAGACTAGCACACATTTTAAAGAAAGACTAAAATAGACCTTATACAATGACAATACATATAAGGAAATCTTTAATTTTAATTGCTAATATATGTATCACAAATTTCTTCAAAATACAAGAAAAATCAATATTAAAATAGAGACTTAAGCAATCCAAGGGTGCATCTAGTGGTTTTTTCTAGGGGGTATATATATATATATATATATATATATATATATAGATGATAAAAATATATTATTATCTTTTTTTTTTGTTGCATTACAGTAATTATAGAAAAAGTAATGAAAATATGTTTAAATAAATCAAAAGAAAGAGAGAGAGACAGCGCTCTAAATCATGAAAAGCACTAAAAATATTACTAAGTTCACAATCATATATGTATATGTATATATATATTTAGGTTGATGTTGATATTTTGTTGCACTTAATTTTACTATCCTTTTCTTGTTTGGTTTCAGTGCTAAATGATATTTGTTTGTGCTGATTTTCCCCTTTTTACAAGCTCCAGAAGATATGCTTCCTCCAAATGCTAGCAGTACATTGTATGTAGAGGGTTTGCCTGAGGACTGTACAACAAGAGAGGTGGCACGTATCCTTTTCTTGTGTGGAAATAGCTTATTGTTTTATTTATGGCCCATTCTAGTTTTTCCCTTTACTTCAGTTTTTGCAGACATATTCCGCCATTTTGGAGGTTACAAAGAAGTTAGGCTCGTACCAGAACCATCAATATATGTAAGAATATATACGTTTCACATCATCATCAACTAATTAAAAATTCTGTCTACTGATTATCAACTTATATGCAGCCTGGAGTCAACACCTTGATTCATTGCTTTGTTGATTTTTTGAGTCCGCTTCATGCAGCTGCTGCAATGGATGCCTTACAAGGTGAGCTTCACACTCTCTTTTTTCTACCTCATAATTAGGAATTCTCAATTTATAACTAATCAGAGTACTAAACAAAATCAATGTTATGTGAATATTCCAAAATTTTGGTCTTTAAACTTTCGTACAAGTTGAAGGACATTTCATGAATGCTTGACACAAAATTGTCGGACAATTTGGTAGTGTACATCGATCTATGAAAGAGAAATTTGTTGGGATATTGGTGTAGTAAAACTAATCAAATCTTGCAGGTTATAAATTCGACCCTGATGAGCATGATTCAGGCAACTTAATGCTGCAATTTGCTCGCAATCCTTGTGTGACATCAGCTAGAGGAGATTGTTGAAACTATGTGTATTTACAGGTACAAACCTTTGGTGCGCTTGACCCTTTTATTATCGATGACCATAACATACAGTTATAGAAAGTTACTGAATTGTGGAACTATACTTTTGTGTAGGACTTGCCATGTTTTGAGAGCGAAGTTATGATGCAAGCGTGTTTCTCGGATCATGTATATTAACTGTAGCTGGTGCTTAGTAGTTTGAAGACAAAGTTTCTTGTCAGATCAAATTGTTTAAATTTCTTTTTAAATTCGCTACAACATTATCAACTTGTGCTCTGTTGTTTAGTGTCTGATTGCTATCATTTGGGTCTCGAGACTTTTTAAGGTTAATCCTTGCTAGAAAGTGTATGTGCTTTAATTCCATGGTGATGGTGATGGTTTGTGGATTTTTATTTGTAGTCAATGAAAGCACTTACTATATATTTTATATGTAGAGTCTCCCAATGTCTATATTATCCATTCTGAATGACCTCCCCTTTACAGTGTCTAAAAATCCTTGTGAAAAACGTAACGACTTTTACCCAGAGGTAGCTATTATCTTACCAAATGCTAACAAGGATTGCCTTTCCATTAAAAACAATGGATTGCTGTAAAGTCTTGAGTAGTAAGCTCGCCATGAATGATAACTTGAGAAAAAAAAAGTCCTAAACACTAATTCCAAGATGAACCAAAACATCAGAAAGAAATCCCAACTCTAGTACTTCTTTCTTCCGCTTTATTGATATTGTCGAATGTTCGGCCTTCACTTGAAAAATTCTCTTTATTTTTGATTTTGCGAAAGACAATTGTTTTCTTCTTTAGCTTTATGCTTGTGTAGAGTTTAATTAAACTTAAGTCGCCTTCATTCTTCTCCCGGTTTAACTTGGATTGATGTTTTGAACATGTTTTCTTATTTTATGAGTGATCTCTTCCCGCCTCTTTATTTTATTTTTAGAACGTGTATGTGAACCTGGTTCATGTTTTCATCATCAAAAGTTATTTGAGAGTTTTATCAAATCATCATTGTTGTCTCGGGTACCAAGTTTGTGTGGGGGCTTCATGAGAGTATCGGGTATGCAATGCAAATTAGGATAAAAAAGAGTAGTATTAATTAAAGACTTAAACTAGACTGATGGAGTTTCTGTAAGACTGTAACGAGCAAACTTAGCTAGAAACTAATCAATGCATAATTTTTCCTTTTTGGCGAAATATACCAAGCTACTTAGTATTGAAGAACTCAGTAAACTTTCTAATCCTAGTTTTAGATAGAAAGCAGTTTATATCACGAGTGAAAGTAGTAATAGTTTGGGAATTGAGAGCACTAATCACGAAGTAATTTTATTTAGTTTATATCTTAAAGTGCGTTTCTCTCTTAATGTTGGCTA
Source organism: Solanum lycopersicum (assembly GCF_036512215.1). Classification (NCBI taxonomy): domain Eukaryota; kingdom Viridiplantae; phylum Streptophyta; class Magnoliopsida; order Solanales; family Solanaceae; genus Solanum; species Solanum lycopersicum. The sequence goes on from NC_090805.1 coordinate 25,509,488, forward strand.
AGGCTACAATCGTTGAGATAATTAGATAAATTTATGTTTTATCTTCTTTTTAATATCTACTCGATTTAACAATGAAAATTTAAATATGGACACAAAAGAACCCAGTTATCCCACATCGACCAATAAAGAAGATGGAGACGAAAGGAGGTATAATAGTGAGTCAAGTAGGATGAATAACATACTTACCTGGATGGGGTCAATGGGTGATCATGAAGATCCATGGACTACGCTTGTGACCTACATTGCACTTTGGAGGGGTGCCTGCCTAAGGTCGCCCCAAGTGGTTGAGCCTACGTCATAATTTGTTGATGAGGGGGCCTGCGTTTGTGCGGCTCGGGCCAATTCTAGTTTAATCTTTGGTTTTAATGGACTTCTGATATTCTAGCCCAACGTAGTTGAACAGATATTCTGTTATGCTATATTGATGCTGCTAAGATAGTTTAGCTGGACCTATGCTATAACTAACAATATGTAAGATTATGAACAATCTCATGAATTATTATGTATACTAAAAAGTAGCATTAGGATGGAGTTGTTCAAATGACCATTTTTATTTCATACTTAATTGTATTGCCCTTTTAATAGAAATGTTAGTCAAATTTGGTTTTTGCAATTTGACTTCAAACTCATAATATAGAAATATTACTTAAAATGTGATAGGAGAAATGTGGGCCTCGCCTGTCTACTACTTGAACTTAAGTAACTACAGTTAGGAGAAAGATATTTGAGGTGATTTGGTCGGTTGATCTATGTGCTAATAAACATGAAAAATTGAAAAATTTACGCGCTTTTTAAAAAATGGCCTCTAGATGTGGAAATTAGCGTGAAAAATAGTACTAGAATACGTAATGGTTCCCAAAATTCAATATGGAGGTACTCATAAAGTTTTTTTTTGAGAAAAACAATTTCGGTACTCCGTAGGCCAAAACCATAGGCTAATTACACAACAAAAATTGACTAACTTGCGTAATTCCTAAAAAGGGCTTGTAGATGCAGAAATTGGTGTAAAAATATTGACGTAAGTATACGTGATGGTTCCCCAACTCAATACAGAGGTCCTCATAAAGTTTTTAGAAAATAGTATTTAGAGTGCTCCCGCACCTGATAAAATAAAAATGAGGAATTTGCGTAGTTTCAAAAAAAAATTTAGGGTGCTACAGGCGCCAGATCTATAAGCTAATACATACGAAAAATTGATAAATTTACGCGATTCATAAAAAAGGCCTCTGGATGCTGAATTGGACGTGGAAAAAAGGTATGAGTATATGTGATAGTTCTCCTATTTAAGAGGTTCTCATAAATTTTTTTGACCAAAAACTTTTGGGTGCTATGTGGCGCCTGATCCATGGCCTAATAACAACAAAAATTTGAGGAATTTGTGCGATTCCTAAATAGTGCCTGTGGATGCAGATATGGATGTGACAAATAATCCGAGTATACGTTATAGTTCCCAATTCAATACAGAGGCCCTTATAAATTTTATTGATAAAAATATTTTGGGTTCTCCCAACACTTTGTCCATGGCTAATAGACACAGAAAAAATTAAGGAATTTGCGCAATTTCTTAAAAAGAGAAAGTTGATTCAAAAGTGGTGTGAGTATATTTGATGGTTCCCCAACTCAATATGTAGGTCCTCATAAATGTTTTTGAGAAACTTTATTTGGGTGCTTAGGGCGCCAAATTTATGGGCTAACTAATAAATTCTAAAAGTTGACAAATTTGCGTGATTCCTAAAAAGGGCCTGTAGATGAGGAAATGGACGTGAAAAAATAATTTGAGTATACATGATGATTCCCTAACTCTATATAATGGTCCTTATAAATTTCTTGAAAGAGAAATTTGGGTGCTCGAGACACCATATCCATGGGCTAATACATACGAAAAATTAAGGAATTCACGCAATTCCTAAAAATGGCATGTAGATGCGAAAATAAGAGTGAAAAAAAATGTGTGACTATACAGGATGGTTCCCAACTAAATACGAAAGTCCTCTTAATGTTCTTTGAGAAAAAAAGGAGTGTTTCGATCCCCAATTCTTCAGGCTAATACATACAAAAAATTGAGTAATTTGCGTAATTCCTAAAAAAGGGCCTCTACATGCTGAAATGGATGTGAAAAAAATGGTTTTAATATGTGCGACGGTTCCCAACTCAATATAGAAGTCCTTAAAGATTTTTTGAGAATTTGTTTTGAGTGCTTTGGGTACTAGATCAATAGGCTAATACACACGAAAAACATAGGAATTTCTGCGATTTCAAAAAAGATATGTGAATGCGGAAATGGACGAGAAAATAGATATGTGAGATTATACGCGATGGTTCCCCAACTCAATATAGACGTTCTTTTAAATAATTTTGGGAAACTAATTGGGTGTTTCAAACGCTAGATCCATGAGCTAATACACATAAAAATTGAGAAATTTGCACGATTCCAAAAAAAAGTCCATCAAATAAAAAAATGGGCATGAAAAAAATTGTGTGAGTATACCTGATGGTTCCCCAACTCAATACGGAGGTCCTGATAAAATTATTTGAGAAAAAATATTGGAGTTCCTGACGCCAGATCCATGGGCTTATACACGCAAAAATTGATGAATTTGCACAATTTTAAATAAAGGGCTTGTAGATGCAGAAATGGGGGTGAAAATTTTAGTGTGATTATATGTTATGGTTCCCCAACTCAATATGGAGGTTGTTATAATGCTTTTTGGGAAAAAAGATTGGGCTCTCCGAAAGCCATATTCATCGGCTAATACAAACAGAAAATTGAGAAATTTATGCAATTACTAAAAAAGGGCGAGTAATTGAGGAAATGGATATAAAAAAAATAGTGTGAATATACATGATGGTTACTCAATAAGTATGTCCTCATACAGTATTTTGAGAAAAATAATTTTGGGTGCTTCGGGATCCAGATCCGTGAAGTAATACACATGAAAAATGATGAACTTATGCGATTCCTAAAAAAAGGCATGTAAATGCGCAAATGAGCTTCAAGAAATGGCGTGAGTATACATGAATGTGTCCAACTCAATTCAAAGGTCCTCATAATGTTTTTTAAGAAAAAATTGGGGTGTTTTGTGCGCCAGATCAGTGGGCTAATACACACGAAAAATTGAGAAATTTGCATGATTCCAATAAAAGGGCCTGTAGATACGGAAATGTGTGTGAATGAAATAGTGTGAGTATACGTGATGGTTCCTAAACTCAATACTAAGTTCTTCATAATGCTTTTGATAAAAAGAATTTGGTGCTTCGGGCTCCAGACACACACGGGCTAATACACCCGAAAATTGAGCAATTTGTGAGATTCTAAAAATGGGCCTGTAGATGATGAAATTGACGTGAAAGAATGGTGTGAGTATAAGTTATAGTTCCCCAACTCAATATGGAGGTCCTCATAAATTTTTTTTAAGAAAGACAATTTGGGTGACTTAGGCTCCATATCAATGAGATTATACATAGGAAAATTTAGGAATATTTGTGATTTCTAAAAAGGACTTATAAATTCACAAATGGACGTGAAATAATTGGTGCAAGTATACGTTATAGCTCCCCAATTCAATACGACGCCCTCATAATTTTTTTGAGAAAAAAATTTAGGGTGCTCTGGCGCCAAATCCATGGTCTTATACGCATGAAAAGTTGAGGAATTTGAGCAAAGGATTAGTAAATACAAAAATGTGCTTGAAAAAATAATGTGAGTAAACATGATGGTTACCGAACTTAATAAGGAGTTCCTCACAAAATTTTGTTGTTGCTCCAGGCCCTTGATCCGTTGGCATCAACACACGAAAAAATAAGGAATTTAGGCGATTTCTGAAAAGGGCTTGAAGATGTGGAAGTGGGAGTGAAATAATAAGTGCGAGTATATATGATTGCTTTCCAACTCAATACGGATGTCCTCATAAAGTTTTTTTGAATTTTTTTTTGGTGCTCTAGGCTCTAGATCCATAGGTTAATACACTTGAAAATTGAGGACTTTGCCCAATTCCTATAAAGGCCCTCTAGATGCGGAAACATACCTAAAAAATGGTGTGAGTATACGTGTTGTTTCCCAACTCAATACGGAGGTACTCGTACTGTTTTTTTGTTAAAAAATTAGGGTGTTTCGAGCGCCAGATCTGTGGACTAATAGACATGAAAAAATGAAGAATTTGTGTGAATCCTTAAAAAAGCCTATAGCTGCGGAAATGACATGAAAAAAAATTGTTTGAGTATACAAGTTGGTTCTCCATATAAATACGTAGTAGTCCATACTAATCCTGGTACTGTAAGGTCTTTTCCTAAAAATCTTAGACCGCATCATTGATGTGTTAGTCTTATTCATAAGTGCAAACTATAAATATACGGGTAATCTATCCATTTACGTATTTCCCCATGGTACTTATCTAATCTAGTATAATAGGATGAATTAGAAGACGATTTAATACATTTAGGTATAGGGGCTGAATCCGTCAATCGTATAGATAGATTATAATGATAGTAGGCTTGGGAGATCTCTGTAAGCCACTTATACCATATATCCCTCTTTTTTTCTCATAAATTTTATTAAGAAAAAAGTTTCGGTGCTCTAGGTTCTTTATCCATGGGATAATACACACGAAAAATTGATGAATCTGCGTGGTTCCTAAAAAAAGGCGTCTAGATGCGGAAATGACCATAAAAGAAATTCTGTGAGTATACATGATGCTTCTGCTACTCAATACAGAGGTTGTCGTAAAGTTTTTTGAGAAAATAAATTTGGGTTCTCCGAGCGCCAGATCCATCGGCTACTACACATGAAAAATTGAGGAACTTGTGTGATTCTTAAAAAAGGGTCGGTAGATGCGGAAATAGAAGTGAAAAAATGGTGTGCGTATGTGTAATGGTTCTCCAACTCAATAAGGAGATCTTCATAGTGTTTTTTGAGAATTTTTTTGGGATCTACAGGCGCCAAATCCATCCATCGGCTAATACACATGAAAAATTGAGATATTTTAGCAATTCCCAGAAACGGCCTGTAGATGCAGCAAATTGGCTTGAAAAAAAATGTGTGTATGCATGATGGTTTCCTGACTCAATAAGGAGGTCCTCAAAAAGAATTTTCAGAATAAAAATATGGGTACTATGAGCTTCAAACCTGTGGGCTATTACGCACCAAAAAATTGAGGAATTTGCATGATTCCTAAAAATGGCATGTGGATGTAGAATTGCATGTAAAAAAATGGTGCAAGTATATTTGATTGTTCCCCAACTAAATGCGGAGGTCCTCATAAAATAGTTTGAGAAAAAAAATTGGTGCTCCAGGCACTAGATCCATCGGCTAATACAAATGAAAGATTGAGAAATTTGTGCAATTCCTAAAGAGGGCCCTCTAGATGTAGAAATGAACATGAAAAATGATGTGAGTATACATGACGGTTACTCAATATGAAGGTCCTCATAAGGTTTTCCGAATAAAATTAATTTGGGTGCTGCAGAAGCCAGATCCAAGGTCTAATTCACACGAAAAATAGAGAAATTTGTGCAATACCTAAAAAAGGCCTATAAATGCGAAAGTAAGCTTGAAAAGTAGTATGAGAATACGTGATAGTTTCCCAACTCAATAATGATTTCCTACTGATGTTTCTTGAAAATAAAAATTTTTGGTGCTTCGGAAGCCAGATTTATGGGCATTAACACACAAAAAAGTAAGGAATTTGCGTCATTTCTAATAAACGATGTGTAGATGCGGATATGGGTGCAAAAAAAAATAGTACGACTATACGTGATTGTTCCCAAGTCAATAATAGAGGTCCTCGTAAATTTTTTAAGAAAAGTTTTTTAGGTGCCCTTGGCAGAACACACAAAAGATTTTTAAGAGAGCTTGTACATGCGTAAATGGACATAAAAAAATGTGTTAGTATACGTGATGGTTCTCCAACTCAATAAAGAGGTCCTCATAAATTATTTTGAGAAAAAATATTTTGGCTGCTATAGGTACTAGATTCATTGGCTTCAAATATAGAAAATTAAGGGATTTTCACAACTTCCCAAAAAAAAAAAGACATGTAAATGGAAAATGAGTGTGAAAAAAATGATGCAAGTATATTTTATAATCCCCAACTCAACACGGAGGTCCTCATAAAAGTTTTTAAAAATAAATTTTTGGTTGCTTCTGGCGCCAGATCCATGGGCTAATACATGTAAAAAATCAAGAAATTAGTTCAATTCATATATTAAGAGCCTAGAAATGCGGAATCGAACATGAAAAAAATGGTGAGATTATACATGATATTTCCCAAATCGATACAGAGGTCCTTATAATTTTTTTTGAGAAAAAATATTTTAGGTGTTCTAGCGCCAGATCCTTGGTCTTAATACACACGAAGAATTGAGTAAATTGCGCGATTTCTGAAAAAAGACATGTAAATGCGAAGATAAGCGTGAAAAAATGGTGAAAGTATACGTTATATGATAACCCAACTAAATACGGAGGTCCTCATAAACCTTTTTGAGAGAAAAAAATGTAGGTGCTCCTGGCGCTAGATCCATAGGGTATACATGAAAAAAAATGATATAAATTGCACAAATTCTAAAAAAATGTCTGTACATACGAAAATAGGCTACAAAAAAATAGTGTGAGTATAGATGATGATTCCCCAAATCAATAAGGAGGTCCTCATACATTTTTTTAGAATAAAATTTTGGGTGCTCCGAGCGCTAGAAACGTGGACTAATACAATAAAAAATTGAGAAATTTTTGTAATTCATAAAAAGGGTATGTATATGCGGAATAGGCGTGAAAAAATGAAGTTAATATACGTGACTGTTCCCAAACTCAACACGGAGTTCCTCATAAAGTTTTTTGAAAAATAAAATTGGGTGCTCTAGACACTAGATCCATGGGTCAATACACATGAAATATTGAAAGATTTATATGATTCCCAAAAAAGGGCCTGTAGATACGGAACTAGGCATAAAAAAATGGTGTGAGTATACGTGATGTTTCTCCAACTCTATATGGAGGTCCTCATAAAGATTTTTTAGAAGTAAAATTAGGGTGCTCTCGGCGCCAGATCCATAAGTTAATATACATGAAAAATTGAGAAATTTGCATGATTCCTAAAAAAAGTCTGTAGATGATGAAATGGACGTGAAAAAATAGGTATGAGTACATGTGATGGCTACAAATATAATATAGAGGTCCTCATAAAGTTTTTTAGAAAATTTTGTTTGGGTGCTTCTATGCCAGATCCATGGGCTAATAAACACGAAAAATTGAGAAATTTGCGCAATTCCTAAAAAAGGGGTTTGTAGATGTAAAAATGATTTTGAAAAAATGGTGTGAGTATACCTGCTAACTCCTGGACTCAATAAGGAGGTACTCATATTTGTTTTTGAATAAAATTGGTGCTCTGGGAGCCAGAATTGTGGGCTAATACACATGAAAAACTGAGGATTTTTTTGTGATTCCTTAAAAGGGCTTGTAGATGCAAAATGGGCATGAACAAATGGTGCGAGTATATACGTGATTGTTTCCCTACTCAATATAGAGGTCATCATAAAGCTTTTTGAGAAAAAAAATGGGTGCACTGGGCATCATATCAATGGGCTAATACATACGAAAAATTGAGGAATTTTTACGTGATTTTTAAAAGAGGGCCTGTAGATGCAAAAATGGACATGAAAAAATTATGTGAGTATAAGTGATGGTTCCCCCACTCTATACGGAGGTGCTCATAAATTATTTTGAGAAAAAAAGATTTTGGGTGCTCTAGGAGCCAGATACATTAGCTAATTACACACAAAAATTGAGAAATTTACACGATTTCTAGAAAAGACATGTAAATGCGGAAATACGCGTGAAAAAATTAGTGCGAGTATATGTGATGATTTTCCAACTCAATTAAAAGAAAAGATGACCTTATTCAATTTCCTTTATCATCGATGATTTTAATATCTTATACTTTCTTTTGGTTACCCAGAAACTATTTACGTTCTCAAATGTGATTTCCGTAACATAAAACATGGAATTAATGGAGATGCTTTAGCAACATTGAAAGTTATATAAAGAATATGCAATGCAAAGTAGGTTAAAAAGAGTAGTTTTAATTAAAGACTTAAACTATACAGTTCAAGTTTGTGCAAAACCTTGAAGAACTCATCAGTCTTTCTAATCCTATATATGTTCATATATAAATCAGTTAAAAAATCTGTCAATATGAAATTCGACAAGCTTTAATTGAATCATATTTACAAATATAATTGTTTGGGAGCATGAAACATGAAGTACTTATATTTTGTAATTTGTACTTATAGTAGTTCGTATCTTAAAGTGTGTTTATCTCTTATTGTTAGGTAAGACTACAGTTTTATTTTTTCTAATAACTAATCCATTGAACAATGAAAACTTGAATATGTATAAAGAAGAATCCAAATATCCCATATCGGCAAATAAAAAAGATAGAGATGGAAGGAAAAGGTATAATAATGGGCCAACTAGAATAAAGTAACAACTTAACTGGATGGGGTCATTTGGTGATCATTAAGGCATGTCCTAGGCCTGTTGCCTTCATTGCACTTTGGAGTGGTGCTTGCCTAATGTCGGCCCAAGTGGTCGAGTCTACATTATAATTTGTTGCTGAGGGGGCCTGCTTTCGCGTGGCCCCTACCAATTCTTGTTTATTCTTTGGTGGGCTGTGGATCTAAATAATTTTTGTGTTGCTAAGTGTCCACTCTCTAACCGAATGTAGTTTAATTTACATAACTGCTAAGATAGTTTTAACTGAACATATGCTAAAACTAACAGAAGGTAAGAACATGAGCAATCTCAGGATATATATATTATTTAATACTAATCATACTAAAGATATGTAAATCATATATATTATTATAAATTGGAAGCTCCAACCTTCAAAGTTGGATTATCATTTTGCCCCTCCACTAAATCAAAATAGATTAATTTATTTTTAAATACTAATATTTAATTACATAATGGTATAATATGAAATCCAACAACTACACTTAAGTTTTTTAGTTATGGCATTATAATTGTAAATAAATAGGTTAAATTAGAGTAGAAAACAATAATGTATGGAACTCTTCCAATTTTGAAATTAACATAAATTTATCTTATCATAAAACAATAATGTATAAAACTCTTCAAAGTTTGTGATTCTTTGAATTTAGAAACTAAAATAAATGTATCTATAATGATTTTATGTGCCTCATTAAAAAATTTTGGTAGATGAAAAGGCAATCAAATATCATTATAAATGCCAGTTAATTGCTTCCTAGGTCATCACATTCCTTTTTTTTCTATCATATACTATTCTCTTTTCTTCTTCCTAAATTATGATATGAGTACATGTCGTCAAGATGCTAACTGGGGAGAAGAACAAATAGCTTTAATTTATTCTGAAATTAAAAGACAAGCAAGAAAAGTTTTCTTACAGTATAATTCAACGGTTAAACTTAACAGTATAATATATGACTTATATATTTCTTTAGATCTTTTTTATGTTAGATTAAGATTTTATGTTTTTCGTTTTCATTTTGGAGTTAAGGTATGGTTATCCAAAATGGATTTGGTATGCAACCCATATTTTTATATAATTATGTACTTGTATTGTTGTGAAAAAAATTTCTTTGTATTTGTGTTATTATGCTTTTAAGTGATATTTAATTGACAAAACTTCTATTAATATAATACATGATGAATTTGATAATATTTGAATAGTTTATGCAAAATATGCTTTTGTTTAAATAGAAGTAATTTAAATATATACATAATAGTAGTAATTTTAAGGGAAATAATAATGATTTTGATATATATATATATATATATATTCGTGGGACTAATGTGCAACGCACATGTCAAGAACTAGTATGAAATAATGAAACTTTTAATAAAACGAATACTAAAACTGTAAGTCAAACCAACCCATATATATATTCGTGGGACTAATGTGCAAGGCACGTGTCAAGAACTAGTATTATGAAATAAAGAAACTTTTAATAAAACAAATACTAAAACTGTAAGTCAAACCAACCCATATATAGTCGGGTTCTGTTTTAGATACAAAACTAAATCAAACCAAACCACTATCCAAGTTTTTTTCGGTTTGACTCATTTTGTGGTTGTTTCGGTTATCGATTCGATTTTGTACACCCCTAAGCGTTGGTGGACAAAATGAACCCTCTTCTCCGCTAAAGCGAAACATCAAATTTATGCAAAATGGAGTAAAAATGTAATACATAACAAAGTGGGCTCAAATGACCTCACTTGACCAACTGTAAGTCCACCCAAGATGGTGGAGCCAACATTTTTGGAAGGGCGTGCAAAATTTAAAGAAGCAACCAACCAAAAAAATTTAGTGAGTCAATTCACATCTATTTTGCTCAATATAACGACTTTATCATCGATCAAGAACGTCATCAAGTTTTCTATTCTCCCCTTAAATTGATCAAATTTAGAGAAAGTGAAGGTATATAAGTGGTGGCGCTCATATATTTCTCTCTTTGTCGTGTAATTTGGCGGTTGCTTACATGTTACATAATTTGCATTGTGAAATAATATAATCTATTGAAAATTGCTATTTAACTAACTATTGACCCATAAATTAAGTATTTTAATAGTTTATAACAAATGAATAATAAACTTTAGCTAATTTTTGTATATATCATGTATAGGTTGTTCATACAAATTTATCATCTTTGGAAAATAGAAGAACTATTATTAAACTAGTGTAATAATAAAAAAAAACTTTTAAAAATAATTAAGGATAGAATCTCTATCTTAGCTAATATATGAATAGTCAACAAAAGAATTATTTTCGCTTGAAATTGACTTATTTACAAGATTAGGTTTGTTACGTTTACAGACTATTTAATTTACATAAATTTCCTTTGCCATATTCAAATATAATGAAAAAAGTGAACAAAATTCATATATTAGAGATGAGTAATGGATGGTTAGTCATTCTAAGTTTTCCTGAAATGATTTACTGTGAAAAGAAATTTATACCTATACTAAAAATAAATAAAGAGAGTTATTCATTCAACCTTTTTCCTAAAATGATTTTGTGAATATATTTTATTTTTAATCTTTGAATCGCATGTTAATAACATGAATCTAAAAGTAATAATATGAAATAAAAAAGTAAAATAATAAAGATTTTTTTTCTATTTACAGAGTGTATCTCAATATGCATAATTTTTCAATTAGACAATCATCGCCAATTTTGTTAACATTTGGCTGCCACTTTGCAACATGTCATACTTCTACATTTACTTAATATAGAAGATTTTCCTTTTAAGTAAATTCATTATTGTAATTGGGAGGATCTTTCTTTACAATGCATTTTTTGTCTTTCCTTAAATAGTGAGCACTCCTTTTCCTTTCTCTTTCAAATTTAGTGAAAACTCATTTTCTCTCAGGTGGACTAACATATGGCGGCGGGTGCTTACCGAAAGGACACCAACACTATTCAGCTGGAAGTGATGTCGCCGGATGTTACTCCTCTCTTTCCGAAAATCCCTCTCAACGAATATGGTATCAAATCAACTTTGTATCTGTTTAAAATCCTATTGAGAAAGAAGAGACAATTAGGATTTCTACATATTTTTTGCTCAATAGGGCGGATCTGTAGAAATTAGGGTTTTGACATTTATTTTTTAGTTAAGAATTTAATTTTTATGACTTGTAGAAACTAGGATTTATTCATATACTTTTTCAGTCAGAAACTTAATTGTTATGACTTGTAGATACAAGGGTTTATTAAATCAGTCAAAACATAATTTTATGGCTTGTTGAAAAAAGAGTTTGTTCATTTGCCTTTTCAATTAAAAACTTAATTTTTATGCTTTTTGTTGTGGTTGGTGTAATATAGTTATGATAGGAATTTAGAATAATCACCAAGAATGTCCTGTATACTCATCGAGAAAGTCTTTGGTATTACTGAAGTAAGTGGAAGAAATAAAAGACAAAGTTGTAGTATATGTTTGTAGTGCGCGTGAATAAGGCAATGCAATTTCTTTGGGCTGAATATTAGAGATATTTTAGTAGCTTTTATACATTAGATGAACCTTTGGTGTAAAGGCTTATTTGGTGAATCTATAGTATCCCATTGAGATTGACAGTCATTGTAAAACTAACTAAAAAGAGGAGAGAATTCGATCACATTGTCACCTCGATACTAGCAAGGATTCGTGTATGTTAGCAACGATTCCTGCATCATAAACAAATCATCTGTCCCTGATGTGCTGCAAGATAGCTAGGAAATGATTTCAATCGTCATGGGCATATGATGATAAAAGACGATAGTCCAAGAGAGTTTAAATTAGGGCTAGGTAGTTAGAACTACTGTTGAAGGGAGCATGAAGCGAATAAAATCAACAATGTCTTGCTTCACTTTGAGTGAAGCGAAGTGTTTGCTTCACCAAAGAAGAGCACATTTTATAAAGAAAGAAAGACTAGCACACATTTTAAAGAAAGACTAAAGTAGACCTTCTACAATGACAATACATATAAGCAAATCTTCAATTTGAAATGCTAATATATGTATCAAAAAATTCTTCAAAATACAAGAAAAATCGATATTAAAATAGAGATTTTAGCAATCAAAGGGTGGATCTAGGGGTTTTTTCTAGGGTATATATATATATATAGATAAATTTATTTTGAATCGCCTAAACACAAGATTAGAGGTTTACTCAAGATTTAGGGGTTTAAAATTTATCTTGAGCTTTCAAGTTCAAATTTCATGCACTGAATTTTTATTTTTTGAATCCATTTAGTTAAAATTCTGCATCGACCACTGATTACAGCTCATGTTTTTTCATGAGAATGATTCTCGAAGTAGGTTAACAACTTTAATTTATTGCACTAAATTTCAAGTAAAATAATTCAATTATTATATAATACGATTTTAGTATATAATTTATCAAACTATTATCTTCACTTCTTGATACAACTCAATTTTAACAAACTTAATTATCTACCTAAGTTAGATCACAAAAATCTATAATTATCTTTTTTTTGTAGCATTACAGTAATTGTAGAAAAAATAATGAAAAATATGTTTAACAAAATCAAAAGAGAGAGAGGGGGGGGGGGGTCTAAATCATGAAAAGCACTAAAAAGATTACTAAGTTCACAATCATATATGTATATAAATATTTAGGAATTCTTTTTAATACATATATACTAAGCCTTATTTGGTTATGATGCTGATATTTGTTGCACTTAATTTTACTATTCTTTTCTTGTTTGGTTTCAGTGCTAAATGATATTTGTTTGTGCTGATTTTCCCCTTTTTAGAAGCTCCAAGTAGTCCTTTCTATTATGACAGTGATGATGAATGGGAAATGATGAGATTTAGAAGCACAACTTCTATCGAAGCATCCTATGAACACTACCTCCGTACTGGGGTAATTAGTTTTTATTTTCTTTTGAGGTTAGTTCCGTACGTAATACTGTATAGGTATAATATAGTGGTAAAATTTCCAGGAAACTTTGTCCTATGAGTCCATACTTAGTGTAATTATGGGCATTGAGGATGTTGGAATGGTACCAGAAGATATGCTTCCTCCAAATGCTAGCAGTACATTGTATGTAGAGGGTTTGCCTGAGGACTGTACAACAAGAGAGGTGGCACGTATCCTTTTCTTATGAGGAAATTAGATTCTTGTTTTATTTATGCCCATTTTAGTTTTTTCCTTTACATCAATTTTTGCAGACATATTCCGCCATTTTGGAGGTTACAAAGAAGTTAGGCTCGTACCTAAACCATCAATATATGTAAGAATATATACGTTTCAAATCATCATTTTCTGATTAAAAATTCTGTCTACTGTTATTTTGGATTATCAACTTAATTAATTATATATGCAGCCTGGAGCCAATACCTTGATTCTTTGCTTTGTTGATTTTCTGAGTCCGCTTCATGCAGCTGCTGCAATGGATGCCTTACAAGGTGAGCTTCACATTCTCTTCTTTTTACCTCATAATTATGAATGCTAAATTTATAATTAACTAGAGTACTAAACAAAATTTGTGTTGTGTGAATATTCTAAAATTTTGGTCTTCAAAATTTCATACAAGTGTGGAAGCTGCTTTACATGTGCCTTTGACTCGTCATTTAATGAATCGATTGCTGCTTGAAAGAAAATTGTCAGACAATTTTCTGGTGTACACCGATCTATGACAGAAAAATTTGTTGGAATGGCGTAGTAAAACTAATTAAATCTTGCAGGTTATAAATTCGACCTTGGTAAGCATGATTCAGGAAACTTATTGCTGCAATTTGCTCGCAATCCTGGTGCGAGGTCAGTTAGGTCAGGTGGAGGGAATCGTTGAAAATGTTGAAACTATGTGTATTTACAGGTACAAACCTTTGGTGCACTTGACCCTTTTAATATCGATGACCATGACATATGGTTATAAAAATTTACTAAATTTTGGAACTATACTTTTTTGTAGGACTTGCCATGTTTTGAGAGCGAAGTTATGATGCAAGCGTGTTTCTCTGATCATGTATATTAACTGTAGCTGCTGCTTAGCAGTTTGAAAATAAAGTTGCTTGTCAGATCAAATTGTTTAAATTTCTTTTTAAATTTACTACAACTTATGACATTATCAACTTGTGCTCTGTTGTTTAGTGTCTGATTACTGTCATTTGGGGCTAGAGACTTTTCAAGGTTAATCCTTGCTAGAAATTGTATGTACTTTAATTCCATGGTGATGGTGATGGTAGTGGATTTTTATTTGGAGTCTATGATAGCACTTACTTTATAATGTATGTGTAGAGTCTCACCAATATCTATATTATCCATTCTGAATGACCTCCCCCTTACAGACTCCAAAATTCTTGTGAAGAACGTGACAACTTTTACCAAGGGGTAGCTATTATCTTACCAATGCTAACAAAGATTTCCTCTCCATTAAAAACAATGGATTGCAGTAAAGGCTGGAGTTGGAAGCTTGCCATGAATGATAACTTGAGAAAAGAAGTCCTAAACACTAATTCCAAGATGAGCCAAAACATCATAAAGAAATCCCAACTCTAGTACTTATTTCTTCCGCTTTATTGATCTTGTTGAATGTTTGGCCTTCACTAGAAAAATTCTTTTGATTTCTGATTTTGCGAAAGACAATTGTTTTCTTCTTTAGCTTTGTGCTTTTATAGAGTTTGATTAAACCTTAGTCGGCTTCTACAAGAAAAGAAATTAATTTTCCTTAGAAAAATAATCTTTTTCCTTAGGGAACTTGTTTGTCTCCTTACTTTTCCACAGAAGAGTCGTTCACCTTCATTCTTCTCCCAATATAACTTGGATTGATGTTTTGAACATGTTTTCCTATTTAATGAGTGATCTCTTCCCACCTCTTTATTTTATTTTTGGAACATGCATGTAAACCTGGTTCATGTTTTCATCATCAAAAGTTATTTGAGATTTTTGTCAAATCATCATCGTTGTCTCGGGTACCAAGTTTGTGTGTGGGCTTCATGAGAGTATCGGGTATGCAATGCAAGTTAGGATAAAAAAGAGTAGTATTAATTAAAGACTTAAACTAGACTGATGATGTTTGTGTAAGACTGTAACGAGCATACTTAGCTTGCAACTAATCAATGCATAATCATTCCTTTTTGGCGAAATATACCGACTTACTTAGTAGTTGAAGAACTCGGTAAACTTCCTAATCCTAGTTTTAGATATAAAGCAGTTTAAAAAACAATCATATGAAACTCTACAAGCCTTAAATGAACCATAGTTATAGACATGAGTGGAAGTAGTAATAGTTTGGGAATTGAGAGCACTAATCACGAAGTAATTTTATTTAGTTTGTATCTTAAAGTGCGTTCATCTTTTAATGTTGGCTAAGGCTACAATCGTTGAGACAATTATCTAAATTTATGTTTTATCTTTTTTTATGGGAAAATACCCAAGTACCCCCTCAACCTATGCCCGAAATCCCAGAGACAAACTTATACTATACTAAGGTCCTATTACCCCCCTGAACTTATTTTATATGTAATTTTCTACCCCTTTTTAGCCTACGTGGCACTAGTTCAAAAAAAAAGTCAACCATCGTTGGGCCCACAAGATAGTGCCACGTAAGCTAAAAAGGGGTAAAAAATTATTAATAATATAAGTTCAGGGGGGTAATAGGACCTTAGTATTGTATAAGTGTATCTCTGATATTTCGGACATAGGTTGAGGGGGTACTTGGGCATTATCCCTTTTTTTTAATTACTTACCTGAATGGGGTCAATGGGTGATCGTGAAGATCCATGGCCTAGGCTTGTGACCTTCATTGCACTTTAGAGGGGTGCTTGCCTAAGGTGGGCCCAAGTGGTTCAGCGTACGTCATAATTTGTTGCTGAGGGGGCCGGCGTTCGTGTGGCCCCAACCAAATCTAGTTTAATCTTTGGTTTTAATGGGCTTCTGATATTCTAGCCCATCGTAGTTGAACAAATATTCTGTTATGCTATATTACTGCTGCTAAGATAGTTTAGCTGAACCTATGCTATAACTAACAGTATGTAAGATTATGAACAATCTCATGAATTATTATGTATACTAAAGAGCAACATTAGGATGGAATTGTTCAAATCACAATTTTGATTTCATACTTAATTTTATGGCCCTTTTAATAGAAGTGTTACTCAATTTTTTTTAAATTTGACGGCAAACTCATAATATATAGACATTACTTAAAATGTGATAGGAGAAATGTGGGCCTCGCCTGTCTACTACTTGAACTTAAGTAACTACAGTTACGAGAAAGATATTTAAGGCGATTCGGTCGGTTGATCTATGTGCTAATAAACACGAAAAATTGAAAAATTTACTTTGGTTTGATGGGCTTCTGACATAGTTGAACAGATATTCTGTTATGCTATATTACTGCTGCTAAGATAGTTTAGCTGAACCTATGCTATAACTAACAGTATGTAAGATTATGAACAATATCATGAATTATTATGTACACTAAAGAGCAACATTAGGATGGAGTTGTTCAAATGACCATTTTGATTTCATACTTAATTCTATTGCCCTTTTTATAGAAATGTTACTCAAATTTGTTTTTTGCCATTTGACTTCAAACTCATAATATAGAGACATTACTTAAAATATGATAGGAGAACTGTGTGCCTCGCCCGTCTACTACTTGAACTTAAGTAACTATAGTTAAGAGAAATATATTTGAGGCGATTCGGTCGGTTGATCTATCTATGTGCTAATACACACGAAAAATTGCGAAATTTACGCGCTTTTTAAAAAATGGCCTCAAGATGTGAAAATTAGTGTGAAAAATAGTACGAAAATACATAATAAATCCCAAAATTCAATATTGAGGTATTCATAATATTTTTTTGAGAAAAACAATTTAGGTACTCCATAGGTCAGAACCATAGGCTAATTACACAAGAAAACTTGACTAACTTGCATAATTCCTAAAAAGGGCTTGTAGATGCAGAAATGGGAGTAAAAATTTTGATGTAAATATACATGACGGTTCCCCAATTCAATACAGAGGTCCTCATAAAGTTTTTAGAAAATAGTATTTAGGGTGCTCCACGCACCTGATCAATGAGATAATACACACGAAAAAATGAGAAATTTGTGCAATTCCAAAAAAAAATTAGGATGCTACAGGCGCCAGATCTATGGGCTAATACATACGAAAAATTGATAAATTTACGCAATTCATAAAAAAGGCCTCTGAATGCAGAAATGAGCATGAAAAAAAAGGCATGACTATATGTGATAGTTCTCCTATTTAATAAAGAGGTCCTCATAAAGTTTTTTGACCAAAAACTTTTGGGTGCTCTTTGGCGCGATATCCATGGCCTAAAAGCAACAAAAATTTGAGGAATTTGTGCGATTCCTAAATAGTGCCTCTGGATGCGGATATGGATGTGAGAAATAATGGGAGTATACGTGATAGTTCCCCAAATCAATACAGAGGTCCTCATAAATTTTAATGATAAAAATATTTTGGGTTCTCCGAGCACTTGATCCATGGCTAATAGACACAGAAAAAATTAAGGAATTTGCGCAATTTCTTAAAAAGGAAAAGTTGATTCAAAAGTGATGTGAGTATATTTGATGGTTCCCCAACTCAATATGTAGGTCTTCATAAAAGTTTTTGAGAAACTTTATTTGGGTATTTCGGGCGCCAGATTAATGGTCTAATTAATTCATTCTAAAAGTTGACAAATTTGAGTGATTCTTAGAAAAGGCATGTAGATGACGAAATGGATGTGAAAAAATAATTTGAGTATACATGATGATTTCTTAACTCTATACATATGTCCTTATCAATTTTTTGAAAGAGAAATTTTGGTGCTTGAGGCACCATATCCATGAGCTAATACGTACGAAAAATTAAGGAATTTACGCAATTCCTAAAAATGGCATGTAGATGTGAAACTTTAATGCTTTATATTGAGTTATGACTTCTTGAGTTGAGCCAATGTTAGCTCATTCTTAATCCTTTCAAGATTAATAGTTGTTGTTTAACGTTCTAACTCGCATACTCGTGTTTATTCAAGGTACTGATGCCAGTTGTCCTGCATCATCTTATGATGCAGATGCAGGTAACCAGGAAAAACATCCAGCGCCTGGTTGATCCAGCTTGAAAATTTAAAGTTTGTGGTGAGCATCCTTGCATCTCGGAGAACTCTTTCATTGATTTTCTTTCGTACTTTCCTTATTGAATATTGTGGGTTTTGTCCAAACATTCATATTATTAGTAGTAGAGATTTCATAGTAAGATAGATAGTCAGATAGTTCAGATTTAGTCGCTTTTATATTACATGTTAGATGTTTTAACTTTGAGTCTTGAGCGCCATTTTGGCAAAGACAATTATTTAAAGTATTTTCTCGTGATAATGTTCCATCTTTATATTTGAGTTAAGTTAAGTCTTCCACCGTGTTAAGTGAGCCATGCCAAGGGTTCACTAGCTAACAATGATCATTGGGTGTCGGCCACGTCTAAGGTGTAGGTTCAGGGCGTGACATTCTATTTTGGTTATTATGGATCAGATGACCAAATCAGCCCATTTTTTGCCGATAAAGACTACCCATTCAACATAGGATTATGCCAAGTTATATATTTAAGAGTTTTTAAGACTTCATGGATTCCCTGATTCGATTATATCGGATAAGGGTGCACAATTTAGTACACAGTTTTGGAGTTATTCTAGAAAGGCTTGGTTTCAAAGGTGAACTTAAGCACTGTTTTTCATCCTCGGAGCGATGATCAAGAAAAGCGCACCATTCATACCTAAGAGGATATATTAATGGCGTGCGTGATCGACTTCAAAGGTAATTTGGATGATCACCTACCTATCATCGAGTTGACTTGCAATGATAGTTATCACTGTAGCATCCAAATGGATCCTTATGAAGAACTTTATGGGGGAATGTGTAGATCTCATATTGGATGGTTTGAAGTTGGTGAAACTGGGTTGATAGGATGAGATTTAGTTCATCAAGCTATGGATAAGGTGAAAGTGATTCTACACTAATGTTAGGAGAAGGGAGTTAGAAATTAAAGTAGATTATTCGGTATACTTGAAAGTTTTACCCGTTAAGGAAGTTATGAGGTTTGGTAAGAAGGGGAAGTTTAGTACCCGGTATGTTGGTCCTTATAAAATTTCTAAGAGGATTGGCAAAGTAACTTATGGATGGAGCTACCACAAGAGTTAACAGCGGTCTATCCGATATTTCATGTCTTCATGCTGCAGAAGTTCATGGGTGATTCTTCATTTATTATGCCAACTAAAGATATTGCGATCAAGGATAGCTTATTTTATGGAGAGATTCCTGTTCAAATTCTAGATAGAGAAGTTCACAAGTTGAAGACTAAGGAAGTAGCATCAATCAACGTCTTTTAGAGGAACCAATTTTTTGAGGAAACTACTTGGAAAGTTGAAGAGGATATGAACAAGAGATATTCACATCTATTCAAATACACAGAAAATGCAGACCAAGGTACTAATTCTCTTCTTAGTACACTTTAATTTATGAGTAAGCATGTTGATGTTTGTATTTTCTTGATGGGTGCTTGCACTGAATGATGTTACACCCCTAGCGTAGTAAGAATAATATCATTCGAGAAAAAATGTTCCTAAGTTGGAGATATTTTAACATCTCGCAAATTCAAATAACTAGAAGGAAGCTAGAAATTGGAAATAGTCATATTTGAGAAGAATATACAATATATAAAAGTGTGTAAAAATTAAGATTTGGTCAACTTCAAATGGTCATAAATTCTAGCCCAGGATGAGTGATATGTGTTTCTAGATATGGTTGGAAAGATCCTGGGATTATCTTTCCAACATCGCAGAGTGTGCGCGATTCAGAGTTTGTATAAGTGAGATACGCCCGTTGGAAGTTGAGTTGTTATATTAAGGAAAGTCCAATCTTGATTTTGGAAAGGTACTTTCGTCTTTTCAAAGACCTATTGTTTTAATCAATTTTTAGGAGTTTAATGTGGGTCAAATCAGTTTTTTCAGTATAGAGATTTGGAAATCTACGCTAGGGGTTAGAGAAAGGAGAAAACTTGAGAAAGAACAAGAAATGGAAAGATTTGTTAAGATCGTTCAATCTAGTTGTGAATTTTACCGAGGATTCAATCATAAAATGTATGTGAGGCTTTTATAACATTGGGTTCGTTCACCCACATGCAAAATATGTTTATTTCAGCGTGTATTCTTCTAAAGGTGTTTTAAAGTTAATGTTTTTGATTTTTTTTCTTTATTTTAATGTCGTTCGGGATGATATTGAGGAGTTTTTGATATCATCACATCGAAATATAGAGTATTTTTGAGCTGTTTCTTAAATACAATTGTTGGGATATCTGCATCTAAAAAGAATTTGGGGAAAAGAACAAAATTTGGGATAGAAAACAAAAGAGAAACTTTGTTGACAAAATCTGTCCAGTGCCTCCCCGTTGTATACCTACTTCCTAAATTTCACGAAACTGGTTTTGCATCATAGAGCATTCACAAATTGTTCTACCTCAGAAGTTGTTTTAAAACAAATATTATAAATGCTTCTACGCGTTGCAGACCCACCCATATATATTGAATTACTTATTTTCTAATCCTTTTTTGAGTTTAGCTATCTAAAATCATTCATAAATATCATTAGATCTTTCCATCACAAATCATATTCATCAAATCCAAAAATTCAATTCAAGAAGAGGTAAGAGTCAAATTTAGAAGTTAAAAAGCAAGTCAAGCGAATTCTATAAAGTTTTCAAAAGTCGTTCACAAATGCTTTTACTTTGTTTTAAGACTTTAGTTCCAAGTTAAGCAAAGAGTAAATATTTGATGTTTATTTCTTCAAAGAAGTATGTTGGAACTAAGTATTCCCAAGAAGTTTTAAATGTTTTCACATTTGAGAAAGAAAGGGAACATTGCTTCCAAGAGAGCTTTTAAGCTAAGTTTTGAATAATTATCTAAAAAAAAGAGTTTTATTTACAAAAACATGAGCTAAGTATATTTTGTAGTAGTATTGAGCTCTTATATGGGGATACAAGTTCAAATTAACTTAAATCTGCATAAACCATGTAATTATCGTGGTCAGTAAAAGATCATACTTTTTAGATAATTCCTCAAGATGCTTAGGCATAAGCTAGAGGATCCACTAAGTTAAGTAGTTATTTATGAAGGCATAGTATTTGAAAGTTATTACGGTGTGCGAAAGACGTTCTATCACAACTTAGGCTTATAGTGGTTTTTGCGGGTTAGAGAATCTCTCACATAAATCATTATACTTTCTTATACGAATAAAGTTGAGTTTTTTATTCAATTTCCTTTAACAAAGTAAGTTTTTTTTCAATTATGTTATAAGTTTTATATATATGGCATAGATTCTATAGCTTTATATTTGAGTTAAGTTATTCAAAAGTTGACATAAGCCAATGTAAGTGTATTTTTAGATTCTTTTCGCGCCTATATCTTGTTTAGCATTCTAACTCCCATACTCGTACATTGTACTGGCGCCAGTTGACCTGAATCTTTTTATGATGCAGATGCAGGTTACCAGGATTAGTACGCGATGCAATGTTAATCCATTGAGCACTACAGAGTTAGTTGGTGAGACTCTGTGAATTCCGATGGACTTCATTTTTACATTGGTTTCAGTATTTTCATTGTTACGATGATCGGGGGTTGTGTCCTTACCTCCCTCTTTATTTAAAAGACTTCATAGACAATTAATAGTTTAGTTGTCTCTACATTTTCATTTCAGATATTGTAAAAGACTCAAGTTTCCATTTTGGTTAAGTTTTATACCTACTTAAAGTTATGTTTTTGAGATTGTCCTAATAAGTTAAGTCTTATGCATAGTAAGTAAGAGAGGCCAAGAGTTCTCTTGAGCCAAGTAATGATTCTGGAGTTCCTGTATCATAATATAGGATGTAGGCTTAGGGCGTGACAAACTTGGTATCATATATAGAGTTTAAGAGTCTCAGGGATTCTATGAAGTTGTGTGTGTATAGTCCACTACGATATGAAGCGCACCACATCTATAATTCGGAGCCTACAACAATTAGGGAAATTTTTCACTTATTTCACACTCATTTAGTGCGTTAGAGTTTGATATCTAAAAAGTATCCTTCTAATTCATTCTTGCGTGTGTTTTCAAATAATCATGCCTTCAATACGAGCAGTCAGAGGTCCTCCATTTAGGATAAATGTAGAAGAGCAACGGGTGCCTAATTCACTTGAAGTAAAACTTAAAACAGAAGTTGCCAATGATGAGTTTCATAAGGCTATACAAATGTTAAGCCAAGTTGTGTTCAATCAAGTTGGAAAACAAAGAGAAGTTAGACATAAAGTGAATGATAGTTTAAGATCTGAGAGTTCCTATGGATGAATCCCCCAAGTTTCATGGGTTCGAGAACTAATGAGGATCCAGAGACCTTTATCAAGGAGCTTAAGAAGGTTTTTGAGGTTTTGCATGTTGTTAATATTAAAAGGGTTAAGCTAGATGCATATCAACTAAAGATTGTTGCTAGTATTTGGTAAAATCTGTTGAAAGAGGATAGAGATGAGGATGCACCACATGAGAGTTAGGCTTTTTTTAGGAGGCTTTCTTTGGGTGTTTCTTTCCCATGAACTGAAAAAGGTCCAAGGTACAACAATTCCTTATCCTCAAGCAAAAGTCAGTAAGTGTTAGTGAGTATGTTTTTAAGTTCACCAAACTAACCCGCTATGCTCCAGAGATGGTTGCGGATATGAGGAGTAGAGTGACTTTTTTTGTTATTGGGTTGTCTCGTCTATCATGCAAAAGGGGAAGGGGAGCCATAGTTATTGGGGACATGGATATACTGAGGTTGATGGTATATGTACAACAGGTTGAGAAAGAGAAGATAAGGGATAAAAAAGTGTTTAAGGATAAAAGAGTTAAGCCACGGAACATGTCTGGACATCAAAAGAGTAATGTCAACTTGTCACCCTTCAAACATAAATAGAAGGGACCTACTCCATCAGCTTCCAGTTCACCTGCATCTAAGAACAAAGGTGAGTACAATATCCGAAGTTTCAGAGCTAAACCTACTTATTCTCAAGGTAGCATCGCGCAAGGGGGTAGTAAGCCTTATGCATGTACTAAGTGTGGTACGACCACTGGGATACTTGTCGTGAGGACTCCATTGGTTGTTTCAACTGTGACCAAAATGGTCATTTCATGCGGGAGTGTCTAAATAATGATAAGGATAATAGTAATGGGGGCAATGGAGCCTAGTCTTCTTAAGTTACTCCACGAGATAAATTTGCACCTAGAGGGTCTACATTCGGTACTGGGAGAGGATAAAACTGCTTATATGCTAACCATTAATAGTATCCAAGATAAACAAGATTCACCAAAGGTTGTCACAAGTATGATCCAAGTCTTTTACATTACTGTTTATGTTTCGCTAGACCTAGGAGCAAGTTTATATTTTATAACTGCATATGTTTGTATTAATTTCGATGTTTTTCATGAGAAGATTAGTGTACTATTAAGTATTTGTACACTTATTGGTGATTCTATTCTAGTAGAGAGAGTCTATTGTGATTGTCCCAATTCGGTAAATCACAAGAATACCATGGCCGATTTAATTGAGATAGGTATAGACATGATTTATGCCTGTTATGCCTCTGTTGATTGTAGAACTTGAGTTTTCAAATTTCAATTTCTAATGAGCTATACTTATAGTGAAAAAGTAGTTCAACAGTGCCTAAATGTCGTTTCATTTCATATGTTAACGCAACAAAGTTTATTTCCAAGGGTGGTGTGTACCACTTAGTTTGAGTTAATGACTCAAGAGTTAAGATACCTACCATTTAAATAGTTCCCACATTAAAAGATTTTCCAAATGTCTTTCCACATGATCTATCTGGTGTCCCTCCTAAAAAGATAGACTTTAGTATAGATATTCTTCTACATCTCGTCCTAAATCTACTCCTCCATATAGAATGGAACAATCAGAGTTGAAATAGCATAAAGAACAGTTGAAAGATCTCCTAGATAAAGGTTTAATTTGATCAAATGTCTCACCTTGGGGTACTCTAGTACTATTTGTGACAAAACAAAGATAGTTCTTTTAGGATGTGTAGAGGTTACTATCAGTTGAACATGATTTCGAGCAAAAAAAACTATCATCTTCTAAAAATTGATGGACTTTTCGATTAGCTTTAGGGTGCATCCCTTTTTTCAAAATAGACCTCAGATCTGGCTCTATAAGTTCAAAATAAGGGAATGTTATATTTCCAGGGCATCATTTAGTACCCGTTATGATCATTATAAGTTTTTGGTCATGTCATTCAGTTTAACCAATGAACCTACAACATTCATGGACCTTATGAATGGAGTTTTCAAACCTTGTTTTGATGTGTTTGTTATCATCTTCATTGATGACATATTTATCTATTCAAGGAATGGAGATGATCATGCTAGTCATCTCACAATCGGTCTACAGACTTTGAAGTATAAGGAGTTATATGCTATGTTCTCTACATGTGAGTTTTTGCCTGAGTCTGTGGCATTCTTAGGCCATATAATTTCAGGGGATGGTATTAGAGTCGATACCCTAAAGATAGATGCAGTGCAAAATTTGCCTAGAACCACATCTCCAACTGATATTCAGAGTTTCTTGGTCTTTGTGCCTATTATAGAAGGTTCGTAGAGAGGTTCTCATATATTTCATCCCATTTGACCAAGTTAACCTCCAAAAACAGCGAAGTTTCAATAGTCTGAAGCTTATGAGGAAAGTTTTCATAAATCGAAGAAGTGGTTGAATATTGTCCCAGTTTTGACCTTATCGGAAGGTACTCAAGGTTTTGTAGTGTATTGTGACGCATCTAGAGTTTGTTTGGGCTGCGTGTTAATACATTATGTCAAAGTTATAGTTCATGCCTCAAGACATTTGAAGGTACATAAGAAGATTACCCAACCCATGACTGAGAGTTGACTGGCCTAGTTTTGTTTTGAAGATACATCATCATTATTTATATGGTGTGCATGTAAATGTGTTCACCAATCACAAGATCCTTCATTATGTGCGTACTAAGAAAGAGCTTAATCTTAGGCAGAGAAGGTAGTTAGAGTTACTCAAAGATTATGACGTGAGTATTCTTTACCACCCATGTAAGGCTAATATTGTTGTTCATGCTTTGATCAGGTTGTCTATAGGTAGTACCTCCCATGTTGAAGAAGAAAAGAGAGAGTTCACGAAATATGTGCATAGACTTGAAAGCTTAGGAGTACGACTAATGGATTCCACCAAAGGAGGAGCAGTGGTGATGAATGGGGCTGAATTATCATTAGTGGAGAGAAGCAAAAGCGTGATCCCATTTTTTTTAAAATGAAGGAAAATGTTCAGAAGCAAAAAGTAATGGCTTTTGAACAAGGCTGAGATGGTGTGTTGAGGTATCAAAGATTGTATGTACCTAGAGTGAATGAACTCCAAGAGAGGATCATGGAGGAAGCTCATAGCTGCAGATATTTCATAAATCTAGGTTCCACAAAGATGCATCTTGACTTGAGAAAAGTCTATTGGTGGAGTAGTATGAAGAAGGGCATTGTGAATTTATTGCTAAATATCAGAAATTATAAACAAGTTAAAGGCCCGATGGTATGCTCAGAATATAGAACTTCCAGAATGGAGTAGACGATGATTAATATGGATTTCTTCAACTGTTTACCAAGGACTCACAAGAAACATGATTCTGTTTTAGTGATTGTGGATCGGATGACAAAATCAGCCCACGTTTTGCCGGTAAAGACTACCCATTCAACAGAGGATTATTCAAGGTTATATATACAGGAGGTGGTAAGACTTCATGAAGTCTCTACTTTGATTATATCTGATAGCGGTGCACATTTTTGGAATTCATTCCTGAAAGGCTTGGACTCAAATGTGGACTTGAGTACTGTTTTTCATCCTCAAACAGATGGTTAAGCAAAGTGCACCACTCAGATCTTAGAGGATATGTTGAGGGGGGGGGGGGTCTGATCCAATTCAAAGGTAGTTGGGATGATCATCAACCTTTCATTGAGTTCTCTTACTACAATAATTTTCACTCTAGCATCAAAAAGGCTCCTTATGAATCTCTTTATGGGAGAAGGTGCAATTCCCCTATTGGATTGTTTGAAGTTGGTAAAGTTGGGTTAATAGGACCATATTTCGTTCATGAAGCTATGGAGAAGGTGAAGTGTTTCAAGAGAGGTTTAAAATGGCGCAGAGTCATCTGAAATCCTACTTCGATGTTAGGAGAAGGGAATTAGAGTTTGAAGTATATAATTGGGTATACTTTAAAGTTTCACACATAAAGGGAGTTATGAGCTTTTGTAGGAAGGGAAAGCTTAGTCCCCGATATATTGGTCCTTACAGAATTTCTAAAAGGATTGGCAAAGTAGCTTATGGATTGGAGCTACCACAAGAGTTAGCAACGGTCCAGAAGGTATTTAACGTCTCCATGTTGAAGAGGTGAACGGGTTATCCTTCATTGATTATATCAACTTAAGATATTGGGATCAACAATAGCTTATCTTATGAAGAGATTCCTATCAGATTCTAGATCGCCAAGTTCGCAAGTTCAGGACTAAGGAAGTAACATCAGTCAAAGTTTGTTGGAGGGACCACTTTATTGTGGAAGATTCTTTAGAAGATGAGGTGGATATGAAAAAGAGATATCCACGTCTATTTGAATCCAGAGAAAATGCAGACCAAGGTGCAAATTCTCTTCTTAATACTCTTTAATTTATTAGTAAGCATGTTGATGTTTGTATTTGCTTGTTGGGTGTTTGAACTGCTTGATGTTACACCCTTACTCCATTAAGAGTAATCTTATTAGACGACAAATATTCCTAATGAGGATATATTGTAACATCTCGCAAATTGAAATAACTCAAAAGAAACAAGAAATTGAAAGTAGTCATTATAAGAGAGAATGGAGAAAATGCACAAGTACCCCTCCCCCAACCTATACCCGAAATATCAGAGACACACTTATACTATACTAAGGTCCTATTACCCCCTAAACTTATTTTATAAATAATTAACCCCTTTTTGGCATATTTGGCATTATCTTGTGGGCCCAGCGCGTGTTGACATTTTTTTCAAGCTAGTGCCACGTAGGCCGAAAACGGATAGAGAATTATTTATAAAAAAAGTTCAGGGGGTAATAGGACCTTAGTATAGTATAATTGTTTCTATGGAATTTTGGGAATAGGTTAGAGGGGTACTTATACATTTTCTCGAGAGAATATAAAAATTTGGAAATTTGTTAAGTGTGTAAAAGTTGAGCTCATGTCAACTTCAAACGGTCACGGAACCGCTACATAGATTTGGGAAAAATGGCTTCGTATCCGGAGCGGTCACGTACTGTTCTGCCTCAAAAGTTTTTTTCGGACCAAACATATAAATAATTCTCCACGTCGCGGACCTAGCCTCATATATTGATATTTCTATCTTTTCTCATGTTTAACTATCTGAATTCATTCCTAAACATTTTCTATTACAAATCACAATCCTTGGATCCATAAATTCAATTAAAGGAGAGTTAAGAATCAAGTTTAGAAGTTAAGAAGTAGGTACAGAGATATTCATAAAGATTTTAAAAGTCTTTCATAAACGTTGTTACTTTGTTTTAACACTTAAGTTCCAAGATAATCAAAGAGTAAATATTTGAAGTTCATTTCTTCAAGGAAGTATGTGGGAACTAAGTATTAAGAAGTTTGAAATGTTTTCACATTTGAGAAAGAAAGGGAACATCAATTCTAACAGAGCTTTTAAGCTATGTTTTAATTAATTATCTCAAATCAAAGAAAGAGTTTTGTTTTTACAAAACCATGAGCTAAGTATATTTTTGAGTAGTATTGAGCACTGATATAGGGATGCGAGCTCATATTAACTCAAGTCTCCATAAACCATGTAGTCATCGTGGGTAGTAAATGATCATACTTTTTAGATGACTCCTTAATATTATTTTAGCATAGATAGTGGATCCACTAAGTGAAGTAGTTCTATATGAGGACAAACTATAGGACAGTTATGTCAGTGTGGGCAAGACGTTATATCACCACTTAGGCTCGTAGTGGTGGTTGTCGGTTAGAGAATCTCCCACATAAATTATATTACTTTCTTATATGAGTAAAGCTGAATTTATTATTGTATTTTCTTTAATGAACTAAGTTCTTTTCAACTGTTTTGTAAGTTCTATATACATTGGATGTGTTTTATCGCTTTATATTTGAATTAAGTTATTCAGAAGTTGAGAAGAGTCATGGTAAGTGTGTGTTCATTTATTTGACCCTATATCTTGTTTAGCATTCCAACTCGCATACTAGTACATTTAATGTACTGATGTCAGTTGGCCTTCATCTTCTTATGATGTAGACGCAGGTAACCAAGATTAGCACATAGTGCACCGTTGATCCAGATTGCACTCCAATGTTAGATAGTGAGCCTTCTATCATTCCGAAGGAGTCCTTTTTACATTGCTTTCAGTATTTTCATTGTTAGGATGATCGGGGGTCTTGTCTCGACATCCCTCTTTATTTTAGAGGCTTCATAGGTAGTTAGTAGTTCAGTTGTCTTTACATTATCATCTCAAAAGTTGTTTAAAGACTCTTGTTGCCGTTTTGGCTATGTTTTATACCCTCTTAAAGTTATGTTTTTGACATTGTCTTGTTAAGTTAAGTCTTCAATAGAGTAAGTAAGTCAGACCAAGGGTTCTCTTGGGGGCAGCAATGGTTCTCCAGTATCAGTTCATGTGTGTAGGCTCGGGGTGTGACAAAAGGGTAGTATGAACAAGTCTCTTTTGTATCTTATCTGAAAATTCATAATGTTTCAAGAAGTCAAAACCCTTTTGAAAAGTCACAACTTATTAAAAAAGTCACAAAATCACAACTCATTTACATAAGTCACACCTTATCAGAAAAGTAACAACTTATCGAAAAAGTCACAATCTAAGTTAGGATATTATTGTAATTTAACATTCAAGTTAGGAGTTCATATTTGTAATGTAATATAGATATAGATATAGATAGATATAGATGTAGATATAGATGTAGATGTAGATGTAAAAAGTATTATAAGACACATTAATTGCAAATTCATAATATTTAAAAGATACATGAAAAATTGACGGTCAAAAATAATCTTGTTTGAATCTCAAAATTGAAATGCAATATAAATTTAGATTGAGGGAGTATATTAGTAAAACAAATTTATGTCAATATGGAGTAAAACTATTTTTTAGTATGTTTATAGCATTGCACCATAGAGAAACTAAAATGTCTAGGTCAAAGTCGGATTCAAGATTTTAAATTTATAGAATCTGGATTTTGAATGAAGGACATCGATTGAGGCCAGTATATTTTAATATCATCTCAAGACTTGTTTGAATCTTGAATTCTGAAAAGTGTCACATAAATTGAAGCAGAGGGAGTATATTCGTAAAACAAATTTATGTCAACATGGAGTAAAACCATTTCTTTTAAAATGCTTATAGCATTACATTATAGGGAAACTAAAATATTTTGGTCAAAGTCAGATTCAAGATGTTAAATTTATAGGTTCTGGATTTTAAAATGGAAAAATTACATGAATAAATACATTTTAAAAAAATAATTGCTGATTTTAGCGATACATTTTGTTTATTACCATTTATAGCAATATTATGATAAATCTTTAATATATTAAATGTGAATTATATATGCAATATATTTGAATTATAATTGATTTTGAAATATATATTGTTTGTTTGGTAAAAAACTGTCACACTGTATTATAAGTGTATTAAAATGTGCGATAAATGTATTATCCATCATTGAAATGTGTATTATATTTGAATAATAAATTTATATTTGTAATATGTATTAAAGTAATATTATAAATGAATTAAAAGTGGTCAAGTGAAAAGAAAATGTTATTGCTATAAATGGTAAAATATTTTTTATTATAGTATACCTATGTAATTTTCCCTTTTAAAATCGATTGAGGTCAACATATAAGAATTGTTAGGAGGATTTTTACACAAATATAGAATTTGAATCAAACTTTCTGAGGTACTACTGAACATATAACTTATGATGTAGATTTGCCTAACTAATGACGAAACATGATACTTAATAATGCTACAACTAAAAATTAGTATAAGAAAAAAAATCTGTCATATCATTTTGCTGAGTGACTTCCTCGTCTCAAGTTTATCAACTTTACCCTTGACCTAACAATAAAATATGTGATCATAACTTCTAATAGCAGCCCTTTTTGTGATAGGGTTCATACCATGTCTTGCTCCGACCAAATACCATACAAACAGAGGAAATTCATAAATTGAGTTCTTTATTCAAAATATCGCTTAAGACTTTATCATGGTTCCCTTTGATTAATTATCAGCTCACACTGAATGGTGAACTTATGATTGAAAGACAAACTTAAAATTATTGTATGTGAACTGTCACAATCTCACTAATAAAGATGCAAACATTTATTATTATTGCACGAATAAAGCTATGTTCACTCCCTTCTTAAAAAAATTGTATTTTGAATTGAAGTAACCAAACTCGTTTTCCCATTATATCATATATTGGGTTGTTTGGCAAGATACATAGTTGTTGTTAAACTTAAATATTTTTTTGAACAAGGAGTATAATTAAAGTGACATCATATAAGCCAAAAAAATGTCAACTTTAAAAAATTCACACTCAATTACCTTATGTGGCGATCACCTCAAAGAAATACTTGAATCTTTGTTCAAATAAAGCTATTGTGAAAAAGCAATGATCATTTGTATTGGAAAAACTCCACTTTTTGGTAATAGTTCAACAGTCAATCTACCTAAAAACATTCTCAAGTTCAAGGAATGTTTATACGTATTTTATGTGTTCTTTTTTTAGATTAAATATAAAAACTCGTAACTCTTTCTATTCTAGACACATTCGAACTACTTCACGTGTCTAATTGTCCTGCGTACTTTCCAAGACTCAAAGAGCTCCCATTACTTTCCTTCATCATCCACAAGGTTTTTGTTTATTCCTTTTTTCTCTTTTCCTCATTCATCTTACCCAACACATTATATTTTTCTGGATACTTCACAAGGCTTCAAAGAGTTCCCATTAATTTCTATAAATCATCAATAGGATTAAACTATGCTTTGATTTTCTCTTTCCACATTTGTCCTACTCCATACATTAAATTTCCCCCCAATACTTTTGATCGTTAACTTAGGGAGAAACATATCAATGGAGGAAGAATATCCATTCATTGATTAAAACGTACTGATTACAATGAATGGAGGAGCTATTTATACATGACTTTATTGTTCGTAACTAATCTTCCTGTAACAAACAACTTGAGTATTAGTTATTACTAACTCATGAACAGACTGTATTGCCCTTAACTGATTCTAATAGTGTTACCTAAATACGATTTATTTCTTTACATCACAACACTCCCCTTCAATCTAGGTAGTGCAAATACATTAAACATTCCTAGTTTAGATTTCCATGACACTAGAGAATTTCCCACTTAGTCCTCTTGTGGTACACTGTGGTTTGTTTCTTCGCTTCTGCAGAGTTTTGTTCACTCCCTTTATCGCAGGACTATCAATAGTAGACTCAATGATAGTATGATGACATTACTTCCCCAATGTCAAAAGTTGGATACAACACTTGTCCACATCGATGTACCTACCATTATCGAAGATCTTGTTGAATATGATCACCCCACAATCATCTTAAATATTTTGCAAACATTTCTTCAAGATGTGACTCAGGTGATAATGTTGTCATCATATATATCTTAACTTTATGAATCTTCGATGGCTAGTCCTATTGGTGTTAAAATAAGAAAAAAAAAGGAAATTAATGCAACAATTTCAAAAAAATCATCTACAAGTCTTATCAACTTTGTTACATTGATGTCTCTGAGAAATATTGGAATGGAATTGACATGAAATGGTTGATTAATTTATGAGAGTTGGGTTATAGTAAAATATAAATGGCAAAAGATAAGAGAAAATGGAAAAGTGAGGGGAGGGGGAAGGGGGGAGGGAATGAAAAGTCATTTGCAAAGTACAAATGAAAAGTCCTTTCTTCCATATTGGTAGAACAAAAGGAAATTGTTACCCTTATAGTAGGAAACAATTTACCTCTTAAAGGATTAAGAAGAAAGTTCCCCCCGCGCCGTTGTTGTCGCTTGCGTCGTCGCCGTCCTTCGATTCAGATTTTGATGTGATTGATTGATAATTTTTTTTGGACGAAATTTATTTTATAAATCTTGTTAATTGATTTCTTTTCTCTTATAAATTAATTCAAAATTTTAGTTAAATAAAAATTAATTTTAGTGCAACAGAATTTATTTGAAATTCGTGTGCAATGGTAATAACGATTTGAAGGGACCTGTTCTTTTCGAAAAGTCGTTATTTTTTCAAAAATAAACAATTTTTTGGAAAAAATGGTCCTAAAAAGAATTGTCTGAACAGACATGTTCCTTGCCGAAAATGACTATAAAAAGGTGGTCTTTTTCTTTTTTCATTAACTGAAAAATTTTCCCCCTCTGCATACATTTACTCTCATAAACAAAATTGTCAATCAATTGAGTCTGTTGTGCTCTTGTTACTTTTCTTACGTTCGCTGATGTTATTGATGTTTGATATACCACTACTTCTTTAGCAGGTTAATCCATTTTATCTTGGGAGAAATTAATCAGCAACCTCGGGTAAAGTGAGGGGATTAAATTTCTTAAGGAAAATAGTGGTTCCTACGGACTTGGTTCAAACTTTTCTATTTATTTCATCTTTTTTCTGTCACTGTATTGTTTGACTAAACTTAATACATGTGATAACAAAATTAAGAAACTTAATAGTTTCTGTATTTGGGGTCTCTGCAGATTAAAACCTCTATGGCTTTGAATTTTTAAAATTCATTCGATTAACGATTAACAAAAACATAAAATTTTTATTGTTAAATAAGAAACAGGTTGTGTAAGGATTTATTCTTTACTGTGAGTATTTTACATACTAAAATCGTCTGTCATTTGTAAAAGAAAATTGACTATTCCAAGTCAAGTAAATGTTGAAACAATGAGTGTTGCAGTAGTATGTACTGCAACAACATCTGTTGCACATAAATCGTTCAACTGCTGCCCTAGCAATGGCTGAAAAACCTGCAAAGTTTTCTGGAGTCGACTCCAAGAGATGGCAACAGAAGATGTTCTTCTATCTCACTACGTAGAGTCTGTAGAGGTTCATTAATGAGAATGTTCATGTAATGTCGGATGACATTCCGCCTGAAGAATGATTCTTGGTAACAGATGCATAGACACATACACTCATATTTTTTGTGTAAAAATTATATTCTGAGTGGCTTACAAGATGATTTGTAAAATGTGTATAGTAATGTAAAAACCTCAAAGGAATTTTGAGATGCTTTAGAAGAGAAGTACGAAGCATAGTATGTCGGAATGAAGAAGTTCAATTGTGGTAAACGTGGTCATAAGGCTACAGAATGACGGGGTACCAAGAAGGATAAAATAAGAAGGATCAAGCAAATTCGGCTGAATCCAAAGGAGAAATGGACTATTTCTGTGCAATGCTTTAAGAATGTAACTTGGTTGGAAATCCAAGAGAATGGTGGATAGAATTTGGTGTCTCATGCCATTTGTGTGTCAACAAAATTTTTATCATATACTCCAGCACCTACAGAGAAAAAGTTGTTTATGGCAAACTCCGTTGTTGCAAAGGTGGAAGGAACTGACAAGGTCCTATTAAAGATGACATCAGTCAAGAGGAACTTTAAACAGGGTCTTGTATGCTTCGAAATTAAGAAAGAACTTAGTTTTTATTACATTACTGACTAAGAATGAATTCAAATGTGTATTGTTTATGATAAAGTAGTAGTGAGTAAGAATGAAATGTATGTTGGAAAAGTTTACCTCAGTGTTACTTTTCAAAGTCAATGTAATTGTAATTGATATGAATAAAAATTTTCTTCTTCTTACTTGCTTGAGTCTAAATGTTTATGCATGAATGTTTGGGACAAGTTAATAACAAAACCTTATGACTACTGAATAACATAAATATTTTGCCTAAATTTCAGTGCAATAAATCAAAATGTCAAATTTGCGTTGAATCTAAGTATGCTAAGAATCCTTATAAATATGTTGAAAGGAATTCAAGTCCTTTAGAATTGATTCACATTGTTATATGTGACATGAAGTCAACACCATCACATGGTGGGAAAAAGTATTTCATAACTTTTATTAATGATTGCACTAGATATTGATATGTCTATTTGTCAAATGGTAAGGATGAAACAAATATGCTTTTAGGCAATATAAAATTGAAGTTGAAAATCAGTTGGATAGAAAGATCAAAATGATCAAAAGTGATAGAGGCGGAGAATATGAATCTCCATTTGCAGAAATATCTTAGGAAAATGGAATAATCCCTCAAACTACTGTTCCTTACACTCAATCAAATGACATTGCGGAAAGGAAAAACCGAACTTTAAAGGAAATGATGAATGTCTTTCTTATAAGTTCAGACTTACCACAAAACTTTTGGATAAAACAGCAAATTGAATACATAATATACTGCTCACACGAAGAGACATGTTATTCCATATGAGAAATGTAAAGGTAGAAAACCCAACTTGAAATATTTCAAAGTGCAGGAGTGTCTAGCCAAAGTCCAGGTTCGTACACCTAAGAGGATGAAAATAGGGCCTAAGACTGTGGATTGTGTATTTATTTGATATGCCACAAACAGTAAGGCAAGTTTATTTTTGCTTCATAAATCCGAACATTTAGATATACATGATAATATAGTAATGGAATCAGATAATGCTGAATTTTTTGAACATATCTATTCGTATGAAGATATACTTGAGTAATCTAGTGGGGGAGGGGGTCTAAACAACCCCAATAAGAACCAAAAGAGAATGAAACCAATGAAGATAGTCCAAGGTGCAGTAAACGTCAAAGGACAACTACTTCAATTGGATCTGATTTTGTAACATTCCTTCTTGAAGTTGAGCCTGAAACATTCAAGGAAGCAATGTTGTCTAGCGACTCAACCTCGTGGAAGGAAGATGTTTATAGTGAGATAGAATCAATCCGAAGCAATCATACCTGGGAGTTTGTTGGTCTTCCTCTAGGGAACAAACCCTTGTGTTCAAAATGGATCTTTAAAAGGAAGATGAAAGATGATGGAACAATTGACAAATATAAAACGAGACCTTTTGTCAAAGGTTTTAGACAAAAAAAATCTTCATTATTTTGACACATACTCTCCAGTAACTATGATTAAATCAACTCGGATGTTAATTGCGCCAACTGCAGTTTAAGGTCTTGAAATCAATCAAATGGATGTGAAAACCGTCTTCTTAAATGGAGAGTTGAAGGAAGAAATTTGCATGGAACAACCTGAGGGCTTTTGTAGTTCGTGGTAAAAAAAGAAACTATGCAAACTTTATTAAGTCACTTTATGGACTAAACAAGCACCGAAATAATGGCATAGAAAGTTTGATCAAATCATGTTTTCAAATGGATTTAATATCAACGAATGTGATATGTCTGTTTACATTAAAGATACTCTGGATTAGGAAGTCATTGTATGCCTATATGTGGATGAAATGATGATAATAATCAAGTAAATTGCCAATGTAAAAGTTATTAAGCGTATGCTCGCTAGTAAGTTTGATATGAAAGATCTAAGAGTTGTAGGTGTAATATTGGGAATTAAGATTCTCAAAACTCGTAATGATTTGGCATTGTGTCAATCTCATTATATTCAAAAGGTACTTGAAAGTTCAAGAAATTTGAATTTCAAAAGGGTAAACACCCCAATCGATGTGAACCTTCATCTTGCAAAGAATAAAGGTGAAAGTCAGTCTCAATTAGACTATGCGTGAGTGTTGGGAAGTTTGATGAATGTCATTAATTATACACAACTAGACATAGCTTATGCTATCTGTAAAATGAGTAGATACACAAGTACTCCCAATGAAAATCATTTTTTTGGAAATGAAGAGAGTTTTGGAGTACTTAGATGACGCTCAGAACTATGTTTTGCATTATAACAAATTTCCAGTAGTTGTTAAAGGATATAGTGATGCAAATTGGATTACTAGGTAAATTGAAACAAAATCCACTACTGGATACATTTTCACTTTTGGTGGAGGAGCAATATCTTGGAAATCATCCAAACAAACATGTATAGCTCGCTCTACAATGGAGTTTGAATTCACCGCCTTAGGCAGGGCAGGTGAAGAAGTTGAATTACTTTGGAATTTCTTAGAAGATATTTTGTTTTGGCCCAAACCAATGACCCCTATATGCATACAATGTGATAGTCAAGTTGCAATAGGAAGGGCTGGAAGCGTTATGTATAGCGGGAAGTCTCGCCACATAAGACGAAGACATAACTCTATTAGATAACTTCTCTCTAAAGTGGGAATTGAGCGATCATCGACGGGAATGGTACTATGGATGAGAATAAGTCATCGTGGCAGTAACTCTACCTAAAAGACTGGAGATACCAAGATCTAGGTTCAAGGATATAAAACAAAGTCATTGATGACGTTTTAACATTGTCAAAATTATTTTATGGTTCATTCTCATGACGAGACAATTTCATTATCCAGGTAAAGGCATAACACTTTTTCTAATGGTTTTGAAGTTTGATATAGGGTATATCAAATAGTGTACCTATGGGATATCACATTTAGAAACCACCTATGTGAGTGTGAAGTGTAAGCCGCTTCAAGGACAACCCAGTAAGGCCAATTCTCTAAGCACTTAATAACCGAGATGTGTTCATGGCTGAAACGAACAAAACAATTAGAACTAGGAACAGTTCAAGGGTAGATTATGTCATTTATGTTGTATATGTATACACCAAAACTCAATGGTTCAAAGATATCAAATCTACCGATTGATAGAGTATATCCGATATATGTTCACTACAGAAAGTTTAAAGGGAAACCTACTTATCCATATGGCGATTAACCCTTACTTACAAGATAAACAATTTTTTCATGCATGTTTTTTAACAATAGGTATTCACCATTCATGTGGGGGATTTTTATGTTTATCAAAATGCGAATGAGAAAAAAAAAGAGAAAATTGAAAAGTGGAGGAAATAATTTTGGAGGGAAAATGAAAAGTCATTTGTAAAGTGCAAATGAAAAGTCATTTCTCCCATATTGGTAAAAGAAAGGAAATTGTTGTCCTTGTATTGGGAAACATTTCATTTACTTCTTAAAGGGTTAAGAAGAAGGTGCCCCATCGCGCCGTCATCGTTGCTCTCTCGGCTTCGACTTCAGGTTCGGATTCCGATTTGGGTTCGGCAAATAATGTGATTAAATGATAAAAAAAAATTTGACAAAATATATTTAATCAATATTGTTAATGAATTTCTATTCTCTTATAAATTAATTCAAAATGTTAGTTAAATAACAAATTTAATTTTGGCACAACGGAATTTATTTGAAATTCGCGTGCGACGGTAATAACGATCTGGAGGGACGTGTTTCTTCCGAAAACTCATTTTTTTCAAAAGACACAACTTTCTGAAGTAAAAAAAAGGTCTGACCAGACACGTTCCTTGCTGAAAATTGCTATAAAAAGGATGGCTTCTTCATTTTTCACTAACTGAAATGTTTTCCCTCTCTACATACATTTTCTCTTATAAACAAAATTATTGATGACTAAGTCTGTGTGCGCTCTTGTTACTGTTCTTACGTTCGCTGAAGTTATTGAAGTTTGAGGTACTGTTTCTTCTTTAACAGGTTAATCCATTTTATCTTGGGAGAAATCAAACTGCAACCTCGGATACAGTGAGGGGATTAAATTTCTCAAAGAAACACAGTGTTTCTGTGGACTTGGATTAAAACATTTCTGTCTATTTCATCTTATTTTTGTTTTTGTGTTGTTTGACTAAACTTAATACATGTGATAACAGTGAGTACATTTAATAAACAAGTAGTTGAACGATTAAAGAAATAGTAACGTCAAAGTTGGTAAATTTTTAAGACTATAAGATGAATAAATAAAAAAGATTAGATGTCATTTTCCATGCTTGTCAATCATCCTTATTTCTGAACACCAGTTGTCTCACTTCAGTGCCATACTTTTTTCTATTTTTCTTACTTGTCTTCAAATAAGTTGAAAGCAAAGAGTTCATTACATATAAAAAAATAGTTGATAAAGAGATAGGGCCCAACCAAATTGTTGCCGAGACTTTTTATATTTCGTAATTTAGAAATTGCAAAAAATATTTTCGAAGTAATTATCTTCTTGGAGAAGAAGGCTTTGGTAATGTTTACAAAGGGTTATCGAGTCCATATTGGTTGATTCTTATCAAATCTTTCTACTTTTCGCGAATAATGGAATGTAATAATGAAATTAATAGTTTGGTTGTCCTCTCATCTACCTGATTCTGTTGCACTCACTATTCTCGAAATAATGTTGTTTTGCAAATCTTCATTAGGTCTAGTTAAAGGAAGCTTCTTTAGGTCTTGTTATAAAAAAATTAATTTCAAAAAATTCCAAGAGTTAGTACAAACAAAACTAGCTTTCGTTACAAAGTTTACTTCATTTTTTAATCTCTTATTCATAATTATGTATAATCTTATTATAACTTGAAAAATTATTAATCCTTAAAACTCAAAACTTGCAAATGAAAATCTAAACACTTGAATGGTAGCAATCATATTCTCTAAGCACGCTAGGCTTCAAACATTGTAAAAAAGATTAGTAAATGCGAAGAAGATTAGTAAATGCGAAGATCATGATCATGAAGTGTTATTTAATTTTAATGTATTAAAAAGTTAAAGATAACAATTTAGTTAGCTTTATCTGCAACTTTTAGTATGTTTTTAAGAGATAGAATGCTAATGCTCCCCCCCCCCCCCCACCCTGCATACCATATATTAAGTAGTTTTTTTTAATTCGTCCACTCACAATTATGATCGAACAATATTTGAAGAAGGTACTAAATGAAAATCTTTTCCGACAAATCCAAATTTCACCCGCTGAGAATAGAGGATATTCTCACGTTGATAATTTGAAAAGAATTTTAAGACATTAGTGCTCTGCGATGACAAGAAATATCAGCCCAATATTTTATCATTCATCAATTTACAGTTGTATTTTCTTCCTACAATTTTCATCACATACGTACTTCATATTATTATTTATATCATTTTTAAAATATTAATACTATTGATTAGTATGACATACACGTAAAACAAATGTATTCAAGAACTAATAAGTTGAAAACCTTAAAGTTAAAAATTGAACTATTAAAATGCCCTTACATTGATATTTATGATATTTTTTGTCTTTTTTTTTTCTTCTCTTATTTGACTTTTAAAATGTTTGCTGATATTCATTTCTTAATTAAATTTTTTTTATAAGAAAAGAAGTCTACAGTTTTCTAACCCTTTCATTTATTAGGAGTTGTTTTTTTTTTAACTTCTTCCCTATTATGTATTTTTCCCTATACTAAATGAAGAAGTGATTCAATTCCATTTAGTAGAGAGAAAACTAGTTCAACCATTTTTCTTTTACAATTTGCACCAAACTTCATTTTTGTACATTATAACAGTTAGAGATTGTAATGACAAATTTATCACAGAGAAGCTAATCAAGTAGCGGATAAACTTGCTTCTCTAAGTCATGAAATTTAGAATGAAATCATTTTTCATAACTTCCGAGAGCTACCAAAACAAGTGTATAAGGTCTACCTCAAATGAATAAATAATGCACATATCCAAATTTTCAAAATAAGTGTAAAAAGTATGTTGGTGTAGTTTAATTGTTGGTTAGACCTCTATTTCTGATCTCAAGAAATTGAAAGGAGGGCGAACTCGATTAATAATCCTTTAGTATACTTTATGCAATTACATTTTGTTATAACTATAACTAAACTAGAAATTAATTTTTGTAAAAGATTGGGAATGTCCAATCTTGAAACTTGTGAAGAGGATTGGAATTTCATAAATCTAGTAACCTGTGTTTTGTTGTTATTAATATACGTTGCAGGAGTCATGCCTAACCTCTACCCTGAAGGTATATTTAATTTTTTTTATAAAAGCTTTCTACTCTTTTTTTGAGTTCAATATATTTAAGTGTTTACTATGTAGTCTCTAATATATTACCAAAAAAAAGAGTCTCTAATACTACACTGCCAGAAAATGTATTAGGGTGTTAGTTATAACTTTGAAAAGATAAACCTCACATCTATGTAGTTAGAATTTCGATATTAAATTATAATATATTTTCTCGTATTGATCACAAAGCATGTTTATTCGATGGAAAATTTATCCTTTATTTAGCATTTTTATCCCCACAAATTTTATGTATTTATGCTTTCTGAAAGGAACTTATAATTGTTGGGATATATACTATAAATCATGTGTTAAGAAAAAATATTTATTAGAGAATAAATATTTACTCAATTTCAATATATCATATATTCGTTTATGGTGTCTATTTACTTATATAATAGATGATTTAGTGTGTAGAGTTTTAACTTATCATAGAGGATTAAATCGTTGGTTCTTATAAGTATAGAGTTTTGGTTCACAATCTAGGATAAAAATTGGACATGCCATCGGGTACGATTGCAGCACAAGATTATATGTAATTTATCTTTATAATGGACCGGTATATTTCCAACTTCTTGTGCTAGTACATTTTGTATGTATTTAACGGGACCGAGTAGAGATAATTGTTTTAGTTTGACTAACAAAAATATATTCTCGAAACTATTAAATATACTTATATTCTTAATCGTGATATAACTATTATATATATATATATATATATATATATATATATATATATATATATTCATTAATTATAGTTTTAATCTCTTAAAAGGTGAGATTCTGAGATGGGTCAATATGCCTGGTAAGTTGGATGATAATAATTTATATTGGTGAAATAATAAGTGAGTGGATGGAATTCATGTCTCGTTATAGAGATTGATTGATATGGCTTTTTGAGAAACTTGTAAGTTTTCGTCGTGTCAAATTTGCAAGTGCATTTATGAATCCGACACATGAAATAAGTTAATTAGTGCTCTACAGAAAATGAACCATTAAGTTAAATTCGTCAGTAATTTAATTTATTGATTAGTATCTGAAATCTTAACATGGGAAAATAAATAAGTGTTTAATAGGGAATTACGAAATAGAGGAGTGCAATTACGAATTTCTAGTGGAATGATGTGCAATTTATTATGGTAAAAATAATTCAAATTAATTATTTGAAATTATTTCCATAATAGGAAGCCATAATAATTAATTTTGTGGTCCCTATAGTGCCCATATTTAACTAGAACTTAGAATCCTAATTCTAAAGGGAAAAGGGGAGAGGCGTTAGTTTTCTTATAAAAAGAAAACTAACGTGTAAATTTTCATGGATAAGAAATCTCTATAATAAGGGATTCTTCAATACTTAGATAGATAATTAATTTTATGTTTGATATTTGTCCACCCAAGTATTGAGAGAATGCGGATGTGACTTGAAATCACTGTAGAACATCATAGCTACCTTGTAGATTCGCTTGAAGGTTCTATCTTGGGGATTCACATGAAGGTATCTGTTCACGCTGCAAGAGGTATTTATCGAATTAAATTTCAGTATGTTCATGTGTTCTAGCATCATTATGTGATCTAGCATAAAGGTATTGTTTATCTATTATTCATGTAAGCAGTAAAGATGAAAATATATTTCTGATGTGCATATAGTTTTCCAACATTAATATCTTTATATAAAGCTTCAATTGATGAGCAGTGAAACTTCAAATTATTATTGAGTTTTATAATTCAAAACACAATATGTATGTTTTGATATCATACAATAAACTATTAAAGTTGCATTAATAATAGGCATATGCAACATTAATTGCACTTTTGCTTGCTTGCTTGGTGCAAGTTATTCATGATTCTGCTATGTTTTTAACATATAAACTAATATAACATAATTCCTGCTGCAGGTGTTCGGACAGCTGTAACTACGTCTGCACTATGATCCAATTTGTTTTATCAAATCTTCCATCCCCTACTGGTTCCTACAAATTTAGACAAACAACATTAAACTTGTTTGAGACTGATAAATATATATATATATATATATATATATCATTCAACGATATTAATTATTACATGCAGCAGCCATATCCTCAGCGTTGACTGAAGTCATCTAGAAATCATAATGTTAATAGTTACTTTCCATACTAGATGTTTGAAAAAAATATGACATAATAAAAAATCTTACCATGACATTTCTATTTCTCTTGAGAAATTCTTAGTTAGCCTGGTAAGAGAGTATACATCATGATCATGTGAGTCATGCATTGAGCTTTAAGTTTATTCGGAGTCTCTAGCCTTATGAAATAGAAGTAAAAAATGTATTAGTTTTGACTAGGCTCACTTTGGATCGTTGAACCCGTTCCATAGCACCCAGAAGATACTCCTTATATACATCAAGTTCTTCCACTGTGTTGATATTCTCCATTTGTGGTTCATAAGAAATGTCAGGTCCAAGGGAACAAATCGTTATAAAAGAGCAACATTTTTTAGAATATTTAAAAATAGAGTGAATGACTCTTCAACCTTGTTTTCTCCTTTGCCTCACTTAGTGTTTTTTAGAGCTCACTAAGCTTCTCCTTATAATCCTATTATGAAAATACATTAAAAATATATCAAGTTATGAGTATAATAATAATTAATATTGACTTATAATTACGAGTTGTTTAAATATACACATCAATAGTACTAGAAACCTTACAACGACATTAAAGAATGTTGTCCAATCATCTGCATCGTAAAAATGCCAAACAAAAATATCAAGAATTATCTAATCACGTACAAAAGTACCTCACAAATACAAAATAAATCAAAAGAAGAAGAACTCGAGAAAAGTAGAGTGTCATACATAGAAATCTTTTCAATCATTCCTCTATCAGCTTTTTACTGTGCGAGACTCTTCATCAAATGCTTCAAAATATAAGTGTTGTATTAAGGACAGATGATACTCTAAAGATCAATAAAAGATTGTAAAATTTAGTACCTCTTCATCTGGATTTGGAGTGGGTCTTTAACAACAATTAAAAAAACAATTGAGTTAGTCAATTCACTGAAATTGGTGAAGTCTATTTCGTGAATTTGACATGTTAAAATAAACAGACCGTCGATTTAGTTCATCAGGCTGGTTAATTTCATTGATCATCATACCCTCAAAACTGAGCAATCAAAAAAAATAACACCATATTTTGTTTCATTTCAAACATTAAAAAAATCATTATAAAAATTTTACTAACCTTTTTCCGATAGACTAGGTCGTCACTTCACCAGTTTGAGAAAAGATTAACAGTGCAATATATGTGTCACATACAACTCCCAACTCATTCGACTTCTTAACAAGGCTATCCTTGCGCTTTGAGTAGAACTGTTTACGCGATTCTTGATCCTCAATTTTCTTCGTTACATTCTTATTGCGACCCATAGAATAAAATGATGCAAACTAGAATTGGAAGTTAGATGCAATGTTACGTTGTTCTTTAATGAACTGAGAAATATATAGATAAAACAAAAAATAAAAAGGAAAAAATATGTCAAAGAATTCAATGCAACTAAAACATGTCATTTTTAAGTTAGAGCTGTCAATATGAACAAAAAATTGTGTGTGATCACACTTTTTATTTCACTCCTATAATTGTTCAATTGAAAATTACAATTACTCTTGCGCTCCTTCTTTCACATATTTATTTTTTGGGAGTCAAGAAGTTTAAATTTTATCAGAATTTTTCCATTAAATTTTCAAATTTTTTAAATAAAATTTATATATTTATAAACTACTTGTTTCTCGACACGTGTTGCAAGTGATTATCAATTCAAAAAAGTTTAAGCGAAGATTTGAATAATAAGTTTTGCACAAAATAATATTACAGATTCTTTTGTGAATGTTCAAAATGAAATATCATATATGAGTCTTATTCACACAAACCTATAAAGATGGTCAATGAAAAATTTTATTTTATTTTTATGAGGTTCAATCAAGTAATTAGTGTATCTCATTAATTTTACTTTAGACAATATTTGTTTGTATTTTTCTTTTAATCTAACCAATATCTCATTAATTTTACTTTAGACAATATTTGTTTGTATTTTTCTTTTCATCTAACTAGATGTGTTGTGCACGTGTATTCCTCTTAATCTATTTAGATGTCACATGAACATGTGGAGAACAATTACATTTTTTTAGAACTATTTATGCATATTAATTTTTATTTTATAAGTTTTAACATATTCACTACAAAAGAAATCCAATTACTAACATAAATCGTTGGTAAATTGATCAAATTGGTTGGCAAAT
Organism: Solanum lycopersicum; assembly: GCF_036512215.1. Taxonomy (NCBI): domain Eukaryota; kingdom Viridiplantae; phylum Streptophyta; class Magnoliopsida; order Solanales; family Solanaceae; genus Solanum; species Solanum lycopersicum. The sequence goes on from NC_090805.1 coordinate 25,554,354, forward strand.
TGAGTTAACAACCAAATGTCAATTTATATTAATCCGTTTCTAAAAGGCTTGTTACAAAATGTTGAAACATGACTCTAAAATTTCCTTTGGTAAATGCACTTTCGTGTGTAGTTATAGTAACAAATGTTGGATAGTACACTTTTTCTGTTATTTTAGTTTGTAGTTATTGTACCAAATGTTAGATAGTAAACTTTTACTGGAGGGTAGTGAGATCCCTAACAAAGGTGACTTCGTACCCAAGGGGAATCGAACCCGAGATATCTTGCTTAAGGATGAACGAGTACTTACCACTCCACCAAAACCCTTGTTTATGGTAAATTTGTAATACGTTAGTATAATTATTTATTTTTCTAATAAATTTACTAATTGATTGTTCGTTTGTTGGCAATATATCAATAAGTTCAATGTTAGGTTAGTAGGTGTATTTAAAAATCTATGAGTACGAATATAAATTCAAAAATAATAATAATCAGTTTGATAAATGTTATAAAATAATGTATGTAGAAATCCACTACACCGAGAGGTTACTACATAACCTACTCCATTATGAAGATAATCATAACATCCATAACCTTCAACTTTATAACCACTATTCTTGTAACCTTTAACTTTCATAAACTCCCCATTATATTCATGTTAATGTCATGTTTATGACTAAAATTTTGTATGCCTCTATGTTACACTATAAATAGGGGCGTAGACTTCACGTTGTATACACTTGAAGATTCGGGGAATACTTAAAAGAAAGATTGTGATCTTATATTGTTCCTCTTGTCTTATACGGTATCAACACGATTATTCTACCATTTAAAGATTTAAGCAAAGTAAACAAAATAAGTTAAATCAATTATGTTTGTTTTTCTCTCGAAAAAAAGGTAAATTATTGTGGAATCTATTTTATATTTTACTTGTGAACAAGATGAACGATTACTATTATTGTTACTGTGCATTTTTTTCACTTATGACTATATACTTTATTTTGTACGTGTAGCTTATTTATATTTTATTTATGATCATGTTCACTATTTTGGTTATTACATAAAGGTTCAATTTATTTTGTTGTGTGAAATATTTTAGGTTCACATGGAAATTCAAAACGGGGTGGTGGTAGTGAGCAGTTTTATTTTAGTGTAATTGGAATTATTATTTTCTTAATGTGCAATTGATCCTTTGATGTATAGTGATAATTCACTTACATAATCATCGTGCACCAAACATAATATTATGCAATATGTAACTCTCTGCTTTTACAAGTTTAAGATATTAGTACATACCTTGTTGAGAATATTTTGTTTTGGCTATATATTTATTGTGCATGTTAATCACAAAATGACAATATTTTTCAAGTCTCAATGGTGAGTTCTATTATATTTGGCTTATTATGTCATTGATTAAGTGTAAGACGAAGGATTCAAGTCATGTCGCACCAAAAGGGTAATACATCAGGTGTGAGTCCTGATGCATCATGATAATGTTGGGTTGGTCCCAACAAACAATGACTTAAAATGTTTTCTTATGGGTAAGACATTGGGTTCAAGACCCAACGTAAAATAATGATGATGCTGAGCAAATTCATATGCTCTTGATAAAGTCATGAATTTGTCAAATTGATTTGCTCCAATTTCTTATATGAATGTGGTAGTAGGGCGTAATGTGTCTGAAAATGACAAGTGGTTGAATGTATGAATATGGGTATGGTAAAATGTTAATGGTCATCATTGTGGTAATTAAAATAAAGAATATTATGTGTTCTTAAGATGTTCCTTCAAATGTGAAGGTAATTTTGTCCATTAAAATTGTATGAAAGGTAATTGGACATATTGTTTCTTAAGATGGTCCTTCAAATATGAAGGTAATTGTTAAAGGTATGAGAAGTTATGCACATTGTTGTTGGTGCAATCAAATTTAAAAAGTTTTGTAAATCCTCCATCAAAATAAAGGAATACAAAGTGGTAGTATATTTGGTACATTTGTCCGCTTAAAGTGGTGTTGATGTGAGTTACATAATGCAAAAACACGATACTGAGTTTCAAATAAAAACTTATGAACCGTGTAAAATGGTTATGGTCCATTCCTTTAAGAAAATGAGACTTCTTTACCGTTGTTTGTTGTATAGAAACATGTGCATGATGATGGAATCACATGCAAAAGTAAACTAAAAGTTTACTAGAATAAATATCAGTTGGCATATCGGTTGGCCATTCCAATATAAATTTGATGCAAGAGAAATTGAGAATTCACGTGGCTATATGTTGAAGAAATAAAAGATTCTTCAATAATTCTATTTCTTAGTTTGTTCTCTTCATAAAATGATAATTGTAGAGGCTAGAGTTGGGATTGTATCCCCTAAATTATTTGGAACATATTAAAAGGTGAATATGGGCCCGTTCACCTGCCATGTGGACTATTTACTATTATGATTTAATAGATGCATCTATGGTATGGTCACATGTGCATTTGTATCAACTTACAAAATGATTTTTGTAAGCTTGTTTGCTCGAATTATTAAATTAAGAGTATAGTTCCAAACCATAAAGTCATGTTGATAATGATAGTTGGTTTAGCAGAAATTGTATGCCTCCAATTATAGCTAGAGATTTGATTATGAGAACAAATCTCTCAAATAAAATTTGGTATGAGATGAGTTTATTTAACATATATGCATCAAGTCAACAAGGTTCTCCCAACACAATTGGTTCAAGGTCAGGAACCAAATAATTTCCATCTAAAAATTTGATGTGCGTACATATGATTTTATTGTTCCACCACGCACCAAGATGGATCCCGAAATGTGGTTGACGGTAAATGTTAGATCTCCTAACATTAGGGCAATATATGTGTTGCAGCTAAAAATTATGTGCAGCGTGAATTATCTAGATCTTCGTTAAAAAATGTTAACTTGAACTTCAAAAGATAATTCATTTCCAATATGTTGCAAGTAATTTGTTAGATGTATTTTTTGACCCACTATTTTAGTTAAGTTGCAAATGCTCCAATAAATACTCCTTGAAGGACAGAGTTTATGGTACGCCAGAAGCGTAATAGACCAATCGATTCCAAATTTAAAACTCCTTGAGGAAGGAGAGGAGCAACTTATCAAAATGGTAGTGATAATGAGGCAAGTTCTTTGAAAGATCACTATAACATAACATTTCATAAAACCTTAGCAAAGGCTCAAGTACCTATAAATGATGAAAAATGAAGAGATCTTGATAGATTATTTCGTATTAGAATCGATATCAAAATGGTTGTCGACGGTATATTTGATATGATGTAGCACTCAATGATATAAATGGTTACGAGGATCTTAAATTCAAATATGGCATATAGTGTGGACATATAAATGATTGACACTATTCAAGTATATTTGGTTTCACTTAGAAAAGTGATGTTGATCTTAGAGTTCATGGATCAAAATATAATGTCAGTATGGTACAAATTAATCATTAAGAGAAAGTATTACCCATAAGATATAAAGTGTGATTTGTGCCTCGGGGCATAAAGATTTTGCAAAAATCTTGACATTATTAGGTGGAGATATATTCTCCAGTAGTGGATGTTTGTTTCAATCATGCAATAAAAGAATTGAATACGCATAATGAATGTGTGTTACGTCTAACTAGATCATGTGGATTGTATGAAAATATTTGAAGGATTTAAACGGTCTTAAAGAAATTCCATTGAGTACCGAATGGTTTTGAGATTTCTTAACAAAAAGAAAGAAATATTTTCAACCTCAATTAAAAATGTCATGTATTATTGTAATTGATGCACTTACATATTACTGGTTAAGCAAATACTAGAAGATGTATGATTTCTTTTAGATGAAAACACGTGATTTTCTTTTAGAAGAAAAGACGAGCAATAGATCAATCTCTCATGAGTCAAAAATGATTTGATTATGTACATGTAGAATATATATTTGATCTACATAAAGCTCGATCGCAAATGAGCTATTTGCTTACATATGGCGGCACAACAATAACTTGACATTCAACAAACATTGATAACAACTTCTTCAAATCATGCAGAAATAATATTGATCTATGAAGTAAGTCGAGGGTGTGTTTGTTTGGAAAGATGATGTCTCATATTCAGAAAATATGTGATTTTCCTTTGACAGAGGATATTTCAGCCACCATATACGAAATGATATATAGCTCAATTCAAGGTAGGATACAATCAAAAAAGATGGGACAAAGTATTTTTCACCAAAAGTCTTTTTCACACATTATATTAAAAAAAATGGTGATATAGACGTTCAAAGGCTCATTCAAGTTATAATCATGTAAACTTATTCACTAAAGATTGTCAATATCAATATTTGAGAAGTTGCGATATAAGATTGGAATGCATCATCTCCGAGATATCAAGCAAAGTTTTTATCAAGAGATAAAAATACATGTTGTAATCTTTCACTTCACCATGGTTTTGTCCCAAATGGATTTTCTTGGAAGGGTTTTTAACGTGGCAACATTCAAGCGTATTAAAAGATACGTGTACTCTTTTTCCTTCACTAGGATTTTTCCCACAGGGTTTTTTCCTAGTAAGGTTTTATGAAGGCATATTATGTATTGACATCCAACATAGAGTGTTATAAAATAATATAATGTGGATTTTCACTATACCAAGAAGTTACTACATAACCTCCTCTATTATGAAGATAATCATAAGCTCCAACTTTATAACCACAATTCATGTAACCTTTCACTTTCATAACCTCCACAATATACATGTTAATGTCATGTTTATGACTAAACTTTTGTATTCATCTATGTTAGACAATAAATAGAGATATAGGCTTCATATTATATACACTTGAAGATTTGGTGAATACTTGAAAGAAAGATTGTAAATTTTATAGTGTTCCTCTTGTCTTATATTCTTCTTGTCTTCATCTTTATATTGTTCTTTTGTTATTTAGTTTTACAATAATAAATCATATTTGAATGAAACAATACAAAATTTATGATAACAAGTTAAATTAATCTCAATATGACACATATCATTATATCAAAAATTTTAATTTGAGCATGTTTACCAAAAATATTGACCGAATCTAAAAATTTTCCAAGCATAAAAATGAAAATGCCTAACAAAAAAAAATTGAAAATGAAAGCCTCAAAACCTGAACCAATCATCCTACAAGATATAAAATGACATTTTGAAGCTAATCGTGCTGACGAAATTATATTCGGAGCATGTTTATAAAAAATGTTAAGCAAAGTCAAAATTTGGCCAAAAGTTAAAAGTTAAAACACTTAATGGTAACTGAATCTGAAAACCTCAATATCTAAATCAACCATCCTATAAGACGAAAAATGACCTTCAAGAGCTAACCGTGCTGACACTTTTAAAATTTGAGCATGTTTTTAAAAAAACCTAATTTAAATTTTAGCCAAAAGTTAAAACGTTTAACGACACAAACTAAAATAAAAGTTTCAAAACCCGAACCAACCATCTGAGCTCGTTCATAAAAATATTGACAAAAGTAAAATTTTGGCCAAGATATAAGATTTAAAACACCTAATAACACAAACAAAAAACAGAAGCCTCAAAACTTGAACAAACCTTCCTGTCATATCAAAACTGACTTTTCATAGCTAATGACACTGACACAGTTCTGATATGAGCACTTTACCAAAAATAGTGACCAATGTAAGTTTTGGCTAAAATTTTAAAAGATAAAACATCTAATGACACAAACTGTATATGAAAGCATTAACACCAACATTGATTTACCAAAATATTTAACTCCAATTGGTAAATTTAACAACTATAATTATAAGTTAGTACTTAATAATAATTTATCACTAAATTTTATCAAAGTTGGTAATAGTTATTATTCAAGTAAACATTCATATATAATATTACCAACCAATAATTAATACGTTGGTAAATTTTACAAATGAATTAATGATCGGTTGTTAAATTATCAACTATTTTAATGATGTTAGTAATTTAGTAACTACAATCTTTATTCAACGGCAAAATTTCCAACTAATTGGATATTGGTTGGCAAATTTACCAAAAAATTACATTTCGTTACTAATTTACATTTATATTTGGTTGATAAATTTAGCAACACAATCTTGTCATTGGTAAATATTTGGTTAGTAATTCATTGGTAATATGTTAAATTGCATAAAAAAAATTCTGTCATATTTATCAACCGATATGTACTTCATTGGTAATATTACCAACACAAGGTGTGCTTTAGTAATATTTCAGTTTGTAATCTATTGATAGAATGTTGTTAAATTTGGCACCATTTCTTTCCGCTGTATCTACCAACTAAAATACTTTGTTAGTAAGTTCTCTTTTTTAGTTTGTTCTGTATATAAAATGATAATTGTACCAGCTAATGTTCGGATTTTTACCCCTTAAATTATTTGGAACATATTAAAAGGTTAATATGGGTCCGTTCACATGCCATGTGGACTGTTTACTATTATGATTTAATAGATGCACCTATGGTATGGTCACATGTGCATTTGTATCAACTTACAAAATGGATTTCATAAGCTTGTTTTCTTGAATTATTAAATTAAGAGCATAGTTCCAAACAATAAATTAAAGTCATGTTGATAATGTTAGCTTGTTTATCAGAAATTGTATGCCACCAATTATAGCTAGACAATTGATTATGAGAACAAATATCTCAAATAAAATTTGGTATGAGATGAGTTTATTTAACATCTATGCATCAAACTAACAAGGTTCTCCCAACACAATTGATTCAGGGTAAGGAACGAAATAATTTCCATCTAAAAATTTGATGTTCGCACATATTATTTTATTGATTCACCATACAACAAGACGGATCCCTAAATGAGGTTGAGGGTGAATGTTAGATCTCCAAACATTAGGGGGAGATATGTGTAGCAGTTAAAAGTTATGTGTGGGGTCAATTATCTAGATCCTCACTATGACATAACATTCCATAAAAATTAGCAAAGGCTCAAGTACCTAAAAATGATGAAAGATGAAGAGATCTCGATAGATTATGTCATATTAGAATCGATATCAAAATGGTTATCGATGGTATATTTATTATGATGTAGCACTCAATTCTATAAATAGTTACGAGGATCTTAAATTCAAATGTCATATAGTGTGGACATATAAATGATTGGCACTATTCAAGTATATTTTGTTTCACTTAGAAAAGTGATATTGATCTTATAGTTCATGGATATGGTACAAATGAATCATTGTGCGAAAGTATACCCGTAAGAGATAAAGTGTGATTTGTGCCTCGGAGCATGAAGGGTTTTCGCAAAGATTCTGACATTATTAAGTGGCGATATATTCTCTAGTGGTGGATGTTTATTTCAATCAGGCAATAGAAGAAATACATGAACATGCATAATGAATTATTATTACGTCTAACTAGACGATGAGGATTATATGAAAATATTTGAAGGATTTAAGTTGTCTTAAAGCAATTCCATTGAGTACCCAATGATTTTGAGATTGCTTAACTAAAAGAAAGAAATATTATCAACCTCGATTAAAAATTCCATGTATTAGTGTAATTGATGCGCTTACAGATTACTGGTTATGTAAATACTAGAAGATGTGGATGCAGAATATTTATTTGATCAATCTCTCATTAGTAAAAAATAATTCTATTATGTAGATGCAGAATATTTATTTGATCTGCATAAAGCTCGATCGCAAATGAGATATTTTCTTACATATGGAGACACAACAATAACTTGGCATTCAATAAACATTGATAACCACTTCTTCAAATCATGCAAAAATAATATTGATCTATGAAGTAAGTTGAGGTTGTGTTTGGTTGGAATCATGATGTATCCTATTCAAAAAATATGTGATTTTCCTTTGACAAAGGATATTCCAACCACCATATACAAAAATAATATATAGCTCAATTCAAGGGAGGATACAACAAAAACAGATAGGAAAAAGTATTTTTCACCAAAAGTATTTTTCACACATGATATTCAACAAAATGGTGAGATAGACGTTCAAAGGCTCATTCAAGTGATAATCATGTAAACTTATTCACTAAAGATTGCCAATATCATTATTTGAGAACTTGTGATATAAGATTGGAATGCATCATCTCCGAGATATCAAGCAATGTTTTTATCAGGGGAGAAAAATATGTTTTGTACTCTTTTCCTTCACCATGGTTTTTTCGTAAATGGGTTTTCCTGAAAAGGTTTTTAACGTGGCAACATTCAAGCGTATTAAAAGATATGTGTACTCTTTTTTCTTCACTAAGATTTTTTCCCACGATGTTTTTTCTAGTAAGGTTTTTAACGAGGCATGAGGCATATTATATATAGACGTCTAAGAGGGAGTGTTATAAAATAATATAATGTGGATTTCCATTACACCAAGAAGTTACTACATAACCTCCTCTATTATGAATATATTCATACGCTACAACTTTATAACCACTATTCTAGTGATCTTTCACTTTCATAACCTCACCATTTTGTTCATGTTATTGTCATGTTTATGATTTAACTTTTGTACCCTCTATGTTATGTTGGGTATGTAGCAAGAATTAATGAGAAATAGAGGGAAGGAGAGGAATTTGAAAGGTTTAGAACTTGAAAGGTTGGGAACTTAAAAAGTCCTCTAATGCTTTATTGAAAAAGGCAATAGTCCCTCATCGGTAATGGAAAGGAAAATAGGAGAGTTTAAATAAATAAACACTCCTATTAATTGTTAAAAGGGTTGGAAAGAGGGACCCCCCTCGCGCCGTCGTCGTCGTCGCTCGCTCGCTTCGGCTTCGGCTTCGGCTTCGGCTTTGGCAAATGATCGAGAGATAATTTTTTGGACAAAATTTATTTTAATTATTTATTAATTAATTTAAATGGCCGAACCGACTCGGATCTGCACGAGTGACCCGTTTTAAATTCCGTTATATTCAAAATTTCCCACCATGACTGTTCTGAAAGGTTGCAACTTTCAGGAATAGTCAATACCATTTGAAAGTTTGCAACCTTTCATTAATGGTCGTGTTAATTCTGAAAGGGTTGCAACCTTTCAGAATATATTCTTCTTGCCTATAAATACCATTCAGTCTTCAGAATATTGACTACGAATTTTTCTGATCTTCCTTCTTCTTAAAATCACATATTTCTTCGTGTACTTTCCTGCTGTGGATTGATTCGCTGACAGTAGAGTTTTTGGTATCTATACTCTACTGATTAAAATCATTTTACCCTGGGAGGTTATATTCCAAATCAAACCTCGGATACTAGAGGGGAATAATTTCCTTAAGGGGACACTGTGAATTCAGTGGACTTGATTCTCTTCCTAAATTTTCAATAAGAGGATTTCAGATTCGTGTACGTTTTTACAGATTAAATTATTTTTTTACAAATAAATTTCTGTTCATCTTATTTACTGGTTATAAAAATTCTCAGTTACTTCGTGTTTCTGAATAATTTATTAGAACCAGTAATTTCTGATTTTATAACACAGATTGGCAACAATCTTAAGGAAATTATTAAATCTGTGTTTCTGGTGGAGACAAAAATCTTTGTGATTTTATACTCCTTTAAGTATGCAATTATATTTTTATTGATTACTTATATTGTATCAATTTTGTTTATCAGAAATGGAAAACACAGGTGTTACAGTGGCTGTTGCTGCACCAATCCGACCTCTTGTATCACAAGCAGAGAAACCGGGTAAATATACAGGTGTGAATTTTAAAGGATGGCAGCAACGAGTATTTTTCTGGCTTACCACTCTTGGTCTACAGAAATTTACAAGTGAAGATACTCCTGTTCCTGCTGATGATATGCCAGACAGGGAAAAATTTATGATTGTTGAAGCATGGAAACAGTCAGACTTCCTATGTAAAGGTTACATTTTGAGTTCTTTAGAGGATTACTTATATAATGTCTATAGTGCAATAACAACTTCAAAAGAGTTGTGGAATGCACTTGAGAAGAAATATAAGACAGAAGATGCATGCTTGAAAAAGTTTGTGGTCGCAAAGTTTTTAGACTATAAAATGACAGATAGTAAAACTGTTGGATCACAAGTGCAGCAACTTCAACTTATTCTCCATGATCTGATTGCTGAAGATATGGTAGTAAATGAAGCTTTTCAAGTGGCTGCAATGATCGAGAAGTTGCCTCCTTCGTGGAATGATTTCAAGAATTATCTAAAGCACAAGCGTAAAGAAATGAAGCTTGAAGATCTTGTGATTCGACTCAAGATTGAAGAAGATAACAGAAATGCCGAAAAGAAGTCGCGTAAGAGTTCAACAATCATTGGAGTTAATATTGTTGAAGAAGCTCCTACCAAAGACAAAAAGAGAAAGAAGTCCAACGGGCAGAAGTCAGAACAGACCAAGAAGAAATTCAAAGGCAACTGTTATAATTGTGGCAAGGCTGGTCATAGATCTTCTGATTGTCATGCTCCAAGAAAGGACAAAAACAAAGGCAAAGGAAAAAATCAAGCAAACATCGTGGAAAAAATGGAAGATGCAGATGACTTGTGTGCAATGATATCGGAGTGTAACTTAGTTGGAAATCCCAAAGATTGGTTTCTCGACTCAGGTGCCACTAGACATATTTGCTCTGCAAAAGAAGCCTTTGCAACATACACTCCTGCTGAGTACGATGAAGATTTATTCATGGGAAACACAGCAACAGCAAGGATTGCAGGAACTGGCAAAGTAATTTTGAAAATGACATCTGGCAAAGTGTTGACTTTAAACAATGTTCTGCATGTCCCTACTATTAGGAAGAATTTAGTTTCTGCTGCACTACTCGTTAAGAACCGGTTTAAGTGTGTCCTAGTTAGTGATAAAGCTGTAATAAGTAAGAATGAAATGTTCATAGGAAAGGGCTATCTCAATGAGGGTCTTTTCAAACTAAATGTAATGGTTATTGACAATATCAATAAAAATTCTGCTTCTGTTTACTTATTGGAGTTAAGTGATTTATGGCATGCCCGTTTGGGACATGTTCATTACAAAGCCTTGCGAAAATTGGCTAATTTAGAAGTATTGCCTGATTTTAAATGCGATAAATCGAAATGTGAAATTGTGTGGAAAATAAGTTTGTTAAACATCCTTACAAGTCTGTTGAAAGAAATTCTAAAACTTTAGACTTAATTCACACAGATATATGCGATATGAAGTCAACACCATCTCGTGGTGGAAAAAAGTACTTTATAACTTTTATTTATGACTGCACTCGATTTTGTTATGTATATTTGCTTAATAGTAAGGCTGAAGCAATTGATGCATTTAAGCAATACAAAAATGAAGTGGAAAACCAATTGAATCTAAAGATAAAAATGATTCGGAGTGATAGGGGTGAAGAATATGAATCTCCTTTTGCAGAAATATGTTTGGAATATGGTATTATTCATCAAACTACTGCACCTTATACACCACAGTCAAATGGTTTGGCAGAACGGAGGAACAGAACATTAAAGGAAATGATGAATGGATTAATGATCAATTCTGGTTCACCGCGAAATCTTTGGGGGGAAGCCATTCTTACAGCTAATAAAATACTCAATAGAGTACCCCATCAAAAAACACAATCAATTCCATATGAGTTGTGGAAAGGAAGAAAACCCAACTTGAAATATTTTAAAGTGTGGGGGTGTTTAGCCAAGGTAAAGGTTCTTTTACCTAAGAGGGTTAAAATAGGACCCAAAACAATAGATTGTGTCTTTATTGGATATGCTGCGAATAGTAAAGCCTGTCGATTTTTGGTTCACAAATCTGATAATCCTGAGATTCATGTTAATACGATAATTGAATCAGATAATGCAGAGTTTTTTGAAAACATTTATCCGTATAAAACTGAAAGTGAGTCAACAAGTGAAAGATCTAAACGACCACGAGAAGAATCAATGGAAAATATTCTAACTAGTGAGGAACCTAGGCGAAGTACTCGACAACGAAAATCTGTTTCTTTCGGACCAGATTTTGTAGCACTATTGCTTGAAAATGAGCCTCAAACATTTAAAGCAGCTATGTCTTCGTCAGAGTCAACTTATTGGAAAGAAGCAGTCAATAGTGAGATTGAATCAATTTTAAGCAATCACACTTGGGAATTGACTGATCTTCTTCCAGGAAATAAACCTTTAGGATCAAAATGGATCTTTAAAAGGAAAATGAAACCTGATGGGACTATTGACAAATATAAGGCTAGACCGGTAGTCAAAGGGTACAGACAAAAGGAAGGTCTGGACTACTTTGACACATATTCTCCAGTAACAAGGATAACATCAATTAGGATGTTAATAGCACTTGCAGCAGTGCATGAACTTAAAATCCACCAAATGGATGTAAAGACAGCCTTCTTAAATGGAGAGTTAGAGGAAGAAATTTACATTGAACAACCTGAAGGGTTTATAGTTCCTGGTAAAGAAAAGAAAGTGTGCAGACTTGTGAAGTAACTTTATGGACTCAAGCAAGCACCCAAACAATGGCATGCTAAATTTGATCAAGTAATATTGGCAAATGGATTCAAGATTAACGAATGTGATAAATGTGTTTACATCAAAAATGTTATGAATCATGAAGTCATTGTTTGTTTGTATGTTGATGACATGTTAATAATGAATAAAGAAATTGATGATATAAATTCTACTAAGCGCATGTTGTCCAATAAGATCGATATGAAAGACTTAGGAGTTGCTGATTTGATCTTAGGGGTCAGAATTATCAAAACTCCCCAGGGACTAGCATTATCTCAATCTCATTATATTGAAAAAGTATTGGATAAGTTCAATTACTTGAATTTCAATGTAGTCAAAACTCCAATTGATTTAAGTTGTACATTTAAAAAGAATGAAGGTCAAAGTGACTCTCAATTGGAATATGCCAGAGTGTTGGGATGTTTGATGTATATTATGAATTGCACATGACCAGATATAGCATGTGCTATTAGTAAACTGAGTCGGTACACTAGTAATCTGAATCAAACTCACCGGATGGCTATGAAACGTGTGTTGGGTTATCTAAAATGGACACAACATTATGCTTTGCATTATAATAAATATCCTGCTGTGATTGAAGAATATAGTGATGCAAATTGGATCACCGGGTCAAATGATGTAAAATCCACGAGTGGTTATGTATTCATACTTGGTGAAGGAGCTGTCTCTTGGAAATCTTCCAAACAGACATGTATTGCTCGCTCCACAATGGAATCTGAATTCATTGCTTTGGATAAGGCTGTTGAAGAAGCAGAATGGATCCAGAATTTCCTAGAGGATATTCCATTCTGGCCCAAACCTGTCGGACCAATTTGCATACATTGCGATAGTCAAGCAGCAATAGGTAGGGCAGGGAGCTTTATGTACAACGGAAAGTCTCGTCGTATACGACGTAGACATAACACGATAAGACACTTGCTCTCTAGTGGAATTATCACAATTGACTATGTAAAGTCAAGCGATAATGTGTCAGATCCACTAACGAAAGGCCTAGTGAGAGAGGCAGTTGAAAGATCATCTAAGGGAATGGTTTTATGGCTTAGGACATGTCAGCATGACGGTAACTCTATCTAGCAGACTGGAGATCCCAAGAGCTAGATTCAAGGAGAAAAACAAAGTTGTGGCTGACGGTTCGACATTGTCAAATAACTCAATCCATTCTCATGATGAAGACAATGTTCAGGAAAAGGTTAAGACTTTAAGGCTTGTTAATGAGGTAATAAAGCTTAAAGTTTTTAATGATTTGCTAAGTTTGGTAGATTTGACAAAATAGTGTATCTACGAGATGACACGGTTAGAAATCACCTATGTGAGTGTGAAGTGGAGGCCGCTTCAAAGAGAATTTATGTCAAAAGCCTATTCTCTATACACTCATGAAACCAGGAGGTGTTCATGGCTGAAACGAACACAACCGTAAGAATCATAAACAGTAAAGGGTTAATTGTGTGACATATGGTTGTCTAGGTATACATCAAAGTTCGACGGTTCAAAGATATCACATCTATCGATTGACCGAGTATATCCGACATATGTTCACTATGGAAAGTCCAAGGGGAAACCTACTTATCCAGATGCAATTAATCTTTGCTTGTAAAGTACACAATTGTCCGTGCATTCCTATGTTATAACTATTCCCCATCAATGTGGGGGATTGTTGGGTATGTAGCAAGAATTGATGGGAAATAGAGGGAAGGAGAGGAATTTGAAAGGTTTAGAACTGGAAAGGTTGGGAACTTGAAAAGTCCTCTAATACTTCATTGAAAAAGGCAATAGTCCCTCATCGGTAATGAAAAGGAAAATAGGAGAGTTTATATAAATAAACACTCCTATTAATTGTTAAAAGGGTTGGAAAGAGGGACCCCCCTCGCGCCGTCGCCGTCGTCGCTCGCTCGCTTCGGCTTCAGCTTTGGCTTTGGAAAATGATCGATCGAGAGATAATTTTTTGGACAAAATTTATTTTAATTATTTATTAATTAATTTAAATGGCCAAAAATTATTTTTAATAAATAAGTTGATAACCGAAATGTTTTCAAATTTTTAGTTAAAACCCGACCCGACTCGGATCCGTACGAGTGACCCGTTTTAAATTCCGTTATATTCAAAATTTCCCGCTATGACTGTTCTGAAAGGTTGCAACTTCAGGAACAGTCAATACCATTTGAAAGTTTGCAACCTTTCATTAATGGTCGTGTTAATTCTGAAAGGGTTGCAACCTTTCAGAATATATTCTTCTTACCTATAAATACCATTCAGTCTTCAGAATATTGACTACGAATTTTTCTGATCTTTCTTCTTCTTAAAATCACATATTTCTTCATGTACTTTCCTGCTGTGGATTGATTCGCTGACAGTAGAGTTTTTGGTATCTATACTCTACTGATTAAAATCATTTTACCCTGGGAGGTTATATTCCAAATCAAACCTCGGATACTAGAGGTGAATAATTTCATTAAGGGGACACTGTGAATTCAGTGGAGTTGATTTTCTTCCTAAAATTTCAATAAGAGGATTTCAGATTCTGGTACGTTTTTACAGATTAAATTATTTTTTTACAAATAAATTTCTGTTCATCTTATTTACTGGTTATAAAAATTCTCAGTTACTTCGTGTTTCTGAATAATTTATTAGAACTAGTAATTTCTGATTTTATAACACAGATTGGCAACATGTTACACTATAACTAGAGGCATAGTCTTCACATTATATACACTTGAAGATTTGGTGAATACTTGAAAGAAAGATTGTGATCTTATATTTTTTCTCTTGTCTTATATTCTTCTTCTCTTAATCTTTATATTGTTCTTTTGTTCTAAGTTTTACAATAATAAATCATACTTGAATGAAACAATGCAAAATTTATGATAACAAGTTAAATTAATCTCAATATGACATATATCATTATATCAAAAAATTTAATTTGAGCACGTTTACCAAAAATATTGACCGAATCGAAAAATTTTCAAAACATAAAAGTTAAAATGCGTAATAACACAAATTGAGAATGAAAGCCTCAAAACCTGAACCAACCATCCTATAAACTATAAAAATGACTTTTTGAAGCTAATCATGTTAACGAAATTCTAATAGAGAATGTTTATAAAAAATGTCAAGTAAAGTCAAAATTTAGCCGAAAGTTAAAAGTTAAAACGCCTAATAGTACAAACTAAATTTGAAAACCTCAAAATCTAAATCAACCATCCTATAAGACGAAAAATGACCTTCTAGAACTAATTGTGCTGAAACTTTTTAAATTTAAGCATGTTTCACACAAAAAAAGACCTAATTCAAATTTTCGCCAAAAGTTAAAAGTAAAACGTTTAACGACACAAACTAAAATTAAAGTCTTAAAATCCGAACCAACCATCTAAGCACGTTCACACAAATATTGAGAAAAGTCAAATTTTGGCCAAAACATAAGATTTAAAACACCTAACAACACAAACAAAAAACAGAAGCCTCAAAACTTGAACAAACCTTCTTGTCATATCAAAACAGACCTTTCATTGCTAATGACACTAACATAGTTCTGATCTGAGCACGTTTACCAAAAATATTGACCAAAGTCAAGTTTTGGCTTAAGTTTTAAAAGATAAAACATCTAATGACACAAGCTGAATATGAAAGCATTAACACTGCACGTTGATTTACCTAAAAATTTAACTTCAACTGCTAAATTTACCAACTATTCAAATATAAGTTAGTACTTATTTATAATTTACCACTAAGTTTTATCACAGTTGGTAATAGTTGTTATTCAAGCAAACATTCATTATAATATTATCAACTAATAATTAATATGTTGGTAAATTTTACCAATTAATTAATGATCGATTGGTATATTACCAACTGTTTTAGTGATGTTAGTAATTTACTAACAACAAACTTTATTCAACGGAAGAATTTCCAACTAATTGGATATTGGTTGACAAGTTTACCAAAAAATTACATTTCGTTACTAATTAACATTTATATTTGGTTGGTAAATTTAGCAACACAATCTTGTCGTTGGTAAATGTTTGGTTAGTAATTCATTGGTAATATATGTTAATAAATTACATAAACAATTATTTCTGTCATATTTATCAACGGATATGCAATTCATTGGTAATATTACCAACACAAGGTGTGTGCTAGTAATCTTTTAGTGGGTAATCTATTGATAGAATGTTGTTAAATTTGACACCATTTTTTCCCGTTGTATCTACCAACTAAAATACTTAGTAAGATTGTTGTTGGTAATTTGATAGAATTTCATTAATAAGTTTTAAAATATAATTGAGTTAGGAATATGTTGGTAAATTTTTAGTAGAATACTAACCAACTTAAGTTATTAGTAAAATTTGTTTGCAATTTGTTTTTTTTGTAGTGATAAAAGATGACGTTCTTTTTGTTGGCTCTCATATTTTTTAGAAACATTACATACTAATGTATATATTACGCGAAAAATAATTATTATATCTTCAGAACTATTTTCCTCAAATACTTGAGGTTAAAGAATATACTCTCTTAGAATAGAACAATTTACTTCATCAGAATAGTGGTACCTCATAATTTTGCTAAACTTCGAATTCACTAAACGACAATAAATCACACAAAAAAATTTAAAATGCAAGAAGAGAGAGTAGAATATTAAAAAAAAATTGTGATTGAAAATGAGAGGAAACACTTCTATTTATAGTCAATAAGCCATAGTATGAACAAGTGTTTTTATGTTTTATATGAAAAGCATGAACCTTCCAAGAAGTCACAATCCTTTTGAAAAGTTACAACTTATTGAAAAATTGACAACTCATCGAAAAATCGCAACACTCTGAAAAAAGTTACAACTCATCGAAAAAGTAACAACCTAAGTTAGAGATATTATAGTAATTTAATATTAAAGTTAGGAGTTCATACTTTTAAGGTAAATAGATAGATAGATAGATAGATAGATAGATAGATATAGACATAGATATAGATGTAAAAATTACTCTAAGTCACAATAAATTGAAAGTTCATAATAATCAAAATCTGAAATGCCACATAAAGTGAGATTGAAGAAGTGTATTAGTAAAACAAATTTATGTTATATGGAGTAAAAATATTTTTTTAGTATGCTTATAGCATGATGGTGATTTATGACAATATGGATTAAAACTATTTTTTAGTATGCTTATAGTATTGCACCATAGAGTAACTGAAATGTCTAGGTGAGTCGGATTTAAGATTTTAAATTTATAGAATCTAGGAAGGACAATGATTGAGGCTAGTATATTTTAATTGTTACGTGGATTTTTCGATACAATGTAGAGTTTGAACCAAACCTATTGAGTACTACTGAACTTATAACTAATAATGTAGATCTGCCTAACTAATGATGAACATGATACTTAATAGTGCTACAACTAATAAATAGTATAAGGAAAAAATCTATAATTTGGTTGAGTGACTTCCTCCCCTCTCGTTTACCAACTTTACCATTATCAAATAATAAAAAATGTGTTCACAACTTTCAAATTTTTGATGTCCATATATATACCTATATTCTTTATATACGTATTCAAAATATAGCTTAAGACTTAAGCATGACCCCTTTGATTCTGATACCATATATTCAGATTATTAGCTAATACTTAACGGTGAACTTATGAGTGACATATAGAGATTCATAAAGACCATAGATTGAGTTATTTTACTTTCCAACAACTAAAGTGGTGGTGTATCAAGAATTCGGTAAGATAGGTTCACACATTAATTTTCGTATTCGCCCCAACCCCCACCTCTTGTACTTATCAAAATTTCAAAGATCTCCCTTCATGTTTCATTATTGTGAAAGGTTTCTTCACCATAATAATATCACAAAACCCAACAAATATAGGTGTAACACATCCATTTCGTTGTCTATTTGTTGCTAGGTTTTTATTTTTGCACTCATACTAAACGGATGCACAAGGAAGGAATAAACGATATTATGAATGAGTACAGTGGAATATCAAGTTGAGATGTTCATTTCATTTGACCACTAAATCACACTTTTAAATGTGCTTAAAGAAAATATTATACCAAACACATAGACGGTTAGAAAAAATAATAGGAAATATCATCGAAGAAGAAAATAGCTTTGAGGTGTGTAATCATTTTTTTAAAGAGATCTTGCCATATATATATATATATATATATATATATATATATATATATATATATATATATATATATATATACATATATATATATATTGAGTAAATACAAATAATTATCTTCAATGATATAACAAATTAAGCCCTTTGCTTATACTTGCAGATTTTTCTTAGGCTACTTGAAGAAAAAGTCTTCATATTTATAGAACTAATAGTCATGTTCTTTATGAAGAAATGATTTTTCATAAAAGTTATGCTCTTCCATGGACATGTATGTTTTTTCAAACTTGTTTTTATACACGTGAATTAATTGCACATGAATATCAAAAACATCAAAAAATGTTGTAAATTATTTTTAAAAAGAAGAAAAATAAATCAAATTATTCTTGAATTTGACTACAGAATTAACTTTATCACTTTTAACTACACAAAAGTTGACGTTCTCATAATACGAATAGTCTCACCCTATATTAGAGTCCATCACCTATTAAATTCAAACATTGTAATTAATTAGAAATTCAATTATTGTAGTTTATTCTATGTAAAAAATAATTACTCTTTCTTTAAAATAAACATTAAATTAGGACTCGTATACTTATTGTCAATTTGTACAAAATTTATAAACAAAACAGCACAAATCAATAAATACAAAACTATACGACAAAACGACCATCTGCTCTTATTTTGTCAAAGCTTCTAATTCTTATTTTGTATCTGGTATCAAAATTTTCATTCGATCGGATGGCCGCTTCTCATAATTATGGCAACCTGCTTTTCCTTGCAAAACAGTCCAGTTCTTCCTCTATTATCTAACTACCAAACCTTTCTGTCAAACTCGACAAAAACAACTTTTCCCTTTGGAAAGATCAAGAGATGAATTATGACTTTTAAAATGTTGTAGGTCAAAAAATGACAACCCACCGGTGGCTGGTTAGATACATCTACATCAGAATTTCCACCTTTAGCTTCAAACTTCACCAATGCTACTAAAACTGCTAAATCTTAGTCCGCCCAAAGAAATCAGAGAAGACTTAGGACGCCTTTACCTACTTCTAATTTAATGGTAAAAATTGATTTTTGAAAACTATTATTTTACTACTACTATGGTGAAGGACATTGAGAAGCAGCTAACATTACAATTACAACACATCAAAGTCATATTCACAATTTATATGTTACATGTGTAATGCAGATCAAATACAAATATTATGAGAAGATATCTTTTAATTGGCTACAGGATTTACAAGTCCATTGTTAGTTGGAGGAGTCGTTGTTTTAAGAATGCATAAAAGAAAGGAGGTGGTTTGGCAGTACAAGATGTTGATCACAAAACTTTGAAAACTGTATTTCTTCTTGTGATTTAAATAAAATGCAGTTTAAAGGGAGCTCATTTACTTGGTGGAATGGTAAAGCTGATAGTGATTGCATCTTTGAGAGTTTGAGTAGAATTCCTTATAATCAAGAAATGCAGGGTTGGTTTAATTACATGGAAGTGGAGCATCTAGGTAGAACAGGGTTTGATCATGCGCCTATACTATTAACATGTGATGAAGGTGCAATAGGGTATAAGAAATCATTCAGGTTTTTGAAATTTTTGACTGAAAATGCATCCTTTGTCTATGTGGTAAGGTAGAACTGGGCATAAAATGATTATTGAACTCTTTCATAGCTTTCAAAGATAGTATAAAGAGAGAAAAACAAGTTTGACAAAATGGATCAAAGATACTTATGGTGACACCTTTAAGAACCTAGTTATCAGGGAAGATATTGTCAAAATCTAAGAAAAGTTATTCGAAGAACATCCAAGTGCCGAAAACATGCAAGGGCTTCAAAGTACTCAAGCTGAACTGAAAAGGTATTTTCACTTTGAAGAAATTTCCTAACCTTACAAGATTGTTTCACATCATTGTTAAGCGAAGAAGAAAGAAGCTCCAATTGCAGAGAATTCGGAATGATTAGGAAAATTGGCTTTTGAGGAGGAAGGAGAAAATGCAGAAGAGGCAATGAACTTTTATCTTTATCAGTTCTTACAAAAAATAGATGCTTCTAATTTTTCCTTGTTAGGAAACATTCTAGAAATAATCAATGAGAAAGATAACGAAATTCTTTGTTGGCAATCAACTATTAATGAATTCAAAAAAACAGTTTTCATTCTAAATGGGGACAATTCAAGTGGTCCAGATGGTTAATCATGTGCTTTCTACCAATGTTGTTGGGATATAGTGGGTAACGATATTTTCAAAATTGTACCAGAATTTTTCGGAGGTAATTCTCTTCCTAAATTCATTACTCTCACTAATTTAGTCCTTTTGCCTAAGAAGGATCAGACTCGGTCTTTTTATGACTTAAGACCAATTAGTTTGAGTAATTTCATTAATAAGATTTTATCCAGAGTTGTTCATGAAAGAATCAGAGTTTATTCAACTAAATTGATCACCAACAATCAATCGGGTTTTGTTAAAGGTAGAAGCATAATAGAAAATGTGCTTTTGACTCTCCATTGTGATCCAATTTGTTTCATCAAATCTTCCATCCCCTACTGGTTCCTACAAATTTAGAGAAACAAATTCAACTTGTTTGTAACTGAGGTCAATAAGTATTGTAAGTGTATATATATATATATATATATATATATATATATATAATTCAACGATATTAATTGAACCTGCAGCAGCCATATCCTCTGCGTTGACCGAAGCCATCTAGAAACCATAATGTTAATAGTTACTTTCCATACTAGATGTTTGAAAGACAGTTGAATATTCTTTCAAATATGGCACAATAAGAAAAAATTCTTACCGCGACATTTTCATTTCCCTTGAGAAATTCTTGGTTAGCCAAGAGGTTAGCCTGGTAAGAAGAGTATACAACATGATCATGTTTATTCGGAGTCTAGCCTTATGAAATAGAAGAAAAAAACTTATTAGCTTTTAGATATGCTCACTTTGGATCGTTGAACCCGTTCAATAGCACCCAGAATATATTCCTTATATGCATCTGCTTCTTCCGTTGTGTTGATATTCTCCACTTGTGGTTCATAAGAACTGTCAAGTCCAAGGGAACAAATCTTTATAAAAGAGGAGGACATTTTTTAGAATATCTAAAAATACAGTGAACAACTTTTCAACCTTCTTTTCTCGTTTGCTTCACTTAGTGTTTTTTGGATCTCAGTAAGCTTCTTCTTATGAGCCAATTATAAAAATACATTAAAATGATATCAAGTTACGAGTTTTTAGTAATAACAAATATAGGCTTATAATTACTAACTGAAGGTGACCCCCTTTCTAAATATTTCGCTATCAGAGTGATATATTTTAGGTGTTTTTAAGGATACACAATCAACACCAGTGTGGAAACATCAAAACATACCTCAACACTGAAGCACGTTGTCCAATCATCAGCATCGTAAAAACACCCAACAAAAATAACAAGAATTTTTCAATCATGTAGAAAAGTACCACAACAAAGAAATAGATCAAAATAAAAGAACTCGAGAAAAGTAGAGTGTCATACATAGCAATCTTTTCAATCATTCCTCTTTCAGATTTTGATTGCACAAGACTCTGCATCAAATGCTGCAAAATAAAGGTCATGTTGACGTCAAATGAAAAATCAAAGATTAGTAAATATGTTTAAAATGTAGTACCTCTTCATCTGGATTTGGAATGGATCTTCAGCAATAAAAAAACATTTGAGTTAGTTAATTGAATGAAATTGGTGAAGCCTAATTCATGAATTTGACATAATAAAACAAACGTACCGTCGATTCAGTTGAACAGGCTGGTTCATTGCTTTGATCATAATATCCTCAAAACTGAGTGATCAAAAGAAATCACATAATATTTTGTATCATAAATAAAACATAGAACGTTCAAACATAAAATATCATTCTAGAAATCCCATTAACCTTTCTCCTCTAGAATAGCTGGTCACTTCACCATTTTGAGAAACCATTAACAGTGCAATATTTGAGTTACATAAAAACCCCAACTCATCTGACTTCTTAACAATGATATCCTTGCACTTTAAGTAGAACTGTTGACGAGATACTGGATCCTCAATTTTCTTCCTCATTATCTTATTGCGATCCATGAAATTAAATGATGCAAATTAGAATTGGAAGTTAGATGCAATGTTGATCTTCAATGAACTGAGAAATATATAGATCAACACAAAAGAAAAAGGAAAAAGTTAGCTCAAAGAATTTAATGCAATAACATGGAAATCTAAAGTTAACGCAGTTAATATGTTACAATCTAATAGACAATCAAATAATTTTTTTCAGAAGAAATAACTTTCTACATATGCATACAATCGATGAATAAAAATTTGTGGGCGGTAACTTGTTGAGAGGAAAATAAAAGTAACTTCTAAGCTCCTTCTTTCACATAATGATGTTATCATAAGTCCTATTTATTACTTTCCCTAGAATTTTAATGGCAATATGATATAATTTTAGTGTATAAAAGAATTTATATTTTGATATCTTAAGATAAGTACAAGGTGTATGGGCAAATTGTTAAAGAATGAAAAAAAGTCCCACATTAGTGGTTAATGACGTTTTTGCAGTCCTCCTCCCTTTGAGTTAGCTTTTGGGGTGTGAGTTAATTCTAAGACATAATTTCACACAAATCACATTTAATAGAACTAAAATTATACTCCCCATGTACTAGTTTATTTGACATTTTTTGTTTTTTGAGAGTCAAGTAGTTTAAGTTTGACCGAAAATTTGTGCATGAAATCTTCGTAAATAGAGAGACGGAATATATTCGTAAAACAAATTTATGTCAATATGGAGTAAAACTATTTCTTTTAGTATGATTATATCAATGCACGATAGGGAAACTAAAATATTTGGTGAAAGTCGGATTCAAGATGTTAAATTCATAGGTTCTAAATTTTAAAATCGATCAAGGCCAGCATATTTAACTGTTAGATGGGTTTTTGACGCAAATATAGAGTATGAATCAAACCTACTGAGGTACGACTGAACCGATAACTTACAATGTAGATTTGCCTAACTAATTATGAAACGTGATACATAATAATGCTTCAATTAAAAATAGTATAAGAAAGAAAATAGGTCATATCATTTGGCTGTGTGACTTCCTCCTCTCTCGTTTATCAACTTTACCCTTGACCTAACAATAAAATATGTGATCACAACTTCTAATTTTTTTTATGTTTATACACTTATATTTTTAAATAGTAGATAAATTCGCGAGGACTAGTGACACATGGTTTGAGACTTAGTGACTCTTGAGATCTTTCACTATATTCTATTAGCAACCCTTTTTTTGATAGGGTTCAAACTCGAATCATGCACTCAACTCATAACATGTCGTGCTCCTAGCAATATTACATACAAACGGAGGAAACTCATACATTGAGATCTATATATACCTATTTAAAATATAGGTTAAGACTTTATCATGGACCCCTTTGATTGAAATTATGAGCTCAAACTGAATGGTGAACTGATGATTGAAATAAACAAACTTAATATTATTGAATCTGACCTTACAAAGTCATAAAGTCTAGCTAACATAAATCGTCACAAACTCACTTCTCAAGATGCAAGCCTTTATCACCATTGCACGAATAATGCTACGTTCACTCCGTTTGTAAAACAATTGTATTTTGAATTGAAGTAATACAAATTTGTTTTCCCACTATATCATATATAGGATTTTTTGGTAAGATGCCTGGTTTCTGTTAAAATAGGATTGGTTTCCCTAAAGATGACATCTCTTCTTACAAATAAGGTCCTATTGATCAGTTAAAAAAGAACGTATCCCTTCTAGCTTCTGAATATTCCAATATGAAGAACTGGCCTTGATATTGCCATCAGTTTAACATGTCTAGTAAGATTCTTAGCAATGCACAAGAACCCTAATGTCCTTAAATGAGACAGACCTGGTTAGTTTCCATATAATAACTTCCCAGAAGTAGTTTGATGTCCTATCACACTACTTGATAATATGTTGATTAGATAAACTACAACTAAGACATAGTGCCCCCCAAAACATCAAAGGAATGTGTGCATACAACTTGAGTGCCCTAGTTACTCAAGTATATGTCTATGTTTTCTCTAAACAACCCCATTTTGATAAGGGTATATAGACAAGACCTCTCGTGTATGATTCCCAACTCTTTGAACAATGCAGTGGGCACATACTTAGCAGACTCAGTCCCATTGTCAAACCTTAATGCCTTAACATTTCTCCCTAATTGAGTCCTAACATAGTGCATAAATAGTTTAAGAGAAATAGACATATTAAACTTACGTTTAAGTAGAAATACCATTGTAAGGAAGTACTTGTTACCATAAAAATGGGTGTTTTATAAGAACCCCACAAATCAACATTAATCAAATCAAAACAAGTACTTCTTTCTATACTACTTGAAGGAAAAACAGACCTAGAAAGCTTAGAACAAGGGAAAAATGAGCTATTAGAGACTTTACACATACTATCTTTGTTCATATCAAAGATTTTTGCAAGTACAATAGAAGATACATGACCTAATGTTTGATGCCACAACTCCATGTTAGAAAGTACTCTAGGAAAAACAAATGTAGACTTCTACTTTTTACTTTCAGTCCCATGTTTTAACTGTATGATGTAGAAAAAAATATACAATACCTTATTACTCTTTACCGAGCTCCTTTACCTTTACACTGTAAAGTTCTCGGAAAACATAAAAATGAGGAAAGAAGGTGACTGAACTACCTAGTTCCTTTGTGATTTTACTTACATACAATAGATTATGCTGGAATGCAGGTAGGCAAAATATATCTGTAACAACACTGTTCGCTAACAAATCATAATTACCCACAAGAGTCACTTGAGTAGTGTTACCACTAGGAGCATCAAGTTATGTCATAGACCCCTTAGACATCATATCCATGTTAGAAATCGCATGCTGTGTAGCACCAGTTTCTACAATCAATTTTTTGTTGTTTTCAGAAACAATAAATGATTTACATGTAGTATTAACATCATTTCAACCAAACATAGGCTAATTTGACTTTTGATAGAACATTTTGAGGATGTGATCATATTGGTCTTTTATGAAGATACATCCTCGAAGAAGTTGTTTTACATCTGTCTCAGCTTGGCTTAATGACGTAAATCTTTACCCATTCAGTTTCATAATTGCCACCATTAGCAATTCCTTTCTCCGCCACTCAGAAATCTGTACATTTGTGTTAACACCATAAGAGAGATGAGCCTAGGGTGGTTAAGTCTGACCATATTGACAAGACTCACTACCTTGAACCTTTCTTTTAGACTTGAAGTCTGGTTGATACCCAACAGTTTTGCAGCAGAACTCTTTGATAAGGCCTCTACGCTTGTAGAAATCACAATTTGCACAGAATTCATCTTAAACCTTTGACTCACCCCTGAGCTACTAGTTGTACTCACCCCTAACCTACTACTAGTTGTCCCTTGCGAAACAGTCTGGTTCTTCCTCTATTAACAAAAGACTCAACCTTTCGGTGGCCACCCTTTTGCAGTTGCTAGTTTACGAGCATTTGGTTTATCAGGTGCATTCTACCAACGTTGTTGGGATATATTGGGTAACTATATTTTCAAAATGGTACAAGATTTTTTCGTAGGTAATTCTCTTCCTAATTCTATTACTCACACTAATTTGGTCCTTTTACCTAAGAAGGAAAAAACACGTTCTCTTTGTGACTTAAGACCTATTAGTCTGAGTAAATTCATTAATAAGATTCTATCTAGGGTTGTTCATGAAATTATTGAAGTATAATCATCTAAAATTTATCACCCACAACCAATCAGGTTTTGATAAAGGTAGAAGCATCATAGAAACTGTGCTTTTGACACGAGAGATTGTTACTGACATCAGAAAGAGGGGTAAACCATCAAATGTGGTTATAAATCTTGATATTACTAAGGCATATGATACATTACCTTGTTTTCTTCTGATGAAAATTTTAAGAAACATGGGATTTTCAGAATTGTTTAATGATTTGATTTGGAGATTGATTGCCAACAACCGGTATTCAATCTTGATCAATGGACAAACACATGGTTTCTTTGATTCCACTAGGAGAGTGAAACAAGGAGACCCTTTATCTCTATCTCTGTTCATATTATATTATTAGCACAAGTGTTTTCAAGGGCCCTAAATATGTTGTTTGAGAAAAAGTCTTCAATGTTGTTAGGAAAACAATTTTGAAAACATTATAATTGAAACCGACTCTTTGGCTTTGGTATATATGCTAAATGGAGGGTGGGAAATACCTTGGAATGTAACAATGGATGTCTATTCCATCAACATATTAAGAAACTATATGTTAGTATGAGGACAAAACTCCTCAAGGGAGGGAATACTCTAGCTGATTTTTTTGCTAACTTGGTTTTTCTTTTTGCAGGTACATATGATTTAGATCTTTTAAAAAGGTTACAAATACAATAAAAAGAATTATACAGTTGAGGAAAAGGAAGTCAAATACAAAAGGTGCATATATATTTAACTATTTTCAGGAAGTCCGAAGTGAAGGCATCAGCATCATCAATTTAGATAAACACAACATTCAATAGTTGATATTAAGACAAACAAGTATGACTCCATAAAGTAATCGTAATTTCATCAAGTCTCAATTCAATATGAAGTTTTACATGAATCATAGATTGAGTACGCTACTAACGTACCTCAAGATGTCTCAATTAGTTTCTGGTTGTTAACATATCATGCACCTTGTGAGAGCTTTGAGGTGTTACATATGATATAACAGTAGGACTCAAGGGGGCTAAAATAGCATATTTAGTCTATAGTTATGTTAAATTTCATATACTTCTCATTCATGTGTTGAAAACTACTGAATGATCATTAGAGTAGAAACAAGAACTGAACGATGAATTAAAGGTACTATTTTCTTACACAAGTGACGAGGAGATGTATCAACATAATCTCACAAAAATCAGTTGTTAATCTTTTTGTGTACTTGGGTTCTGGTGGTGGTATTAAATCTATTTGATTTCAATCCACCAAATTCAAATTGATAAAAGGAAAACTAATTTTACCCAAAATTTTGCCTACAATATCCAGATTCTAAGTTCCACAACTCAATAAGATTGTTTTGATATCAAACCTCATTCAAGTATTTAAAGGGAGAGAAGAAAAAGTACACCTAAGAAGATGAAGTTGAAGTTCACCTCGTGGTTGCAAAATTTTGCGTAGAAATTGGATTAGCTGAAAATAATGCTCGACCCCATCTCCGATGCCTACACCTCTATGCCTTTCTCCATTTAAGGAAATTAATGCTTATATATTGCTTTTTATCTTTAGGTTTTGACTTTTATTTTGTTCTGTTTAGTTCCACCATTGGGTCAATTTTGGGCCTGATTGTTTTTGAAATGAAAATAAATAGGCTATAAGACTCAAACTTTTGGTTTAAAAAATCTCTTTGGGAAAAAATGCCCTCAACATACTCAAAGCCTTTTCTCTTGACTCATTTATTCTTGGTTTTAATCCTCCTCCAAAATTAAGTATTGTCACCCAACTTCAATCAATACCACTACACATTCCTCTACCACCCAATCACAATTAGAAATGTGAAGTTCAACCAGCTTTTTGATCTTCATCATCTGTCTCTAAATATGAGAAGTTTTACTAGAGACAACTTTACAACTGCATGAAGTCTCGTACAATCCTTGGCATTAAAGACGCTAGCCCAAAAGGATGGGATGTTCTGCACCTCCACTATCTCTTAACCACTAAAGTGGTACTAATATCTTCAAAGATCTTAATTAATATGCCTCCTCCATCTTGTGGAAGATACATTTTTTTCAAGTATGGCAATAATGTTTGTTTTTGTTCCTAGAAGATCACCAAAAAAGTTAGAGATGTACTTCTCAATCAACTCTAAAGTGCTTTTAGGGGGGCTAAGGGCAGGGAATGTGTAAATTGGATTGGATCACTAATATTACAAAGCCAGAAGATGTATTTGGGTGTTAACTGTAACTTTGAAAAGATAAACCTCACATCTATGAGGTCATTATTATAAACAATTCTAATTAGAATCTTGATATTCATTTATAATTTATTTTCTCGAATTGAGCGCAAAACATGATTGGTCAATGAAAAACTTCTTCATTATTAAGCATTTTCATCACCACAAATTTTATGTGAAATGAACTTTTATCTTCAAATAAAGCTTTAATTGATGAGGAATGGAGCTTCAAGTTTATTTTTTCAAATAACAAAAGACAATTGCCCTGGCTTATTATTATATAATTAAAATTGTAAATTAGGCCCAACAAGAGCTTCTACAGAAACAAAAAGGAAAAACTTAAATAAGTAAACAAATTAATAAAAAGAACATATTCGATCTGCAGAATTGGAAAGTTTCATTCTTTTCATTATATACTTTCTTCTTAAATAGAGCTTCAACAATTGTGCGTTCGGTCTAGTGATTCCAAGCCAAAGAATATTGGTCGATTTATGGGCGTTGAGATACCCCAAATCTTGCCCGGATTTTCTTTACAACTTGCAAGACTTCTATCAACCTGATGCTCAAGGATTTCCTTTACCATTCACAAGTCTGAGCTCTCCTGTAAATCAGCTAAGTATCTCTTTATGTTTTCTTTTATCTTTACATTGGTATTAACTTTTCAAAGTCTTAATGGGTTGAAAACCAAAGGGTGTGACACCACCATTAAAGCCTTTAATACTTAATAAAGAGAATTTGTTATACTTCTCTTTCTTAGGCTTACGTCAACTCAAATTGAGTGGACTAATTTCCACAAGAAGCTAATGCCTTGATTTGGTACCATTGGATGCCTCAAGCTCTCACAAGGCGTAAGTACCAAAATTTACTGAATTTACTTCAAACACTAGCTTAGCTATTTAAAAATATTACAAATATTGCATGAATTTGATTATAATCCGAAGAATATTTAATTTTTGGTGTTGTTGTTAGGTGTCTCTTTATTCCTTCGTGTTTCTTCTTATGTATGACGTTCCTTGTTTATGTAGATTCAATAATTTTCTTCCCTCAATTGGAGTATCTTGAAAATAATTGATCTAAAAATTACCTGCAAAAGAGAAAAATTGAATTAGTAAAAAAATTAGAAAGAGCATTTTCCTCCCTAAGGGAATGCTTTACTCATGCTGAAACACTTCTTCGTAATCTCCTGATGGGACTAACTTCCAATGCCACATTCAAGGGTACATCCCAGTCGACCTCAATTTCATGAACCATAGCTAGAGTTTGTCTCAATAATAATATTAGTAATACCATGCTCAATACAATATGAAAGGCTTTTCTTTATAGCTCTACCTTCTGCGACTGAGATTATAGTATCATGAATCTTGAAACCCTTAGAGACCACCATATTTTATACTCAAACTTTGGCCTATATTTCTTCAATTTTGCTAGAATATAAGGCCAAAAATTTCGTCTACAGTTTAATTTAAATTTGACATACATGAACTTTAAAATTGTATCAATAATACCTGATATCACTCTAACATCTGAAAAATATCTATTTATCCTTTTCCACAAAAAACCACACAATGATATTAGGAATAACATGGGATCTAGGATTCCTGATGCATACCTAAAATGATTCCATAGTCTGGTAGCTACTTCTACATGAAGAAAAAGATGCTCAATAGTCTCTTCTACAGGAATAACATAACATCTACAATCACTTGTAACCAAATCCTCCTCTTTAAGAACGATATTTTATCTATGCATTCAAAATTCCACAAAGATCTTTCCAAACAATGTACTCCTCATTAAGAATGACATTTTAAATGGAATACCTATTATCCATAACTTTCCATGTTTTTCAACTTTGTCGTTCTTGTTTCTCAAAAGTCCACAAAACTAATTTTACATTGAATTTACCGATACTAATTTCAGTCCATCAACGTTTATCAACTTTATTACTGAGATACGCCGGGTTCAGATTTGACTGAACAAGGTCCACCACATATTCCCACACAATCTCTTATCAGTGTATAGTCACATCCCTCCTTTAAAAATTCACCGATATCTTTCATAGGATAACAATTGTGCACATCTGAATCATGTATATTTAGGGGACCTAAGAGAGTTAATTATTCATATTTATTGATTTTACTTTAAATTATTGCATTTTTCATAGGAGTTTGAGAATAACTTAAAGGGCTAAAGTAAGAAATAGTGTTCAATTTATTTCTAGTGTGCATCACCTCAACCATTCGCTATTTTTTAATTGGAGAGAGTAATATATGTGATTTTTACTAATAGTTTACTTAAATATTTAACATGCACACGAAAAACGCATGCCCAAAAACTAATTATACTAAAAAGTTTGAACAATTTATGTAGAAGTGTTTTTAAGTCGTGAATTTTAGATTCTTAAGTACTTACAAAATGAATTAAAAAAATGGTTTTTTCAGATCTCTTATATATATATATATATATGTATATATATATATAGCTTCTTATTTGAAGATTTAGAAAATTAACAAAAACTTTATAAACTATGAGGATGTAAAAGTTATCAAATTAAAATAAAAACCATATCAAACAAACCAAATTGTTTTCTATCTCAAAACACAATATCTATGTTTTGATATCATATAAGAACTATTAAAGTTGCATTAATGTTATGCATAGGCAACACAATTTATATTCTCCATGCTTGGTTGGTGCAAGTTATTCATTCTAATAAGTTTTTAATAAATAAACTAGTAATCATAATTCCTTGTTGAATGAAAGAGTGCGGATTTCACATCAACTTCTTTGAGACTGAAGTGTGTAAGCTATTGTATAGATTTACTAATATATATACCATTCGACGACTAGTTTGATTATAAAGATTATTGTTACAAGCCATATCCTCTGTGTTACCGAAGCCATCTAGAGATCATTATGTTAATAGTTAATTTCATACAAGATGTTTGAAAAAAATTAAGTATTCTTTCAAATATGACACAATAAAAAATGTCTTACCGCGACATTTTAATTTCTCTGGAGACATTCTTGGTTATCGAGGAGTTTTTCCTAGTAAGAAGAATATAAAACATGATCATGCCAATCTTAATTCAACTAACAAATTGGTGCCGTTTTGTGTATGTGTGTCTATTGAAGGAGGGTGAGTCAAGTAATGAGCTTCAAGTTTATTTGGAGTCTCTTGCCCTGATAAAAATAGAAGTTAAAAAATACATCCTTGCGATATGCTCACTTTGGATTGTTGAATCCGTTCCGTAGCACCCAGAAGATACTGCTTGTATGCATCAGTTTCTTCGACTGTATTGATATTCCCCACTTGTGGTTCATAAAAGCTGACCGATCCAAGGAAACAAATCGTTATAACAGAGGACATTTTTATAATATCTAAAAGTGGATAAATATTCAACCTTATTTTCTCATGTGCTTCACTTAGTGTTTGTTTAAGGTCATTGAGCTTCTCCATATGAGCCTATTATGAAAATAAATTAATAAAATATCAAGTTACAAGTTTTTAGTATTGATAAGTCTAGGCTTATAACTACCGACGAAGGTGATCCGCGAAGTATTGGAAATGGTACAAAACTACACTCCATCCACTTATTTGCTCCAAAATGCCCTTCTCATCTACCTATTGGCTCCAACATGTCCTTCAAACAACAATGTTATCCTTCCACTTTGAGTAGAACTTTTACGTTATTCTGGATCCTCCATTTTCTTCATTACAACCTTATTGCAACCCATGAAATTAAATGATGCAAATTACTAGAATTGGAAGTTAGATGCAATGTTGTTCTTCAACAAACTCAGAAATATACAGATCAACCGAAATAAAAAGGAAAAAAATAACTCAAAGAATTTAATGTAAGTCTTAAGTTAAAGCAGTTAATATGTTAATATCTAATGGATAATCCGATAAATATTATTTGAGAAGAAAACCACTTTCAGTGTCAATCTTAAGTAGAAATTAGTGTTTTTCTACATATTCACACAATTGATGAACAAAAATATGTCGACGGTAACTTGTTGAGTGAAAAATAACAATAACTCCTAAGTTTCTTCTTTTTCATATAAGGATATTAGACAAGTCCTACTTATAACATTTCCTAGAATTTTAAAGGCAATATGATATAATTTTACTGTATAGAAGAATTAGTATTTTGATATCTAAAGTTAATTACAACGTGAATAGAAAAATTACATTAAAGAGAATTAAATAATACTCCCTCTCTACTACAACATCAACCCCTATTATTTAGTTTGACTAAGTCTGTTGTGTGGCTATATTTTAGCTTTCAGTTGGTAGTTGTTTTCTTTTTACTCGTGATTGTTTTTCTATTGTGTAGTATTAAAAAATTGTGTTCCAAATGTTTAGGTGAGTTGGTTAAGTGGAATTGCATTAGTGATTTAGTGGAATATGATTCCATAAAATGTAAGCTCATATAAGGCTAAAAAGTCTATTAAATAATATCATCCAGTAACAATCTCTGCAACAAAATTTACTTATCTTTTATTCTTTCTGTAATTTCCTATTTTTCAACTATTGATTTTGGCACGCCCGAGCTACCCCCAAGACGCGGACACGGAACCTAGGACCACAAGTGGTCCCAAGCTAACCATGTTGGCATGATCATAAATATACTAAGATAATAATGTGTTGTAGAAGCTATATCATAAGTAGAATGAAAATATGGGGAATACTCATATGTTGTAACTGAGATGTATAAAAACTAATGAGTTCAATATAAAGAAGATATTAACTCAAGACTAAGGTCAAACTAACTATGTCTGAAAATAGCCTCTAACTTACTTGAAATGCTGGGACAGGCCCCAACTGAGTCTAGCAAAACTTATACGAAAGGTCTAAAATACTGAAAAAGAAACTCATGACTATTGTTCTCAAAGAATGAGGAATTACTACTCACTCAGCCGAACTGGAGATAGGGAATCGAACTAATCGTGATCTGGATGTTGTGAACATTAACCTACATCATGAGAAGAAGTATGCGTTAGTAATTGAAAGGTAATGAGCATGTAGAATAGAGTAAAGCTAAAATATTACATAACTTAATAAGCACAAAATCAAGCATAATATTCTGAACATGATATACTGAATGCTGATCTAACTGGATGCAATAACCAAATTTATAACCTGCTAAGATTGAATACTAGCTGAACTATAAATATAGTCAATGCAATAGAGTCTGGCGGAACTGTGGGAGCTACTAATAATCGATAATAAAACCACATGAGCTAAATGTGGAGTCTGATGTATACGCCCCATCGAGAGGACCCAATATACCCTGCCAGAGGTATAAAGACATATTAGCGTGATTACTAAACTGATGCCCACAGAGGGGACTTATAACCTATTTGGCTAGTAGTTCTGAGACTATTTGAGTATTTTATAACCTAGTCCAACTGGGTGTTATGCTACACAGAAATGATTTAAGTAGTTAACTGATTATAACTGAGTTTCTAGAAATATTGGATAACTCAAACTAAGCATGCAAACTGAGAATGAAACAATATGATCATGATGCATTAATAACTGAATAAGTGAAATATCTGACCTAGCATGTGTAATTCAAGAACTAAAGAAATACATACCTAGAGTTATGAAATTCATGCGATAAACTACATATTAACGTAATAATCTGATTTGGATCATTCTAATATATAAAAATCCAAAAATTCTAACTTCAACAAACCCTGAGTCTAGTCATGATATAGGAATCAAGAAACTGGCAGATAACTAGGGATCTAATGGGTAAAAGAATTCTAGTAGTGAAATTCCACATGCCTGGTGATGAATTCAACGGAGAAATCTTTAGATTTTAGGGCTGGAACTGATGGAACCTTTATCTATAACACCATGTATCTAAAACAAACCTAAAATAAGTTTTTCATAAAATCTACAGGTGCAACAAACGGTGGCCATCGACAGACCGTATCCTGACGCACGGTCCGTCCTGCACATCCGCCAATGGAGTCAGAAACCCCCACACTCTTAGCCCAGGAAAATTTGACTAAGTGTCGAATGACGGACGGAACGACGGTCTGTAGGTTAGACTACGGTCCTTAGTCTAAGCTCGTCGATCAACACCCCATTCACCACTCTCTGATAAGAATCACGATTGACCATCACGGTCCGTAGATGAACCTACGATCTGTAGGCCTAACCTTAGGTGATAAATAGTAGACAGTTAGGGGGAAAATACAGTTGGGTCAACTTTAGATGGTCATAACTCTTAGCAAAAAATTAATTAGGTGTCCCATAAAATGCCGAAAAATATGAATTAGCTTTCCATAGCCACCGACCTTGCTAAAATCAAACGTCCAAGTAAAAAGTGATGCCCGTTTTAGTAAAAGGCCCGTCGAACATGCCCAACCTACAGGCCCAAACGATGGGCCGTTGATGGAACAACGGACCGTCTGTCCAAGTCGTCATTTGTTCCGACAACTATTAACCCAGCGGTCTTTTGGTCTTTTCCCACATTGTTTAAACCTTACGATACATTATTTTGACCCTAAATCATTAGATTTTAGTTAATTTAAGCCTAGAGACATAACTAAAACTTATCTAAGTAAAATCATTAATAAAAAACATCGAAGATTAGAAGCAAGAAAAGAGAAAAAGGTCAAGAACCCTAGTTCAAGAACGCAGCAAGGTTCCAGCAGTTCTAGCCCTGAAATCTAAATATTTTTTCATTAATCTCATCACAAGGTATGTGGATTTAACGAGTAGGTTCCTTTCACCCATTGGGTACCTAGTTTTTAGTCAACTCTAGATTCTCTTATCATGATTAAACCTAGGCTTTTTAGAACTTTGACAGAACTTCATGAATTTATTAAATATATGTTCCCAATCACATTATAAAGTTATTATTAAGTGTATCGCATGAATTTCAGAACCCTAGCTTGGTATTTCTCTAGTTCTTGAATTACACAGGCTTGGTCAGATATTTCAGCTATTCAGTTATACATGCCTCAATTTTTAATGCATCATTATAAGATTAAATGTTGCATTCTTAGTTTGCATGTTCAGTTTTGAGCTATCCAGTAATTACAGAAAATTCACACATAATCAATTAAATGGGAGTAGCATAATACCGAGTTAGACTAGGGTTCAGCGTACCCAATTAGTCCAGAACTACTAGGCAAGAAGGTTGTAAGTCCCCTCTGTGGGCAATCCGTTTACTAATCACGCTAGCATGCCTTTATATCTTTGGCAGGGTATATTGGGTCCTCATCGGACTCTATATTTAGGTCATGTGGTGTTATTATCAGTTATTAGTAACTCCCACCGTTCAGCCAGACTCTCTTGCATTGACCATTTATCAGTATTTTCAGTATTCAGTTTCAGCATGTTATAAATTGGTCATTGTATTAAGTTAGCCCTGAATTTAGTTATCATGTTCAGATTATTATACTTTCTATTGTGCTTGTTCTGTTATGTTTTATTTCAGCTTTATTCTATCCTACATGCTCAGTACCTTTCAAGTACTGAGGCATACGTGCGCTACATCTTCTCGTGATGTAGGTTTAGTTTCTCAGCAT
Organism: Solanum lycopersicum; assembly: GCF_036512215.1. Taxonomy (NCBI): domain Eukaryota; kingdom Viridiplantae; phylum Streptophyta; class Magnoliopsida; order Solanales; family Solanaceae; genus Solanum; species Solanum lycopersicum. Next base: position 25,590,468 of record NC_090805.1, read on the forward strand.
CCAGATCACGCGTAGATCAATTTCCAATAGCAGTTTCAATAATAAGTACTCATTCTCTTAGGACAATAGTCATGAGCTTTTTTCGCAATATTTAGTCTTTTTGTTTTAGTTTTTGCTAGATTCAACTGGGGCTTGTCGCAGTACTTCTAGTCCAATTTAGAGGCTATTTTCAGACATAGTTAGTTTCAGCTTAGTGTTGAGTTAATATTCCCTTTGTATTAAACTCATCAGTATTTCAAATATCTTGGTTATAGAATATGGGTATTCCCCATCTTTAGAGTTTAAAGTATGATTTAGCTTCCGCATTAGTTTAAATTCTTTAGTATGCTCATGATCATGCAAGCAGGGTTAGCTTGGGATCAATGGTGGTCCTAGGTTTCGTGTCCGCGTCTCAGGGGTAACTTTGGGTGTGGCAACACTTTGTATTAAAGCTAGGTTCAAGAGTTCCTAGGACTTCTGAAATGTCGCACTAAGTAGAGTCCTTTTCATGAGTGTGAAGTGCATCACATCTAATGAGAGGGAGGCTATAAAGTATTTTGGGAAAACATCATTTTCTTGTTACTCTTATCGTGTTTAAGGTATGATATTATTCTACTCTAACTTGACATTCCACATTTCAGATCATGCCTTCTCGTAGAGCTAACACTAGGAATGCAAACGCCAGAAATGTAAATGCCGCTCCTCCAATCCCATATTCGGAACTCTCCAATGTTGAGTTCAGGAATGCCAGACAAATGTTGGCCAAAATAAGACTAACCAGGACAATCGGGTGCATGCCCATGTGAATGAAAATGGTGGATCAGTAGATACAAGGGTCCGTGACTTTGTTAGGATGAACCCGCCTGAGTTCTTACGATCGCAAGCTAATGAGGATACTCAGAATTTCTTGGATGAGATCAAGAAAATCTTTGAGGTAATGCAAGTCACTGGGAATGATCGGGTTGAGTTGGCATCATACCAGTTTAAAGATGTTGCTCATATTTAGTACACTTTGTGGAAGGAGAATAGGGGTGCAAATGTGGCTCCTATCACTTACGATTGCTTTAGTAAAACTTTTCTCGATAGTTTTTTCCCAATAAAGTTGAGAGAAGCAAAGTCCCAAGAATTCATGAACTTAAGGCAGGGTAACATTATAGTCCATGAGTTTGGACCCAAGTTTAACCAACCCTCAAGGTATGCTCCTCACATGGTTGCTGACTCCAGGTCAGATTTGGTGAAACTGAGTGTAAAAGTGCTATGTTACTTGAAAATATAAACATCTCTAGGCTTATGACTGATGCTCAGCAGGTTGAGAGTGATAAGCTTAGAGAACATGTTAAGGATAATAAGAAGGCTAGGACTTGGAACTATGACTATTCTCAGCAGAAATCGGTGATGGAAATCGCTCGCAGAGTTAGCAGAAGTTTTCAGCTTCCGCCCCTTCGTCAGCTAGTATTCCATCCGCCAAGAACAAGTATCACCAGAAAGGTAGAGCACCAGGCTCTAAATCTCAGAGAAGTGTTTCTGGCACCAAAACATACCCCACTTGTCCTAAGTGTTGTAAGAACCATCCGGGCGAGTGTCTTGCAGAAAAAAAAAGATGATTTGGGTGCAGTCAGTCTTGTCATAGGTCGAGGGATTTTCCTTCTAGATACAGTCAAGGAGGAGGTAATGGTAGATCTCAGTCTACAACTTCATCAGCACAAACAGGTCATCCAACTCAGTAGGGTAACACATCTGGTACTGGTGGCGATCAGCACCAGAACATGTTGTATGGTCTTCAGGCTCGCCAGGATCTAGAAGGTTCCCCTAATGTAGTTATAGTATGTTACGAGTCTTTGACCTTGATGTTTATGCATTGTTAGATCTAGGGGCTACTCTTTCTTTTGTAATTTCTTACATAGCAATCCAATTCAGTTTTAGTCCAGAAACTCTCTCAAAACCTTTCTCAGTCTCTACTACAGTTGGTTACCCAGTTATAGCTAGACGGCTATACAAAAATTGCCCTGTCACATTACCTGAGTAAGTCACCTCAACAGATCTTATAGAGTTAGAAGTGGTAGACATCGATGCCATTCTAGGAACGGATTGGTTACATTCCTGTTATGTCTCAATCGATTGTAGAACTAGGATTGTTCATTTTCAGTTTCCAGATGAACCAATCTTAGAATGGAAGGGTAATAGTTTAGAGCCTATTGGTTGATTTGTCTCTTACTTTAAGGCCAGAAAGATGATTTCTAAGGGTTATATCTATCATCTAGTTCGAGTTAAGGATTTTAGCTCTAAAACCCTAACTATTGAGTCAATTCCAGTAGTCCGTGGATTTCTAGAATTATTTCCAGAAGATCATCTCGGAGTCCCTCCCAAAATGGAAATCAACTTTAGAATTGATATCCTTCCAGATAACCAGCCTATTTCTATTCGTCCTTACAGAATGGCTTCAACAGAGCTTAAATAGTTGGAAGAATAGTTGAAAGACTTTCTAGATAAGGGCTTCATGATACCTAGTATTTCAACATGGGGCGAACCAGTGTTGTTCGTAAGGAAGAAAAATAGTTATCTCAGAATGTGTATTGACTATAGACAGCTGAACAAGGTCACAATCAAGAATAAGTATCCCATCCCCAAGATTGATGACTTGTTTGACCAATTTCTGGGTGCTATTCATTTCTCAAAGATAGACCTCCGATCGGGTTATCATTAGCGTAGAGTCAGAGATAGTGACATTTATAAAACAACCTTCAGAACTTGGTATGATCATTATGAATTTGTAGTTATGTCGTTTAGACTAACCAATTCTCCGGCAGCTTTCATGGATTTGATGAATAGTGTGTTGAAACAGTACTTGGACTTAATTATTATCGTCTTCATTGATGATATCCTAATTTACTCTAGGAATGAGGAAGAACATGCGAGTCTTTTGAGAATTGTTTTACAGACTCTAAACGATCACAAGCTATCCACTAAGTTCAGCAAGTGTGAGTACTCGTTGCAATCATTTGCTTTTCTTGGTCACATTGTATCTATCGAAGGGATCTGAGTGGATTCGCAGAAGATAGAAGCAGTGAAACAAAGACCTAGACCTACCTCTGTTGCAGATATCAAAAGTTTCTTAAGTCTAGCGGGTTACTATAGAAGGTTCGTGGAAGAATATTTTAATCCATAGCCTCACCATTGACTAGGTTAACTCAGAAGATAGTCATGTTTCAATAGTCAGATGATTGTGAGAAAAGCTTTGCAAAATTGAAAACAAGATTGACTACAACTCTTGTCTTGACTCTACCAGAGGGTTCAAATGCTTATGTGATCTATTGTGATGCATCTAGAGTTGGCCTAGGTTGTGTGTTGATGCAGCGAGTTTAGGTGATAACTTGTGACTCTAGAAAACTTATGGTTTATGAGAAGAACTATCCAACTCATGACCTCGAGCTTGCAAGAGTGGTGGTTTCATTCAAGATCTTAAGAAACTAGTTGTATGGTGTTCACATAGATGTGTTCACTAATCATAATAGCCTTCCAGTATGTGTTCACCCAGAAAGAGTTGAATCTTTGTTAGAGGAGATGACTAGAGTTCCTTAAGGATTATGATATGAGTGTGCATTATCATCTGGTTAAGGTGAATATAGTAGCATATGCTCTAACTAGATTATCTGTGGATAGTGTATCCCACGTTGATGAAGAAAGGAAGGAGCTAGTGAAGGATGTTCACAGGCTTGGTCGTTTAGGAGTTCGCCTTATGAGATTATCAGATAGTGGTGTAACAGTTCAGAATGGGGCAGAATTTTTTTCGGTAGTGGAGGTTAAGAAAAAGCAAGACAGTGATCCAATTTAGCTTGAACTTAAAAATGCAGTCCACAATCAGAGAGTGAAGGTTTTCTCCCAAGGGGGAGATGGTGTTCTTCGCTAGAAGTGTAGATTGTGCGTTCCTGATGTGGGTGACTTGAGAAAGCATATCCTTATAGAAGCCCATAACTCCAAATTTTCTATTTATCGAGGTGCCACTAAGATTTACCGCGTTCTGTGGGAATTCTATTTGTGGAATTACATGAAGAGGGATACATTAGACTTTGTTAGTAAGTGCCCCAATTGCCAAAAAGTCAAGGTAGCACATCAGAAACCAAGACGTATGACTCAAGAGATCGATATTCCTACTTGGAAATTGAAAGTGATCAATATGGATTTTATCACAGGTTACCTCGTACTCGCACACAACATGAATCAATTTGGGTGATAGTTGATAGGATGGCTAAGTCTTCTCGCTTTGTAGCGGTCAAGACTACAAATTCGACAGAGGACTATGCCAAGCTTTACATTAATGAAATTGTGAGGCTTTATGGGGTCCTTTGTCTATCATCTCAGATAGAGAACCTCTCCTTTCTGGAAGTCATTTCAGAATGGTCTTGGTACTCAGATAAAGAGTTATGCTTATTTTTGTAAAGGCTTGTCGATTTATAATCCTTTAGTATACTTTATGCATTTACATTTTGATATAACTATAACTTAACTAGAAGCTAATTTTTGTAAAAGATTGGGAGTATCCAATCTTGAAACTTGTGAAGAGGATAGGCATTTTATACATCTAGTAACATGTATTTTGTTATTGGTTATTAATAGGAGGCATGCTAACCTCTACCCTGAAGGTAGATTTAATTTTTTTAAAAAAAGTTTTCTACTCTTTTTTTGAATATATTTAAGTGTTTACTATGTAGTCTCAAATATATGTAAATGTTTACTATGTAGTCTAGTATATTTTGAAAAGATAAGCCTAACATCTATGTAGTTAGGTTTTCTATATTCAATTAGAATATATTTTCTCGTATTTATCACAAAGCATGATTATTTGATGGAAAATTGCTCTATTATTTAGCATTTTCATCTCCACAAATTTTATGTATTTATGCTTTCTGAAATGAACTTATAATATCTTCAAATAAAGTTTCAATTGATGAGCAGTGAAATTCAAATTAATATTGAGTTTTTTAATTCAAAAAACAATATGTATGTTTTGATATCATACAATGAACTATTAAAGTTGCATTAATAATAGGCATATGCAACATTACTTGCATTTTTTCTTGCTTGCTTGTTGCAAGTTATTCATGATTCTACAAAGTTTTGAATATATAAACTAATATAACTTAATTCCTGCTGCAGGTGTTGGACACCGGCAACTACCTCTCCATTGTGATCCAATTTAGTTCATCAAATCTTTCATCCCCTAATGGTTCCTACAAATTTAGAGAAACAAATTCAATTTGTTTGAAACTCAGAACAATAAGTTATTGTGTGTGTATATATATATATATATATATATATATGATTCATCGATATTAATCATTACCTGCAGTAGACATATCCTCTGCATTGACCAAAGTCATCTAGAAATCATAATGTTAATAGTTACTTTCCATTGTAGATGTTTGAAAAAAAGGCGTGACGGACCGTCATAGATTGTTCAGTGGAAATTGACTCTCTGACTCTTGCGACGACCTGCAAGACGGACCGTCGCAGGCACGACGGCCCGTCACAGCTTGCATAAGCCCAGTTGGAGTCGGATTTCTGGTTAAATTTTAAGGGACGTTTTTGACTATTCTTGCCTTAATTATAAAGTTCGTGGGTTTATATTAATAACTCAAATTCTTGGGGGTTAAAAGAGGTAACCCTAAGTTAATTAGTGGGGTATTATTGCCATCTTTTATTCTTAATTATATACTAATTAGGGTAAAAGAAAGAGGGTTTGAATAAAGAAAATAGAGAGAACAAGGAGAGAGAGAAATTGATCGATCAAGAGGCAGAGGGGAATATCAAAGCTTAGGAAATTGCTTGTTGATTCCAATTCTTCAGTGGAGGTAGGTTATGGTTTTCATGCTTCATAAGTAAACTCTTAATAGTGAATGATATGTATTGGTAGTATTGTAAACCCTACTATATGCTTAATGGTATGTTTTCATGAATATGATTATGTGATTGTGATAAGATAAGCATGATGAAAATATTGAATCCCAAATCTTGAAATAAACTTTAATATACATTATTAATGATGATGCCTTGGTATAGAAGAAGGCTTGGTGAATTAATGTAATGGGATTGATGATGCCTTGGAATGGAGAAGGCTTGATGATTTTCAGAATGATATTAGTGGATCGGAGTGTCACGTTCCGACACATAGTATTAGTAGATCGGAGTGTCACCTTCCGACACATAGAATTAGGGGATCGGAGTGTCACGTACCGACACATGTAGGGGATCGGAGTGTCACGTTCCAACACATGTAGGGGATCGGAGTGTCACGTACCGACACATGTAGGGGATCGGAGTGTCACGTTTCGACACATGTAGGGGATCGGAGTGTCACGTACCGACACATGTAGGGGATCGGAGTGTCACGTTCCGACACTTGTAGGGGATCGGAGTGTCACGTTCCGACACATAGAATTAGGGGATCAGAGTGTCACGTTCCGACACATAGAATTAGGGGATCGGAGTGTCATGTACCGAAACATGTAGGGGATCGGAGTGTCACGTTCCGACACATGTAGGGGATCGGAGTGTCACGTTCCTACACATAGAATTAGGGGATCGGAGTGTCACATTCCGACACATAAAATAAGGGGATCGGAGTGTCACGTACCGACACATAGTAGTGGGGGATCGGAGTGTCACGTACCGACACAAGAGGAGGAAAGGTAATGAATCTTGAAAGATGATAATATACTCAACTTAATATACTTAATTCCCAAATGAGTATGGTGTTGAGGCTTGAGCCCTCATGGATGAACTTGATGGTACTTATTGATGATTATAATACTTGTTGTTGCTACATGTTGAGTTTTATAGTTGATTTACGATAATATTGATATATACTGTTCCCTATTTTGAGTTGACCGATGATATCTACTCAGTACCCGTGGGTTGTACTGACCCCTACTTTTATGTTTTTCTTCTTGTTATTTGTGGAGTGCAGCAAACGTGCCGTCATCTTCGACTCAACAGTAACTCAAGCCAGTCTTCGTCACACCGGAGCGTCAGGGTGAGCTAACGCTTCTAGCTTGGACTGGATCTTCTCCTTCATGTCTTGATGCCTTGAACTTCCGGCATGGACTAGCTTCTTATGTATTTTTAGCTTCTTAGAAACTCTTAGAATTAGTAGTTTAAAGTAGATGTTCTTGTGATGATGACTTCCAGGTTTTGGGAATAATAGATGTTGAATAATAATAGTTATTGATTTTATTAATGAGTTTAAGTCTTCCGCATTACTTTCTATTTATATTATATTGAAATGTTAAGGTTTAGATTGGTTGGTTCGCTCACATAGGAGGGTAAGTGTGGGTGCCAGTCGCAACCCGGTTTGGGTCGTGACAAAACTTGGTATCAGAGCATTAGGTTCGTTGGTCTCATCACACAAGAACAGATCTAGTAGACTCTTTCATTCTTTCTTTCGTGCTACTACTTGAGTCCAATTGGTATCTAGGCGATACGAATTGGTATCTGACCATCTTCACTCTCTTTCGCAGATGGTTAGAACTAGAGCAACGACTACGCCAACACCAACACCGGACAGACAAGAAACAACTGAGCCAGCCACTGGGGTTGTGGCTCGAGAAAGAACAGCGCCAAAGGGCCGTGGTAGAGGTCGTGGGAGGACGTCCTCTAGAGGAAGAGGACGAGCACCGAGCCCATCTGGTACTAGGGCGGTGACTCCTCCACCGACTGAGGAAGTGATAAGAGAGGGGGAGGATGGGGTGAATGAACAAGTGCAAAATGAGGAAATGTCACCCCAACCTACCCCAGAGATGATCAATCAGGTTCTGGCTTAGCGGGTTATCTGATCAGGGCCAGACACCCCCAGTGTTTTCTGCACCAGCACCTCAGGCTCCGGAGGTACAACATGCGGCTACTATGGCTCCCCGCATGGATGTTCCATTGGAAATAGGCACGTTTCCACGTCTGACTACTGGGCCTATAATGACAAGTGATCAGCATGAACTTTTCAGTAAGTTCTTGAAATTGAAACCTCCAGTCTTCAAGGGTGCTGAATCGGAGGATGCTTATGATTTTGTGGTTGACTGTCACGAGCTACTACACAAGATGGGTATATTAGAACGGTTTGGTGTGGAGTTTGTGACTTATCAGTTTCAAGGGAACGCCAAAATGTGGTGGCGGTCACATATTGAGTGTCAACCAATAGAGGCACCACCTATGACTTGGGCCTCGTTCTCTAGCTTGTTTATGGAGAAGTATATCCCCCGGACTTTGAGGGATAGGAAAAGGGATGAATTCCTGAGCCTAGAGCAAGGTAGGATGTCGGTTAATGCTTATGAGGCTAAGTTCCGTGCACTATCCAGATATGCCACTCAACTCTGTTTCAGTCCTCAAGAGCGGATTCGCCGGTTTGTGAAGGGGTTGAGGTCAGAATTGCGGATTTCGGCCTTACAGGTAGCGGCAACGGCAAAATCCTTCCAAGAAGTGGTAGACTTTGGGATAGAAGTGGAAGGAGTGAAGCCAGACGACTTCACCACAACATCGACATCAAAAAGTCTTTGAAAGGGAGGTGAGTTTAATGATTCTTACACTAGAGGACAGGGTTCAGGAAGTTACTCAGTCCGACCAATTCAGTCTTCACTACAGACTGTAGTTGGGGGACCACCTCAGACCGATCAACACTTCTCCGAGGGGCCTATGATTGACTCCAGAGAATGTTATGGATGTGGGGAGATTGTACATATTAGGAAAAATTGTCCTAGACAAAGTTATAGACCCCCAATAGCTAGAGGTAGAGGTGGTCATGGTAGAGGCCGTTATTCTGGAGGATGTGGTGGTCGAGGTAATGGTGATCACCAAAACGGCAGAGGTAATGGGCAAACTAGGGCCACTACATCACAACATGGTAGGGGCAACGGACAAACGAACGATAGGGCCCATTGTTACGCTTTTCCTGGGCGGTCTGAAGCGGAGGCATCTGATGCTGTCATCACAGGTAATCTTCTGGTTTATGATTGCATGGCTTCTGTATTGTTTGATCCTGGATCCACGTTTTCTTATGTATCTTCCTCATTTGCTAATGGTCTAAATTTACATTGTGAATTTCTTGATATGCCTATTCGTGTTTCTACTCCGGTGGGTGAGTCTGTGGTAGTTGAAAGGTATATAGGTCTTGTGTGGTAAACTTTGTGGGGAGCAACACTTTTGTAGATTTAGTTATCTTGGCAATGGATGATTTTGATGCGATTCTGGGTATGACTTGGCTTTCTCCGCAATTTGCAATCTTGGATTGTAATGCTAAAACGGTGACGTTAGCCAAGTCTGGGATAGACCCGTTAGTGTGGGAGGGTGACTACACTTCCAATCCGGTCCGCATCGTCTCGTTTCTTCGTGCTAAGAAAATGATTAGTAAAGGGTGTTTAGATTTCTTGGCACATCTCATGGATGACACTACCCAAGTACCTTCGATTGAGTCGGTTTCAGTAGTTCGTGAGTTTCTGGATGTGTTCCCTGCAGATCTTCCTGGTATACCACCGGATAGGGATATTGACTTTTGTATTGATCTTGAACCCGGTACTCGCCCCATTTCTATACCCCCTTATAGAATGGCTCCCGCGGAGTTAAGAGAGTTAAAGGCACAACTTCAAGAGCTATTGAACAAAGGCTTCATTAGACCAAGTGCATCCCCTTGGGGTGCTCCGGTTTTGTTTGTAAAGATGAAGGATGGGAGTTTTCGAATATGTATGGACTACAGACAACTAAACAAGGTAACCATAAAGAACAAGTATCCTCTTCCCCGCATTGATGACTTGTTGGATCAGTTACAAGGTGCTTGTGTCTTCTCTAAGATTGACTTGAGATCCGGTTATCATCAATTGAAAATACGGGCAATGGATGTGCCAAAGACTGCTTTTCGAACGAGGTATGGGCATTACGAATTTGTAGTGATGTCCTTTGGTCTTACGAATGCCCCTGCTGCGTTCATGAGCTTGATGAACGGAATTTTTAAGCCATATTTGGACCTCTTCGTGATCGTATTTATTGATGATATATTGGTATACTCAAAGAGCAAGAAGGAACATGAAGAACATTTGAGAATGGTATTGGAAATGTTGAGGGAGAAAAAGCTTTATGCCAAGTTCTCTAAGTGTGAGTTTTGGCTAGATGCAGTGTCCTTCTTGGGACACGTGGTTTCTAAGGAAGGAGTGATGGTGGATCCTTCTAAGATTGAGACAGTGAAGAATTGGGTAAGACCTACTAATGTATCGGAAATAAGGAGCTTTGTTGGGTTAGCAAGCTACTACCGTCGATTTGTCAAGGAATTCTCTTCTATTGCTTCCCAATTGATGAACTTGACTAAGCAGAATGTTCCATTTGTATGGTCGGACGAATGTGAGGAAAGCTTTCAGAAGCTCAAGACTTTGTTGACTACCGCACCTATCCTTACCTTGCCAGTAGAGGGTAAGAACTTCATTGTTTATTGTGATGCATCCTATTCGGGTTTGGGTGCAGTGCTAATGCAAGAGAAGAATGTGATTGCTTATGCTTCAAGGCAATTAAAGGTGCATGAACGTAACTATCCAACTCATGATTTCGAATTGGCTGCGGTAGTGTTTGCATTAAAGCAATGGAGACACTATTTATATGGGGTTAAGTGTGAGGTCTACACGGATCATCGTAGCCTTCAGTATGTCTTTACTCAAAAAGATTTGAACTTAAGACAGAGGAGATGGATGGAGTTACTAAAGGACTATGATATCACTATCTTGTATCATCCGGGGAAGGCGAATGTTGTAGCGGATGCTTTAAGTAGGAAGGCGGGAAGCATGGGAAGTCTAGCTCACTTGCAAGCTTCTAGACGCCCATTGGCTAGAGAGGTTCAGACTCTAGCTAATGACTTGATGATATTAGAAGTAAATGAGAAGGGAGGATTGTTGGCTTCTGTGGAGGCAAGATCTTCCTTTCTTGACAAGATTAAGGGAAGACAGTTCGATGATGAGAAACTGCGCAGAATCCAAGATGAGGTATTGCGAGGAGAGGCTAAGAAAGCACAAATCGATGAGGAAGGTGTTTTCAGAATCAAGGGAAGGGTATGTGTACCCCGAGTTGATGATTTGATCAACACTATTCTTATAGAGGCTCATAGTTCAAAGTATTCGATACATCCGGGTGCAACCAAGATGTACCATGACCTAAAGCTACACTTTTGGTGGAGTAGAATGAAGCGTGATATTGTTGATTTTATTGCCAGATGTCCAAACTGTCAACAAGTAAAGTATGAACACCAAAGGCCCGGAGGAACCCTTCCGAGAATGCCCATTCCGGAATGGAAGTGGGAAAGAATTGCAATGGACTTTGTGGTTGGTCTTCCCAAGACATTGGGAAAGTTTGATTCTATTTGGGTAATTGTTGATAGGTTAACTAAGTCTGCTCACTTCATTCCGGTCAAGGTGACCTACAATGCAGAGAAGTTAGCCAAACTTTACATCTCGGAAGTGGTGCGATTGCATGGGGTTCCACTATCCATCATATCAGATAGAGGTACGTAGTTTACTTCTATGTTTTGGAAAACATTGCATGCGGAATTGGGTACTAGGTTGGACCTTAGTACTGCGTTCCATCCTCAGACCGATGGTCAGTCTGAGAGAACGATTCAAGTGTTGGAAGATATGCTTCGTGCATGTGTGATAGATTTTGGTGGCCATTGGGATAGCTTCCTACCCTTAGCGGAATTTTCATACAATAATAGCTATCACTCAAGCATTGATATGGCTCCATTTGAAGCATTGTATGGTAGGAGGTGTAGGTCTCCCATTGGTTGGTTTGATGCATTTGAGGTTAGGCCTTGGGGTACTGACCTTTTGAGGGATTCGATAGAAAAAGTGAAGTCTATTCAAGAAAAGCTTCTAGCGGCGCAAAGTAGACAAAAAGAATATGCAGATCGAAAGGTTAGAGACTTAGAGTTCATGGAGGGTGAACAAGTCTTGTTGAAAGTTTCATTCATGAAAGGGGTGATGCAGTTTTGTAAAAGGGGTAAACTAAGTCAAAGGTACATTGGACCATTTGAAGTACTTAAGCGAGTAGGAGAGGTGGCTTATGAGTTAGCCTTGCCTCCAGGGCTGTCCGGAGTGCATCCGGTATTCCATGTGTCTATGTTGAAAAGATATCATGGGGATGGAAATTACATTATCCGTTGGGATTCAGTCTTGCTTGATGAGAACTTGTCTTATGAGGAGGAGCCTGTTGCTTATTTAGATAGAGAAGTTCGCAAGTTGAGGTCAAGAGAGATTGCATCCATCAAGGTGCAATGGAAGAATCGACCAGTTGAAGAAGCCACTTGGGAGAAGGAGGCAGATATGCAAGAAAGATACCCACATCTGTTTAAAGATTTAGGTGCTCCTTCTCGCCCCTGTTTTTCTTCTTGTGATCGTTCGGGGACGAACGATGGGTAAATTTGTATCTATTGTAACGACCTGTTTAGTCGTTTTGAGCAGCAGATTTTAACCTGGAAAAATAGGCTGAGGCGACGGACCCCACGATGGACCGTCATGGGCACGACGGACCGTCGCAGGGTCTCGTTTCAAAACACTTAGAAAATATGAAATTGGGTACTGAAAATCGATTCTCTGAACTTCGTGACGGAATGACAGGACGGACCGTCACAGGCGTGACGGACCGTCATAGATTGTTCAGTGGAAATTGACTCTCTAACTCTTGCGACAACCTGCAGGACGGAGTGTCGCAGGCACGACGGCCCGTCACAGTTTGCATAATCCCAGTTGAAGTCGGATTTCTGGTTATGTTTTAAGGGACGTTGTTGACTATTCTTGCCTTAATTATAAAGTTCGTGGGTTTATATTAATAACTCAAATTCTTGGGGGTTAACAGAGGTAACCCTAAGTTAATTAGTGGGGTATTATTGCCATCTTTTATTCTTAATTATATACTAATTAGGGTAAAAGAAAGAGGGTTTGAATAAAGAAAATAGAGAGAACAAGGAGAAAGAGAAATTGATCGATCAAGAGGCAGAGGGAATATCAAAGCTTGGGAAATTGCTTGTTGATTCCAATTCTTCGGTGGAGGTAGGTTATGGTTTTCATGCTTCATAAGTAAACTCTTAATAGTGAATGATATGTATTGGCAGTATTGTAAACCCTACTATATGCTTAATGGTATGTTTGCATGAATATGATTATGTGATTGTGATAAGATAAGCATGATGAAAAAATTGAATCCCAAATCTTGAAAAGAAACTTTAATATACATTATTAATGATGATGCCTTCGTATAGAAGAAGGCTTGGTGAATAAAAATAATGGGATTGATGATGCCTTGGAATGAAGAAGGCTTGATGATTTACAGAATGATATTAGTGGATCGGAGTGTCACGTTCCGACACATAGTATTAGTGGATCGGAGTGTCACGTTCCGAGACATAGAATTAGGGGATCGGAGTGTCACGTACCGACACAAGTAGGGGATCAGAGTGTCACGTTCCGACACATGTAGGGGATCGGAGTGTCACGTACCGACACATGTAGGGATCGGAGTGTCACGTTCCGACACATGTAGGGGATCGGAGTGTCACGTACTGACACATGTAGGGGATCAGAGTGTCACGTTCCGACACATGTAGGGGATCGGAGTGTCACGTTCCGACACATAGAATTAGGGGATCGGAGTGTCACGTTCCGACACATAGAATTAGGGAATCGGAGTATCACGTACCGACACATGTAGGGGATCGGAGTGTCACGTTCCGACACATGTAGGGGATCAGAGTGTCACGTTCCCACACATAGAATTAGGGGATCGGAGTGTCACGTTCCGACACATAGAATTAGGGGATCGGAGTGTCACGTACCGAGACATAGTAGTAGGGGATCGGAGTGTCACGTACCGACACAAGAGGAGGAAAGATAATGAATCTTGAAAGATGATAATATACTCAACTTAATATACTTAATTCCCAAATGAGTATGGTGTTGAGGCTTGAGCCCTCATGGATGAACTTGATGGTACTTATTGATGATTATAATACTTGTTGTTGCTACATGTTGAGTTTTATAGTTGATTTACGATAATATTGATATACACTGTTCCCTATTTTGAGTTGACCGATAATATCTACTCAGTACCCGTGGGTTGTACTGACCCCTACTTTTATGTTTTTCTTCTTGTTATTTGTGGAGTGCAGCAAACGTGTCGTCATCTTCGACTTAACAGTAACTCAAGCCAGTCTTCGTCACACCGGAGCGTCAGGGTGAGCTAACGCTTCTAGCTTGGACTGGATCTTCTCCTTCATGTCTTGATGCCTTGAACTTCCGGCATAGACTAGCTTCTTATTTATCTTTAGCTTCTTAGAAACTCTTAGAATTAGTAGTTTAAAGTAGATGTTCTTGTGATGATAACTTCCAGGTTTTGGGAATAATAGATGTTGAATAATAATAGTTATTGATTTTATTAATGATTTTAAGTCTTCCGCGTTACTTTCTGTTTATATTATATTGAAATGTTAAGGTTTAGATTGGTTGGTTCGCTCACATAGGAGGGTAAGTGTGGGTGCCTTATAAGAAAACAAAGTCTACAGTTTTCTAACCTTTTCATTTATTAGGAGTTGTTTTTTTTTAACTTCTTCCCTATTATATATTTTTTCCTATACTATATGAAGAAGTGATTCAATTCCATTTAGTAGAGAGAAAAGTAGTTCAACCATTTTTCTTTTACAATTTGCACCAAACTTCATTTTTGTACATTATAACAGTTAGAGATTGTAATGACAAATTTATCACAGAGAAGCTAATCAAGTAGCGGATAAACATGCTTCTCTAAGTCATGAAATTCAGAATGAAATCATTTTTCATAACTTCCGAGAGCTACCAAAACAAGTGTATAAAGTCAACCTCAAATGAATAAATAATGCTCATATCCAAATTTTCAAAATAAGAGTAAAAAGTATGTCGGTGTAGTTTAATTGTTGGTTAGACCTCTGTTTGTGATCTCAAGAAATTGAATGGAGGACGAACTCGATTAATAATCCTTTTGTATACTTTATGCATTTACATTTTGATATAACAATAACTAAAATAGAAGTTAATTTTTGTAAAAGATTGGGAATGTCCAATCTTGAAACTTCTGAAGAGGATTTGAAACATGTGTTTTGTTGTTATTAATATACGTGGTAGGAGTCATGCCTAACCTCTACCCTGAAGGTATATTTAATTTTTTTTAAAATAATTTCTACTTTTTTATTGAGTTCAATATATTTAAGTGTTTACTATGTAGTCTCTAATATATTACAAAAAGAAGTCTCTAATACTACACTGCCAGAAAATGTATTAGGGTGTTCGTTATAACCTTGAAAAAATAAACCTCACATCTATGTAGTTAGGTTTTCGATATTCAATTATAATATATTTTCTCGTATTGATCACAAAGCATGATTATTCGATGGAAAATTTCTCCATTATTTAGCATTTTCATCCCCACAAATTTTATGTATTTATGCTTTCTGAAAGGAACTTATAATTGTTGGGATATATACTATAAACCATGTGTTAAGAAATAATATTTATTAGAGAATAAATATTTACTCAATTTCAATAGATCATATATTCGTTTATGGTGTATATTTACTTATATAGTAGATGATTTAGTGTGTAGAGTTTTAGCTTATACACAGAGGATTAAATCGTCGATTCTTATAAGTAAAAAGTTTTGGTTCACAATCTAGGATAGAAATTGGACATGCCATCGGGTACGATTGCAGCACAAGATTATATGTAATTTATCTTGATAATGGGAACGGTATATTTCCAACTTCTTGTGCTAGTACATTTTGTATGTATTGAACGCGACCGAGTAGAGATAATTGTTTAAGACTGACTAACAAAAACCTATTCTTGAAACTATTAAATATACTTATATTCTTAATCCAGATATAACTATTATGATATATATATATATATATATATCATAATAGTTATATCGGGATTAAGAATATATATAAATATATATATATATGTATATATTAATTATCGTTTTAATCTCTTAAAAGGTGAGATTCTGAGATGGGTCAATATGCCTGGTAAGTTGGATGATAATAATACATATTGGTGAAATAATAAGTGAGTGGATGGAATCCATGTCTCGTTATAGAGATTGATTGATATGCCTTTTTTAAAGACTTGTAAGTTTTCATCATGTCAAATCTTGCAAGTGCATTTATGAATCCGACACATGAAATAAGTTAAGTACTGGTCTTGTAACGACCTGTTTAGTCGTTTTGAGCAGCAGATTTTATTTCTGGAAAAACTGACTGAGACGACGGAACCCACAACGGACCGTCATGGGCACGACGGACCGTCGAGGGTGTCTCGTTCCAAAATACATAGAATTCTGAAAATTGGGTACTAAAATCGACTCTCTGAACTTCGTAACGGAATGGCAGGACGGACCGTCGTGGGCACGACGTACCGTCAGAGACCCTTTAATGGAATGGAGTCTCTGAACTCTGTGACGGAGCAGCAGGACGGACCGTCGCAGGCACGACGGCCTGTCACTGGCTGCGTAATCCCAGGCGGGGTTAGATTTCCTTAAATGTTTTAAGGGACGTTTTGGACTATTCCTGCTATAATTATAAATTTAGTGGGTTAATGTTAATATTTAACTACTTGAGGGTTAAAAGAGATAACCTTGAATTAATTAATGGGTTAATTCACCACCTTTTATACTTAATTATATGCTAATTAGGGTAAAAGAAAGAGGGTTTGAATAAGAAAAAGAAAAGAACAGAAAGAGAGGAAAAACGATCGAGAGAGAGAGGAGAAACGAAGAAGAAAGCAAAGATTTTGAGGATTAGGTTGCTTGATCACAATTCTTCGATGGAGGTAGGTTATGGT
The DNA here is from genome assembly GCF_036512215.1 of Solanum lycopersicum. NCBI lineage: Eukaryota > Viridiplantae > Streptophyta > Magnoliopsida > Solanales > Solanaceae > Solanum > Solanum lycopersicum. The sequence continues at coordinate 25,607,330 of NC_090805.1, forward strand.
TTTTATGCTATTCGTAGTTAACTCTTAATAGTGAATGATATGTGTTGGGTTGTACTATAAAGTCTTCTATATGCTTAATTGTATGCTTGCATGAATATGATTATATAATTGTGATGAAATAAGCATGATGAAGCTATTATATTCCAAATCTTGAAAACTCCAATCTTGAAAACCCCTTGTTAATGAGGATGCCTTGGTATAAAAGAAGGCTTGATGAACTAAAGTAATGAGATTGGTGATGCCTTGGTATAAAAGAAGGCTTGATGAACTAAAGTAATGAGATTGATGATGCCTTGGTATAAAAGAAGGCTTGATGAATTAATAGAATGAGATTAGTGGAGCGGGTGTCACGAATCGACATGTAGAATTAGGGGATCGGGTGTCACGAACCAACACGTAGAATTAGGGGATCGGGTGTCACGAACCGACACATAAAATTAGGGGATTGGGTATCAAGAACCGACACGTAGAATTAAGGGATCGGGTGTCACGAACCGACACGTAGAATTAGGGGAATGGAGTGTCACGTTCCGACACATAGTAGTAGGGGAGCAGAGTGTCACGTGCCGACACAAGAGGAATAAAGATAATGAATCTTGGAATTATGTTAATAAATTCGAATGAAAAGAACCTAATTCCCAAATGAGCATGATATGGAGGCTTGAGTCCTGATGAGTGTACTTGACGTTATTTATCAAAGATTCTTGTACATGTTGTTGCTACAGATTGAGTATTGTAGTTGATTTATGATATGATCTGATATACATTGTTTTCTATTTTGAGTTGGGCGATGATATCTACTCAGTAACTGTGTTTTGTACTGACCCCTACTTGTATGTTTCTTTCCTTGTTATTTGTGGAGTGCAGCAAACGTTCCGTCATCTTCAACTCAAACGCAACTCTAGGCAGTCTTCATTACACCGGATTTCAGGGTGAGATAACACTTCTAGCTTGGACTGGATATCCTTCTTCAAGTCTCGATGCCTTGAAGTTCCGGCGTGGACTAGCTTTTTATTTATTCTAGCTTTGTAGATACTCTGAGCTTTAGTAATTTGAGGATAGATGTTCTTGTGATGATGACTTCCTGATTTTGGGGATAATAATAGTTGTCGAGTTTTTAGAAGTTATTTAATTGATTTTTCATTAATGAGTTTAAGTCGTCCGCATTATATTGTGTTATTATATTCGAAATGTTGGGTTTTGTATTGATTGATTCGCTCACATTGGAGGGTAAGTGTGGGTGCCAGTCGCGGCTCGATTTGCGTCGCGACAAACTTGGTATCAGAGCATTAGGTTCGTTTGTCTCATCACACAAGAACGAGTCTAGTAGAGTCTTAAGGAACGGTAGGGGGACGCCTTTACTTTTCTTTGAGAGGCTATAAGACTTTAGGAAAATTCCATTCTTTCTTTCTTTCTTTCGTTCTATTACTTGGATCCAATTGGTATCTAGGTGATACAAATTGGTATCTAACCATCTTCACTTTATTTCGCAGATGGTTAGAACTAGAGCAACAACGACTGTGCCACCACCAACATCGGCAAGACAAGAAGCATCTGAGCCAGCCACTGAGACCGTAGCTCAAAGAGGAGCAGTAGCAAGAGGCCGCGGTAGAGGTCGCGGGAGGACGTCCTCTAGAGGAAGAGGACGAACGCTTGGCCCATCTGGTACTAGGGCGGTGACTCCTCTACCGACTGAGGAAGTAGTAAGAGAAGGGGAGTATGGGGAAAATGAACAAGTACAGAATGAGGAATTACCACCCCAACCTACCCCAGAGATGATCAATCATGTTCTTGCTTATCTTAGCGGGTTATCTGATCAAGGCCAAGCGCCTCCAGTGTTTTCTGCACCAGCACCTCAGGCTCTGGAGGTACAACATGCGGCTACTGTGGCTCCCCGCATGGATGCCTCATTGGAAATAGGCACGTTTCCTCTTCTGACTACAGGGCTTATAATGACAAATGATCAGCATGAACTTTTCAGTAAGTTCATGAAATTGAAACCTCCAGTGTTCAAGGGTGCTGAATCTGAAGATGCCTACAATTTTCTGGTTGACTGTCATGAGCTACTACACAAGATGGGTATAGTAGAACGGTTTGGTGTTGAGTTTGTGACTTATCAGTTTCAAGGGAACGCCAAAATGTGGTGGCGGTCACATGTTGAGTGTCAACCAACAGAGGCACCACCTATGACTTTGGCGTCTTTCTCTAGCTTGTTTATGGAGAAGTATATCCCCCGGACTTTGAGGGATAGGAAAAGAGATGAGTTTTTGAGCCTAGAGCAAGATAGGATGTCGATTACTGCATATGAGGCTAAGTTTCGTGCATTATCCCGGTATGCCACCCAACTTTGTTTCAGTCCACAAGAGCGAATTCGTCGCTTTGTGAAGGGGTTGAGATCAGAGTTGCGAATTTCAGCCTTACAGGTAGCGGCTACAGCGAAATCCTTTCAAGAAGTGGTAGACTTCATTATAGAGGTAGAGGGAGTGAAGCCAGATGACTTCACCATGGAATCGACATCAAAAAGGTTTCATAAGGGAGGTGAGTTTAATGGTTCTTACTCTAGAGGACAGGGTTCAGGAGGTTACTCAGTCCGACCAATTCAGTCTTCACTACAGACTATAGTTGGGGGTCCACCTCAGACCGGTAAACACTTCTCTGAGAGACCCATGCTTGACTCCAGAGAGTGTTATGGATGTGGGGAGACTGGACACATTAGGAGGAATTGTCCAAAATAGAGTTATAGACCCCCAATAGCTAGAGGTAGATGTGGTCATGGTAGAGGCCGTTATTCTGGAGGACGTGGTGGCCGAGGTAATGGTGTTCATCAAAACGGCCAGGGTGATGGACAAATGGGAACTACTGCAGCGCAACGTGTTAGAGGCAATGGACAGACTAGTGATAGGGCCCATTGTTATACTTTCCTTGGGAGATCTGAAGTGGAGACATCTGATGTTGTCATCACAGGTAATCTTTTGGTTTGTGATTGCATGGCTTCTGTATTGTTTGATCCTGGATCGACATTTTCTTATGTATCTTCCTCATTTGCTAATGGTCTTAATGTACATTGTGAATTGCTTGACATGCCTATTTGTGTTTCTACTCCGGTGGGTGAGTCTGTGATAGTTGAAAAAGTATATAGGTCTGGTCTGGTGACTTTTGTGGGGAGTAATAATTATGTAGACTTGGTTATCTTAGAAATGGTTGATTTTGATGTAATTCTGGGTATGACTTGGCTTTCTCCGAATTTTGTTATCTTGGATTGTAATGCCAAAACTGTGACGTTAGCCAAGCCTGGGACAGATCCGTTAGTGTGGGAGGGTGACTACACTTCCAATCCGGTTCGTATCATCTCCTTTCTTCGTGCTACGAAAATGGTTAGTAAGGGTAATTTAGCATTCTTGGCACATCTCAGGGATCATACTACCCAAGTACCTCCAATTGAGTCGGTTTCGATAGTTCGCGAGTTTTTAGATGTGTTTCCTGCAAACCTTCCTGGTATGCAACCGGATAGAGATATTGATTTTTGCATCGATCTGGAACCGGGTACTCGCCCCATTTCTATACCCCCTTATAGAATGGCTCCCGCGGAGTTAAGAGAGTTAAAGGCCCAACTTCAAGAGTTGTTGAGCAAAGACTTCATTAGACCAAGTGCATCTCCTTGGGGTGCTCCGGTGTTATTTGTGAAGAAGAAGGATGGGAGTTTTCGGATGTGCATAGACTACCGGCAGTTGAACAAGGTAACTATTAAGAACAAGTATCCCATTCCTCGCATTGATGACTTGTTCGATCAGTTACAAGGTGCTTGTGTCTTCTCTAAGATTGACTAGAGATCCGGTTATCATCCATTGAAAATACGGGCAATGGATGTGCCAAAGACTGCTTTTCGGACCAGGTATGGGCATTACGAATTCGTAGTGATGTCTTTTGATCTTACGAATGCCCCTGCTGCTTTCATAAGCTTGATGAATTGGATTTTTAAGCCATATATGGATCTCTTTGTGATCGTATTTATTGATGATATATTGGTATACTCAAAGAGCAAGAAGGAACATGAGGAGCACTTGAGAATGGTATTGGAAATGTTGAGGGAGAAAAAACTTTATGCCAAATTCTCCAAGTGTGAGTTTTGGCTAGATGCAGTGCCCTTCTTGGGGCATGTGTTTTCTAAGGATGGGGTGATGGTGGATCCTTCTAAGATTGAGACAATTAAGAATTGGGTAAGACCTACTAATGTGTCAGAAATAAGGAGCTTTGTTGGTTTAGCTAGTTATTACCGTCGATTTGTCAAGGGATTCTCTTCCATTGGTTCCCAATTGACGAACTTGACTAAGCAGAACGTTCCATTTGTATGGTCGGACGAATGTGAGGAAAGCTTTCAGAAACTCAAGACCTTGTTGACTATTGCACCAATCCTTACCCTGCTAGTGGAAGGTAAGAATTTCATTGTCTATTGTGATGCATCCTATTCGGGTTTGAGTGCAGTGCTAATGCAAGAGAAGAATGTAATTGCTTATGCTTCAAGGCAATTAAAGGTGCACGAACGTAATTATCCAACCCATGATTTGGAATTGGCTGCGGTAGTGTTCGCCTTAAAGCAATGGAGACACTATCCATATGGGGTTAAGTGTGAAGTGTATAAAGATCATTGTAGCCTACAGTATGTCTTTACTCAAAAAGATTTGAATTTGAGACAGAGGAGATGGATGGAACTACTGAAGGACTACGAAATCACCATCTTGTATCATCCGGGAAAGGCTAATATTGTGGCAGATGCCTTAAGTAGAAAGGCAGGGAGCATGGGAAGTTTAGCCCACTTGCAAGTTTCTAGACGTCCATTGGGCTAGAGAGGTTCGGACTCTGGCTAACGACTTTATGAGGTTAGAAGTAAATGAGAAAGGAGGATTGTTATCTTGTATGGAGGCAAGATCTTCCTTTCTTGACAAGATTAAGGGAAAGCAGTTTAATGATGAGAAATTGATCCAGATCCGAGATAAAGTGTTGCGAGGAGAGGCTAAAGAAGAAACAATCAATGAGGAAGGTGTTTTGAGAATCAAGGGAAGGGTATGTGTACCCCGCGTTGATGATTTCGTGGAGTAGAATGAAGCGTGACATTGTGGAGTTTTTGCCAAATGTCCAAATTGTCAGCAAGTAAAGTATGAACACCAGAGGCCTAGAGGCACACTTCAGAGAATGCTTATTCCTGAATGGAAGTGGGAAAGAATTGCAATGGAATTCGTGGTTGGTCTTCTAAAGACATTGGGGAAGTTTGTCTCTATTTGGGTAATCGTTGATAGGTTAACTAAGTCTGCTCACTTTATACCAGTCAAGGTGACCTACAATGCAGAGAACTTATCCAAAATCTATATCTCAGAAATCGTTCGATTGCATGGGGTTCCACTTTCCATTATATCATATAGAGGTACACAGTTTACTTCTATGTTTTGGTAAACATTGCATGCCGAATTAGGTACTAGGTTGGACCTTAGTATTGCATTTTACCCTCAGACCGATGGTTAGTCTGAGCGAACAATTCAAGTGTTGGAGGATATGCTTCGTGCATGTGTGATAGAATTTGGAGGCCATTGGGATAACTTCTTACCCTTAGCAGAGTTCTCATAGAACAATAGCTATCACTCAAGTATTGATATGGCTCAATTCGAGGCATTGTATGGGAGAAGATGTAGGTCTCCCATTGGTTGGTTTGATGCATTTGAGGTTAGACCTTGGGGTACTGACCTTTTGAGGGATTCATTGAAGAAAGTGAAATCTATTCAAGAAAAGCTTTTAGCGGCTCAAAGCAGGTAGAAAGAATATGCGGATCGAAAGGTTAGAGACATGGAGTTTATGGAGGGTGAGCAAGTCTTGCTAAAGGTTTCCCCCATGAAAGGGGTGATGCGGTTTAGGAAAAGAGGTAAGCTAAGCCCAAGGTATATTGGTCCATTTGAAGTTCTGAAGCGCGTGGGGGAGGTAGCTTATGAATTAGCCTTGCCCCCAGGAATGTCAGGGGTGCATCCGGTATTCCATGTGTCTATGTTGAAAAGATACCATGGGGATGGAAACGACATTATCCATTGGGATTCAGTTTTGCTTGATGAGAATTTGTCTTATGAGGAGGAGCCTGTTGCTATTTTAGATAGAGAAGTTCGCAAGCTGAGGTCAAGGGAGATTGCATCCATCAAAGTTCAATGGAAGAATCGACCAGTCGAAGAAGCCACTTGGGAGAAAGAGGCTGACATGCAAGAAAGATACCCAAATCTGTTTACAGATTCAGGTACTCTTGTTCGCCCTTGTTTTTCTTCTTGTGATCGTTCGGGGACGAACGATGGGTAAATTAGTATCTATTGTAATGACCTGTTTAGTCGTTTTGAGTAGCAGATTTTATTTCTGGAAAAACTGGCTGAGACGACGGAACCCACGACGGACCGTCATGGGCACGACGGACCGTCGAGGGTGTCTCGTTCCAAAATACATAGAATTCTGAAAATTGGGTACTGAAATCGACTCTGTGAACTTCGTAACGGAATGGCAGTACGGACCGTCGTGGGCATGACGGACCGTCACAGACCCTTTCATGGAATGGAGTCTCTGAACTCTGTGACGGAGCAGCAGGACGGACCGTCGTAGGCACGAAGACCCGTCACAGGCTGCGTAATCCCAGGCGGGGTCGAATTTCCTTAAATGTTTTAAGGGATGTTTTGGACTATTCCTGCTATAATTATAAGTTTAGTGGGTTAATGTTAATAATTTAACTACTTGAGGGTTAAAAGAGATAACCTTGAATTAATTTATGGGTTAATTCACCATTTTTTAAACTTAATTATATACTAATTAGGGTAAAAGAAAGAGGGTTTGAATAAGAAAAAGAAAAGAACACAAAGAGAGGGAAAAACGATCAAGAGAGAGAGGAGAAACGAAGAAGAAAGCAAAGATTTTGAGGATTAACTTGCTTGATCACAATTCTTCGGTGGAGGTAGGTTATGGTGTTTATACTAGTCGTAGTTAACTCTTAATAGTGAATGATATGTGTTGGGTTGTAGTGTAAAGTCTTCTATATGCTTAATTGTATGCTGGCATGAATATGATTATATAATTGTGATGAAATAAGCATGATGAAGCTATTGAATTCCAAATCTTGAAAACTCCAATCTTGAAAACCCTTTGTTAATGATGATGACTTGGTATAAAAGAAGGCTTGATGAACTAAAGTAATGAGATTGATGATGCCTTGGTATGAAAGAAGGCTTGATGAACTAAAGTAATGAGATTGATGATGCCTTGGTATAAAAGAAGGCTTGATGAATTAATAGAATGAGATTAGTGGAGCGGGTGTCACGAACCGACACGTAGAATTAGGGGATCGGGTGTCACGAACCGACACGTAGAATTAGGGGATCAGGTGTCACAAACCGACACGTAGAATTAGGGGATCGGAGTGTCACGTTCCGACACATAGTAGTAGGGGAGCAGAGTGTCACGTGCCGACACAAGAGGAATAAAGATAATGAATCTTGGAATTATGTAAATAAATTCTAATGAAAAGAACCTAATTCCCAAATGAGCATTATATGGAAGCTTGAGTCCTCATGAGTGTACTTGACGTTATTTATCAAAGATTCTTGTACATGTTGTTGCTACAGATTAAGTATGGTAGTTGATTTATGATATGATCTGACATACATTTTTTTCTTTTTTGAGTTGGCCGATGATATCTACTCTGTACCCGTGTTTTGTACTGACCCCTACTTGTATGTTTCTTTCCTTGTTATTTGTGGAGTGCAGCAAACGTGCCGTCGTCTTCAACTCAACCGCAACTCTAGCCAGTCTTAATTACACCGGATTTCAGGGTGTGCTAACACTTCTAGCTTGGACTGATCTCCTTCTTCAAGTCTCGATGCCTTGAAGTTCCGGCATGGACTAGCTTTTTATTTATTCTAGCTTTCTAGATACTCTTAGCTTTAGTAATTTGAGGATAGATGTTCTTGTGATGATGACTTCCAGATTTTGGGGATAATAATAGTTGTCGAGTTTTTAGAAGTTATTTAATTGATTTTCATTAATGAGTTTAAGTCTTCCGCATTATATTGTGTTATTATATTCGAAATTTTGGGTTTTGTATTGATTGGTTCGCTCACATAGGAGGGTAAGTGTGGGTGCCAGTCGCGGCTCGATTTTGGTCGTGACAAGTCTAAAGGAAATGAACCGTTATGTTAAATTCGGCAGTAATTTAGTTTATTGATTAGTATCTTAAATCTTAATATGGTAAAATACATAAGTGTTTAATGGGGAATTACGAAATAGAGGAGTGCAATTACGAATTTCTAGTGGAATGATGTGCAATTTACTATGGTAAAAATAATTCAAATTAATTATTTGGAATTATTTTCATAATAGGAAGCCAGAGTAATTAATTTTGTGGTCCCTATAGTGCTCATATTTAACTAGAACTTAGAATCCTAATTCTAAAGGGAAAAGGGGAGAGGCGTTAGTTTTCTTATAAAAAGAAAACTAACGTGTAAATTTTCATGGATAAGAAATCTCTGTAATAAGGGATTCTTCAATACATCGATAGATGATTAATTTTATATTTGATATTTGTCCACCCAAGTATTGAGAGAATGCGGATGTGACTTGAGATCAATGTAGAACATCATAGCTACCTTGTAGATTCGCTTGAAGGTTCTATCTTGGGGATTCACATGAAGGTATCTGTTCACGCTTCAAGAGGTATTTATCGAATTAAATTTCAGTATGTTCATGTGTTCTAGCATCATTATGTGATCTAGCATAAATGGTATTGTTTATCTATTATTCATGTAAGCAGTAAAGATGAAAATATATTTCTGATGTGCATATAGTTTTCCAACATTAATATTTTTATATAAAGCTTCAATTGATGAGCAGTGAAACTTCAAATTATTATTCAGTTTTATAATTCAAAACACAATATGTATGTTTGATATCATACAATGAACTATTAAAGTTGCATTAATAATAGGCATATGCAACATTAATTGCACTTTTGCTTGCTTGCTTTATGCAAGTTATTCATGATTCTGCTATGTTTTTAATATATAAACTAATATAACATAGTTCCTGCTGCAGGTGTTCGGACACCTGCAACTACGTCTGCACTGTGATCCAATTTGTTTTATCAAATCTTCCATCCCCTACTGGTTTCTACAAATTTATAGAAACAACATTAAACTTGTTTGAAACTGATATATATATATATATATATCATTCAACGATATTAATTATTACATGCAACATCCATATCCTCAACGTTGACTAAAGTCATCTAGAAATCATAATGTTAATAGTTACTTTCCATACTAGATGTTTGAAAAAAATATGACATAATAAAAAAATCTTAACATGACATTTCTATTTCTCTTGAGAAATTCTTGATTAGCCTGGTAAGAGAGTATACATCATGATCATGTGAGTCATGCATTGAGCTTTAAGTTTATTCGGAGTCTCTAGCCTTATGAAATAGAAGTAAAAAATGTATTAGTTTTGAGATATGCTCACTTTGGATCGTTGAACCCGTCCAATAGCACCCAGAAGATACTCCTTATATACATCAACTTCTTCCACTGTGTTGATATTCTCCATTTGTGGTTCATAAGGAATGTAAGGTCCAAGGGAACAAATCGTTATAAAAGAGCGACTTTTTTTAGAATATTTAAAAATAGAGTGAATGACTCTTCAACCTTCTTTTCTCCTTTGCTTCACTTAGTGTTTTTTGGAGCTCACTAAGCTTCTCCTTATGAGCCTATTATGAAAATACATTAAAAATATATCACGTTACGAGTATAATAATAATAAATATTGACTTATAATTACGAATTGTTTAAATATACACATCAATAGTACTAGAAACCTTACAGCGACATTAAAGAACGTTGTCCTATCATCAGCATCGTAAAAATACCAAACAAAAATATCAATAATTATCTAATCACGTACAAAAGTACCTCACAAATACAAAATAAATCAAAAGAACAAGAACTCGAGAAAAGTAGAGTGTCATACATAGAAATCTTTTCAATCATTCCTCTTTCAGCTTTTGACTATGCGAGACTCTGCATCAAATGCTTCAAAATAAAAGTGTTGTATTAAGGACAGATGATACTCTAAAGATTAGTAAAAGATTGTAAAATTTAGTACCTCTTCATCTGGATTTGGAGTGGGTCTTCAACAACAATAAAAAAAACAATTGAGTTAGTCAATTCACTGAAATTGGTGAAGTCTATTTCATGAATTTGACATATTAAAATAAACAGGCTGTCGATTCAGTTCATCAGGCTGGTTAATTGCATTGATCATGATACCCTCAAAACTGAGCAATCAAAAAAAATCACACCATATTTTGTATCATTTCAAACATTAAAAAATCATTATAAAAATTTTAGTAACCTTTTTCCGCTAGAATAGGTCGTCACTTCACCAGTTGGTGAAAACATTAACAGTGCAATATATGTGTCACAAACAACTCCCAACTCATTCAACTTCTTAACAAGGCTATCCTTGCGCTTTGAGTAGAACTGTTTACGCAATTCTGGATCCTCAATTTTCTTCATTACATTCTTATTGCGACCCATAGAATAAAATGATGCAAACTAGAATTGGAAGTTAGATGCAATGTTACGTTGCTCTTCAATGAACTGAGAAATATATTGATAAAACAAAAAATAAAAAGGAAAAAAATAGGTCAAAGAATTCAATGCAATTATAACATGTCATTTTTAAGTTAGAGCTGTCAATATGAACAAAAAATTGTGGGTGATCACACTCTTTATTTCACTCCTATAATTGTTCAATGGAAAATTACAATTACTCTTGCGCTCTTTCTTTCACATTTTTATTTTTTGGGAGTCAAGAAGTTTAAGTTTATTCAGAAATTTTCTATTAAATTTTCAAATTTTTTAAATAAAATTTATATATTTATAAATTACTTGTTTCTCAAAACGTGTTGCAAGTGATTATCAATTCAAAAAAGTTTAAGCGAAGATTTGAATAATAAGTTTTGCACAAAATAATATTGCAGATTCTTTTGTGAATGTTCAAAATGAATCATCATATATAAGTCTTAATAACACAAACCTATAAAGAGGGTTAATGAAAAATTTTATTTTATTTTGATGAGGTTCAATCATGTAATTAGTGTATCTCATTAATTTTACCTTACACGATATTTGTTTGTATTTTTCTTTTCATCTAACAAGATGTGTTGTGCACGTGTATTCCTCTTAATCTATTTAGATGTCACATGAACATGTGAAGAGCAATTACATTTTTTTAGAACTCTTTATGCATATTAATTTTTATGTTATAAGTTTTAACATATTCACTACAAAAGAAATCCAATTACTAAAATAAATCATTTGTAAATTGATCAAATTGGTTGGCAAATTGAGTTACCAACCAAATGTCAATTTATATTAATCCGTTTCGAAAAGGCTTGTTACAAGATGTTGAAACATGACTCTAAAATTTCCATTGGTAAATGCACTTCCGAATGTAGTTAGAGTAACAAATGTTGGATAGTACACTTTTTCAATTATTTTTTGTTTTTAGTTATTGTAACAAATGTTGGATAGTAAATTTTTCCTGGAGGGTAATGAGATCCCTTACAAAGGTGACTTCGTACCCAAGGGGAATCGAACCCGAGATATCTTGCTTAAGGATGAACGAGTACTTACCACTCAACCACAACCCTTGTTGATGGTAAATTTTGAATACGTTAGTATAATTATTTATTTATCTGATAAATTTACTAATTGATTGTTAGTTCGTCGACAATATATCATTAAGTTCAATGTTAGGTTAGTAGTTGTATTTAAAAATCTACGAGCACGAATATAAATTCATAAATAATAATAATCAATTTGATAAATGTTATAAAATAATGTATGTAAAAATCCACTACACCAAGAGGTTACTACATAACCTACTCCATTATGAAGATAATCATAACATCCATAACCTCCAACTTTATAACCACTATTCTTGTAACCTTTCACTTTCATAACCTCCTCATTATATTCATGTTAATGTCATGTTTATGACTAAACTTTTGTATGCCTCTATGTTACACTATAAATAGAGGCATAGACTTCACATTGTATACACTTGAAGATTTGGGGAATACTTAAAAGAAAGATAGTGATCTTATATTGTTGCTCTTGTCTTATACGTTATCAACACGATTATTCTACCATTTAAAGATTTAAGAGAAGTAAACAAAATAAGTTAAAAATCAATTATGTTTGTTTTTCTCTCGAAAAAAGGTAAATTATTGTGGAATCTATTTTATATTTTACTTGTGAACAAGATGAACGATTACTATTATTGTTACTGTGCATTTTTTTCACCTATGACTATATATACTTTCTTTTGTACGTGAAGCTTATTTATATTTTATTTATGATCATGTTCACTATTTTGGTTATTACATAAAGGTTCAATTTATTTTGTTGTGTGAAATATTTTAGGTTCACATGGAAATTCAAAATGGGGTGGTGGTAGTGAGCAGTTTTATTTTAGTGTAATTGGAATTATTAGTTTCTTAATGTGCAATTGATCCTTCGATGTATAATGATAATTCACTTACTTAATCATCGTGCACGAAACATAATATGATGCTATATGTAACTCTCTGCTTTTACAAGTTTAAGATATTAGTACATACCTTGTTGAGAACATTTTTTTTGGCTATATATTTATTGTGCATGTTAATCACAAAATTACAATATTTGTCAAGGATCAATGGTGAATCCTATTATATTTGGCTTATTATGTCAGTGATTAAGTGTAAGACGAAGGATTCAAGTCATGTCACACCAAAAGGGTATTACATCAGGTGTGAGTCTTGATGCATCAGGGTAATATTGGGTTGGTCCCAACAAACAATGACTTAAAATGTCTTCTTATGGGTAAGACATTGGGTTCAAGTCCCAACGTAAAATAATGATGATGCCGAGCAAATTCATATGCTCTTGATAAAAGTCATGAAATTTGTCAAATTGATTTGCTCCAATTTCTTATATGAATGTGGTAGTAGGGCGTAATGTGTCTGAAAATGACAAGTGGTTGAATGTATGAATATGGGTTTGGTAAAATGTTAATGGTCATCATTGTGGTAATTAAAATAAAGAATATTATGTGTTTTTAAGATGTTCCTTCAAATGTGAAGGTAATTTTGTCCATTAAAATTGTATGAAAGGTAATTGGACATTGTTTCTTAAAATGGTCCTTCAAATATGAAGGTAATTGTTAAAGGTATGAGAAGTTATGCACATTGTTGTTGGTGCAATCCAATTTAAAAAGTTTTGTAAATCCTCCATCAAAATAAAGGAATACAAAGTGGTAGTACATTTGGTACATTTGACCGCTTAAAGTGATGTTGATGTGAGTTACATAATGCAAAAACACGATACTGAGTTTCGAATAAAAACTTATGAAACGTGTACAAATGGTTATGGTCCATTTCTTTAAGAAAATGAGACTTCTTTACCGTTGTTTGTTGTATACAAACATGTGCATGATGATGGAATCACATGCAAAAGTAAACTAAAAGTTAACTAGAATACAGTTGGCGTAATCGGTTGGTCATTCCAATATAAATGTGATGCAAGAGAAATTGAGAATTCACGTGGCTATATGTTGAAGAAATAAAAGATTCTTCAATAATTTTGTTTCTTAGTTTGTTCTCTTCATAAAATTATAATTGTACCAGCTAGAGTTGGGATTGTATCCCCTAAATTATTTGGAACATATTAAAAGGTGAATCTGGGCCCGTTCACCTGCCATGTGGACCGTTTACTATTATGATTCAATAGATGCATCTATGGTATGGTCACATGTGCATTTGTATCAACTTACAAAATGACTTTGTAAGCTTGTTTTGCTCGAATTATTAAATTAAGATTATAGTTCCAAACCATAAAGTCATGTTGATAATTATAGTTGGTTTAGCAGAAATTGTATGCCTCCAATTATAGCTAGAGCATTGATTATGAGAACAAATCTCTCAAATAAAATTTGGTATGAGATGAGTTTATTTAACATGTATGCATCAAGTCAACAAGGTTCTCCCAACACAATTGGTTCATGGTCAAGAACCAAATAATTTTCATCTAAAAATTTGATGTGCGCACATAAGATTTTATTGTTCCACCATGCACAAAGATGAATCCCTAAATGAGGTTTACCCTGAATGTTAGATCTCCTAACATTAGGGCGATATATGTGTTGCAGCTAAAAATTATGTGTAGGGTGAATTATTTATATCTTCGTTAAAAAAATGTTAACTTGAACTTCAAAAGATAATTCATTTCCAAAATGTTGCAAGTAATTTGTTAGATGTATTTTTTGACCCACTATTTTAGTTAAGTTGCAAATGCTCCAATAAATACTCCTTGAAGGACAGAGTTTATGGTACGCCAGAAGCGTGATCGACCAATCGATTCCAAATTTAAAACTCCTTCAGGAAGAAGAGGAGCAACTTATCAAAATGGTAGTGATAATAAGGCAAGTTCTTTGAAAGGTCACTATAACATAATATTTCATAAAACCTTAGCAAAGGCTCAAGTACCTATAAATGATGAAAGATGAAGAGATCTCGATAGATTATTTCATGTTAGAATAGATATCAAAATGGTTGTCGACGGTATATTTGATATGATGTAGCACTCAATGCTATAAATGGTTACGAGGATCTTAAATTCAAATATGGCATATAGTGTGGACATATAAATGATTGGAATTATTCGAGTATATTTTGTTTCACTTAGAAAAGTGATGTTGATCTAAGAGTTCATGGATCAAAATATAATGTCAGTATGGTACAAATGAATCATTGTGTGAAAGTATTACCCAAAGATATAAAGTATGATTTGTGCCTCGGGGCTTAAAGAATTTTTGGAAAAATCTTGACATTATTAAGTTGAGATATATTCTCCAGTACTGGATGTTTGTTTTAATCATGCAATAGAAGAAATACTGGATGTTTGTTTTAATCATGCAATAATGAATGTGTGTTACGTCTAACTAGATGATGAGGATTATATGAAAATATTTGAAGGATTTAAACGGTCTTAAAGCAAATCCATTGAGTACCGAATGGTTTTGAGATTGCTTAACAAAAAGAATGAATTATTTTCAACCTCGATTAAAAATCTCATGTATTATTGTAATTGATGCACTTACATATTACTGGTTATGCAAATACTAGAAGATGTATGATTTCTTTTATAAGAAAATGCGTGATTTTCTTTTAGAAGAAAAGACGAGCTTCAATTAAATAGATCAATCTCTGATTAGTCAAAAATGATTTGATTATGTAGATGTAGAATATTTATTTGATATACATAAAGCTTGATCGCAAATGAGCTATTTGCTTACATATGGAGGCACAACAATAACTTGACATTCAACAAACATTGATAACCACTTCTTCAGATCATGCAGAAATAATATTGATCTATGAAGTAAGTCGAGGGTGTGTTTGTTTAAAATCATGATGTATCATATTCAGAAAATATGTGATTTTCCGTTGACAGAGAATATTTCAGCCACCATATACGAAATGATATATAGCTCAATTCAAGGAAGGATACAATCAAAAAAGATGGGACAAAGTATTTTTCACCAAAAGTCTTTTTCACACGTGATATTAAAAAAATGGTGATATAGACGTTCAAAGGCTCATTGAATTTATAATCATGTAAACTTATTCACTAAAGATTGTCAATATCAATATTTGAGAAGTTGTGATATAAGATTGGAATGCATCATCTCCGAGATATCAAACAAAGTTTTTATCAAGGGGTAAAAATAAGTGTTGTAATCTTTTACTTTACCATGGTTTTGTCCCAAATGGGTTTTCTTGGAAGGGTTTTTAACGTGGCAACATTCAAGCGTATTAAAGATATGTGTACTCTTGTTCCTTCACAAGGATTTTTCCCACAGGGTTTTTTCCTAGTAAGGTTTTAAGAAGGAATATTATCTATGGACATCCAAGAGGGAGTGTTATAAAATAATATAATGTGGATTTCCACTATACCAAGAAGTTACTACATAACCTCCTCTATTATGAAGATAATCATAAGCTCCAACTTTATAACCACTATTCTTGTAACCTTTCACTTCCATAACCTCCACAATATACATGTTCATGTCATGTTTATGACTAAACTTTTGTATTCATCTATGTTAGACAATAAATAGAGACATAGGCTTCACATTATATACACTTGACGATTTGGTCAATACTTGAAAGAAAGATTGTAATCTTATAGTGTTCCTCTTGTCTTATATTCTTCTTGTCTTCATCTTTATATTGTTCTTTCGTTATTTAGTTTTACAATAATAAATCATATTTGAATGAAACAATGCAAAATTTATGATAACAAGTTAAATTAATCTCAATATGACACATATCATTATATCAAAAAATTTAATTTGAGAACGTTTACCAAAAATATTGACCGAGTCTAAAAATTTTCCAAGCATAAAAATGAAAATGCCTAACAACAAAAATTGGAAATGAAGCCTCGAAACCTGAACCAATCATCCTATAAGATATAAAAATGACATTTTGAAGCTAATCGTGCTGACGAAATTCTATTCAAAGCATGTTTATAAAAAAAAGTTAAGCAAAGTTAAAATTTGGCCAAAAGTTAAAAGTTAAAACGCTTAATGGTAACTGAATTTGAAAACCTCAATAATCAACCATCCTATAAGACGAAAAATGACCTTCCAGAGCTAACCGTTCTGAATTTTTTAAATTTGAGCATGTTTCAAAAAAAAGACCTAATTTAAATTTTGGCCAAAAGTTAAAAGTTAAAACGTTTAACGACACAAACTAAAATAAAAGTTTCAAAACCCGAACCAATCATCTGAGCTCGTTCATAAAAATATTGACAAAAGTCAAATTTTGGCCAAGATATAAGATTTAAAACACCTAACAACACAAACAAAAAACATAAGCCTCAAAATTTGAACAAACCTTTCTGTCATATCAAAACTAACCTTTCAAAGATAATGACACTGACATAGTTCTGATATGAGCACTTTACCAAAAATAAACCAATTTAAAGTTTTGGCTAAAATTTTAAAAGATAAAACATCTAATAACACAAAGTGTATATGAAAGCATTAACACCAACATTGATTTACCAAAATATTTAACTCCAATTGGTAAATTTACCAACTATAATTATAAGTTAGTACCTGCTAATCATTAATCACTAAATTTTATCACAGTTGGTAATAGTTATTATTCAAGTAAAAATTCATATATAATATTACCAACCAATAATTAATACGTTGATAAATTTTACAAATGAATTATTGATCGATTGTTATATTACCAACTATTTTAATGATGTTAGTAATTTAGTAACTACAATCTTTATTCAATGACAGAATTTCCAACTAATTGGATATTGGTTGGCAAATTTACCAAAAAATTACATTTCGTTACTAATTTACATTTATATTTGGTTAATAAATTTAGCAACACAATCTTGTCATTGGTAAATGTTTGGTTAGTAATTCATTGGTAATATGTTAATAAATTGCATAAAAAAATTCTGTCATATTTATCAACCGATATGTACTTCATTGGTAATATTACCAACACAAGGTGTGCTCTAGTAATATTTCAGTTGGTAATCTATTGATAGAATGTTGTTAAATTTTGCACCATTTCTTTCCGACGTATCTACCAACTTTTTACTTTGTTAGTAAGTTCTCTGTTTTAGTTTGTTCTCTTGATAAAATGATAATTGTATCAGCTAATGTTAGGATTGTAACCCCTTAAATTATTTGGAACATAATAAAAGGTGAATATGGGTCCGTTCACATGCCATGTTGACCGTCTACTATTATGATTTAATAGATGCATCTATGGTATGGTCACATGTGCATTTGTATCAACTTACAAAATGGATTTCGTAAGCTTGTTTGCTCGAATTATTAAATTAAGAGCATAGTTCCAAAGCATAAAGTCATGTTGATAATGTTAGCTAGTTTATCAGAAATTGTATGCCACCAATTATAGCTAGACAATTGATTATGAGAACAAATATCTCAAATAAAATTTGGTATGAGATGAGTTTATTTAACATGTATGCATCAAACAAACAAGGTTCTTCCAACACAATTGGTTCAGGGTAAGGAACGAAATAATTTCCATCTAAAAATTTGATGTTCGCACATATGATTTTATTGCTTCACCATACACCAAGACGGATCCCTAAATGAGGTTGAGGGTGAATGTTAGATCTCCAAACATTAGGGGGAGATATGTGTAGCAGCTAAAAGTTATGTGTGGGGTCAATTATCTAGATCCTCATTAAAAATAATGTGACTTGAAGTTCAAAGCATAATTCCTTTCTAAAATGTTTCAAGTAATTTGCCAGATGTATTTGTGGACCCAATATTTTAATTAAGTTCCAAATGCTCCAATAAATATTCCTTGAAGGACAGAGTTTATCGTACGCCGGAAGCGTGACCGACCAATCAATCTTGAGGAAGGAGAGGAGAAAATTATCAAAAGGTAGTGATAATGACTCAAGTTCTTTCAAAGAGCACTATGACATAACATTCCATAAAGTATTAGCAAAGTATCAAGTACCTAAAAATGATGAAAGATGAAGAGATCTCGTCAGATTATGTCATATTAGAATTGATATCAAAATGGCTATCGACAGTATATTTACTATGATGCAGCACTCAATGGTATAAATAGTTACGAGGATCTTAAATTCAAATGTTATATAGTGTGGACATATAAATGATTGGCACTATTCAAGTATATTTTGTTTCACTTAGAAAAGTGATATTGATCTTATAGTTTATGGATCAAAATATAATGTTAGTATGGTACAAATGAATCATTGTGCAAAAGTATACCCGTAAGAGATAAAGTGTGATTTGTGCCTTGGAGCATAAAGGGTTTTCACAAAGATTCTGACATTATTAAATGGCGATATATTCTCTAGTGATGGATGTTTTTTTCAATCAGGCAATAGAAGAAATACATGAACATGCATAATGAATTATTATTACGTCTAACTAGACGATGAGGATTATATGAAAATATATGAAGGATTTAAATTTTCTTAAAGCAATTCCATTGAGTACCCAATGGTTTTGAGATTGCTTAACAAAAAGAAAGAAATATTATCAACCTCGATTAAAAATTCCATCTATTAGTGTAATTGATTGCGCTTACAGATTACTGGTTATGTAAATACTAGAAGATGTGTGATTTTCATTTAGAAGAAAAGACGTGATTTTCTTTTAGAAGAAAAGACAAGTTTCAATAAAATTGATCAATCTCTTATTAGTCAAAAATGATTCGATTATGTAGATTCAGAATATTTATTTGATCTGCATAAAGCTCGATCGCAAATGAGATATTTTCTTACATATGGAGGCATAACAATAACTTGGCATTCAATAAACATTGATAACCACTTCTTCAAATCATGCAAAAATAATATTGATCTATGAAGTAAGTCGGGGGTGTGTTTGGTTGGAATCATGATGTATCCTATTAAAAAATATGTGATTTTCCTTTGACAAAGGATATTCCAACCACCAAATACAAAAATAATGTATAGCTCAATTCAAGGGAGGATACAATAAAAACAGATAGGACAAAGTATTTTTTACCAAAAGTATTTTTCACACATAATATTCAAGAAAATGGTGAGATAGACGTTCAAAGACTCATTCAAGTGATAATCATGTAAACATATTCACTAAAGATTGCCAATATCAATATTTGAGAACTTGTAATATAAGATTTGAATGCATCATCTCCGAGATATCAAGCAACGTTTTTATCAGGGGAGAAAAATATGTGTTGTACTCTTTTCCTTCACCATGGTTTTTTTCTAAATGGATTTTTCTGAAAAGGTTTTTAACGTGGCAGCATTCAAGCGTATTAAAAGATATGTGTACTCTTTTTTCTTCACAATGATTTTTTCCCACGATGTTTTTTTCTAGTAATGTTTTTAACGAGGCATATTATCTATAGACGTCTAAGAGGGAGTGTAATAAAAATATAATGTGGATTTCCACTACACCAAGAAGTTACTACATAACCTCCTCTATTATGAAGATATTCATACACTCCAACTTTATAAGCAGTATTCTAGTGACCTTTTACTTTCATAACCTCACCATTTTGTTCATGTTATTGTCATGTTTATAATTTAACTTTTGTAGCCTCTATGTTACACTATAAATAGAGGCATAGTCTTCACATTATATACACTTGAAGATTTGGTGAATAATTGAAAGAAAGATTGTGATCTTATATTGTTCCTCTTGTCTTATATTCTTCTTGTGTTCATCTTTATATTGTTCTTTTGCTCTAAGTTTTACAATAATAAATCATATTTGAATGAAACAATGCAAAATTTATGATAATAAGTTAAATTAATCTCAATATGACATATATCATTATATCAAAAAATTTAATTTGAGCACGTTTACCAAAAATATTGACCGAATCTAAAAATTTTCCAAACATAAAAGTTAAAATGTGTAATAACACAAATTGAGAATGAAAGCCTCAAGACCTGAACCAACCATCCTATAAGATATAAAAATTACTTTTTGAAGCCAGTCGTGCAGACGAAATTCTAATCAGAGCATGTTTATAAAAAATGTTAAGTAAAGTCAAAATTTAGCCAAAAGTTAAAAGTTAAAAAGCCTAATGGTACAAACTGAATTTGAAAACCTCAAAATCTAAATCAATCATCCTATAATACGAAAAATGACCTTCTGTCACGACCCAAACCGGGTTGCGACTGGCACCCACACTTACCCTCCTATGTGAGCGAACCAACCAATCTAAACCTTAACATTTCAATGTAATAGCAACAGAAAGTAATGCGGAAGACTTAACTCATTAATAAAAACCAATTCAATAACTATCAATATTCAACATCTATTATTCCCGAAACCTGGAAGTCATCATCACAAGAACATCTACTTTAAACTACTAATTCTAAGAGTTTCTAAGAAGCTAAAAATACATAAGAAGCTAGTCCATGCCGGAAGTTCAAGGCATCAAGACATGAAGGAGAAGATCCAATCCAATCTAGAAGCGTTAGCTCACCCTGCAGATCCGGTGTGACGAAGACTGGCTAGAATTACTGTTGAGTTGAAGACGACGACACGTTTGCTGCACTCCACAAATAACAAGAAGAAAAACATAAAAGTAGGGGTCAGTACAAAACACGGGTACTGAGTAGATATCATCGGCCAACTCAAAATGGAAAATAGTATATACCAAGTAATATCATAAACTCAACTATGATACTCAACATGTAGCAACAACAAGTACTAGATCATTAACAATTACCATCAAGTTCACACATGAGGACTCAAGCCTCAATACCATACTCATTTGGGAATTATGTTCTTTAGATTGAGTATATTAACATCTTTCAAGATTCATTATCCTTATTTCTCTTGTGTCGGCACGTGACACTCTGCTCCCTCATATCTACGTGTCGGTTCGTGACACCCGATCCCCTAAATCTACGTGTCGGTTCGTGACACCCGATCCCCTAAATCTACGTGTCGGTTCGTGATGCCCGATCCCCTAAATCTACGTGTCAGTTCGTGACACCCGATCCCCTAATTCTACATGTCGGTTCGTGACACCCGATCCCCTAATTCTACGTGTCGGTTCGTGACACCCGATCCCCTAAATCTACGTGTCGGTTCGTGACACCCGATCCCCTAATCTCTTTCTATCAATTCATCAAGCCTTCTTTCTCACCAAGGCATCATCAATCTCATTACTTTAGTTCATCAAGCCTTCTTTTATATCAAGGCATCATCATTAACAAAAGATTAGGTTTTTATCAAGATTTGGGATTCAATAGCTTCATCATGTTTAATATAATCACAATTATATAATCACGTTCATGCATGCATACAATTAAGCACATAGCAGGGTTTTACAATACTACCAATACATATCATTCTCTATTAAGAGTTTACTATGAAAGCATGAAAACCATAACCTACCTCCACCGAAGAATTGAATCAAGCAAGAATTTTCCCAAAGCTTTGTTTCTCCCTTCTCGTTCGATTCTCTCTCTCTCTCTCCTGTTCTTTATATTTTCTTTATTCAAACCCTCTTTCTTTTTCCCTAATTAGTATATAATTAAGAATAAAAGATGGCAATAATACCCCACTAATTAACTTAGGGTTACCTCTTTTAATCCCTCAAGAATTTTAGTTATTAATATAAACCCACGAAATCTATAATTAAGGAAAGAATAGTCCAAAAATGTCCCTTAAATCTTCACCAGAAATCCGACTCTGCCTGGGATTTCCGCAACCTGTGTTTGGCCGTCGTGCCTGCGACGGTCTGTCCTGCAGGTCGTCGCAAAGTTCAGAGAATGGATTTTCACTCAAGTCTCCGTGACGGTCCGTCACGCCTGTGACGGTCCGTCCTGCCATTCCGTCACGAAGTTCAGAGAGTCAATTTTTAGTACCCAATTTCAGATTTTCTAAGTGTTTTGAAACGAGACCCTGCGACGGTTCGTCGTGCCCATGACGTTCCGTCGTGGGGTCCGTCGCTTCTGCCAGTTTTTCCAGAATTGAAGTCTGTTGCTCAAAACGACTAAACGGGTCGTTACATTAGATACCAATTTACCCATCGTTCGTCCCCAAACGATCAAAAGAAGGAAAACAAGGGCTAAAAGGAGTACCTGAATCTGTAAACAGATGTGGTTATTTTTCTCGCATATCCGCCTCCTTCTCCCAAGTGGCTTCTTTAACCGGTCGATTCTTCCATTGCACCTTGATGGATGCAATCTCTCTTGACCTCAACTTGCGAACTTCTCTATCTAAAATAGCAACAAGCTCCTCCTCATAAGACAAGTTCTCATCAAGCAAAATTAAATCCCAACGGATAATGTAGTTTCCATCCCCGTGGTATCTTTTCAACATCGACACATGGAATATCAGATGTACTCCGGACAGCCCTGGGGGAAAGGCTAACTCATAATCCACCTCCCCTACTCGCTTGAGTACTTCAAATGGTCCAATGTACCTTGGACTTAGTTTACCCCTTTTTCCAAACCGCATCACCCCTTTCATGGGCGAAACTTTCAACAAGACTTGTTCACCTTCCATGAACTCTAAGTCTCTAACCTTTCGATCTGCATATTCTTTTTGTCTACTTTGCGCCGCTAGAAGCTTTTCTTGAATAGACTTCACTTTTTCAATCGAATCCCTCAAAAGGTCAGTACCCCAAGGCCTAACCTCAAATGCATCAAACCAACCAATGGGAGACCTACATCTCCTACCATACAATGCTTCGAATGGAGCCATATCAATACTTGAGTGATAGCTATTATTGTATGAAAACTCCGCTAAGGGTAGGAAGCTATCCCAATGACCACCAAACTCTATCACACACGCACGAAGCATATCCTCCAACACTTGAATCGTCCTTTTAGATTGACCATCGGTCTGAGGATGGAACGCAGTACTAAGGTCCAACCTAGTACCTAATTCTGCATGTAATGTTTTCCAAAACATAGAAGTAAACTGCGTACCTCTATCTGATATGATGGATAGTGGAACCCTATGCAATCGCACCACTTTCGAGATGTAAAGTTTGGCTAACTTTTCTGCATTGTAAGTCACCTTGACCGGAATGAAATGAGCAGATTTAGTTAGCCTATCAACAATCACCCAAATGGAGTCATACTTATCATTGTCTTCGGAAGGCCAACCACAAAGTCCATTGCAATTCTTTCCCATTTCCATTCCGGAATGGGCATTCTCTGAAGTGTTCCTCCGGGCCTTTGGTGTTCATACTTTACTTGTTGACAGTTTGGACATTTGGCAATAAAATCCACAATGTCACGCTTCATTCTACTCCACCAAAAGTGTTGTTTTAGGTTACGATACATCTTGGTTGCACCCGGATGTATAGAATACCTTGAACTATGAGCCTCTGTCAGAATAGTGTTGATCAAATCATCGACGCGGGGTACACATACCCTTCCCTTGATTCTCAAAACACCTTCCTCATCGATTTGTGCTTCCTTAGCCTCCCCTCGCAATACTTTATCTTGGATTCTTCTTAGTTTCTCATCATCAAACTGTCTTCCCTTAATCTTGTCAAGAAAGGAAGATCTTGCCTCCACAGAAGCCAACAATCCTCCCTTCTCATTTACTTCTAATCTCATCAAGTCATTAGCTAGAGTCTGAACCTCTCTAGACAATGGGCGTCTAGAAGCTTGCAAGTGATCTAGACTTCCCATGCTACCCGCCTTTCTACTTAAGGCATCCGCTACAACATTCGCCTTTCCCGGATGATACAAGATAGTGATATCGTAGTCCTTTAGTAACTCCATCCATCTCCTCTGTCTTAAGTTCAAATCTTTCTGAGTAAAGACATACTGTAGGCTACGATGATCCGTATAGATCTCACACTTAACCCCATATAAATAGTGTCTCCATTGCTTTAATGCAAACACCACCGCAACCAATTCCAAATCGTGGGTCGGATAGTTACGTTCATGCACCTTTAGTTGCCTTGAAGCATAATCAATCACACTCTTCTCTTGCATTAGTACTGCACCCAAACAAGAATAGGATGCATCACAATAAACAATGAAGTTCTTACCCTATACTGGCAAGGTAAGGATAGGTGCGGTAGTCAACAAAGTCTTGAGCTTCTGAAAGCTTTCCTCACACTCATCCGACCATACAAATGGAACATTCTGCTTAGTCAAGTTCGTCAATTGGGAAGCAATAGAAGAGAATCCCTTGACAAATCGGCGATAGTAGCTAGCTAACCCAACAAAGCTCCTTATTTCTGACACGTTAGTGGGTCTTACCCAATTCTTCACTGTCTCAATCTTAGAAGGATCCACCATCACTCCATCCTTAGAAACCACGTGTCCCAAGAAGGACACTGCATCTAGCCAAAACTCACACTTAGAGAACTTGGCATAAAGCTTCTTCTCCCTCAACATTTCCAATACCATTCTCAAATGCTCTTCATGTTCCTTTTTGCTCTTTGAGTATACCAATATATCATCAATAAATACGATAACGAAGAGGTCCAAATATGGCTTAAAAATCCCGTTCATCAAGCTCATGAACGCAGCAGGGGCATTCATAAGACCAAAGGACATCACTACAAATTCGTAATGCACATACCTCGTTTGAAAATCAGTCTTTGGCACATCCGTTGCCCGAATTTTCAATTGATGATAACCGGATCTCAAGTCAATCTTAGAGAAGACACAAGCACCTTGTAACTGATCGAACAAGTCATCAATGCGGGGAAGAGGATACTTGTTCTTTATGGTTACCTTGTTTAGTTGTCTGTAGTCTATACACATTCAAAAACTCCCATCCTTTTTCTTTACAAACAAAACTGGAGCACCCCAAGGGGATGCACTTGGTCTAATGAAGACTTTGTTCAATAATTCTTGAAGTTGTGACTTTAACTCTCTTAACTCCGCGGGAGCCATTCTATAAGGGGGTATAGAGATGGGGCGAGTACCGGGTTCAAGATCAATACAGAAGTCAATATCCCTATCCGGTGGCATACCAGGAAGATCTGCAGGGAACAAATCCAAAAACTCACGAACTACTGAAACCGACTCAATTGGAGGTACTTGGGTAGTGTCATCCTTGAGATGTGCCAAGAAAGCTAAACACCCTTTACTAATCATTTTCTTAGCACGAAGAAAGGAGACGATGCGGACCTGATTGGAAGTGTAGTCACCCTCCCACACTAACGGGTCTGTCCCAGGCTTGGCTAACGTCACCGTTTTAGCGTTACAATCCAAGATTGCAAATTGCAGAGAAAGCCAAGTCATACCCAGAATCACATCAAAATCGTCCATTTCTAAGATAACCAAATCTACATAGGTGTTGCTCCCCACAAAGTTCACCAAACAAGACCTATACACCTTTTCAACTACCACAGACTCAACCACCGGAGTAGAAACACGAATAGGCATATCAAGTAATTCACAATGTAAATTTAGACCATTAGCAAATGAGGAAGATACATAAGAAAACGTGGATCCAGGATCAAACAATACAGAAGCCATGCAATCAAAAATTAGAAGATTACCTGTGATGACAGCATCAGATGCCTCCGCTTCAGACCGCCCAGGGAAAGTGTAACAATGGGCCCTATCGTTCGTCTGTCCGTTGCCCCTACCATGTTGTGATGTAGTGGCCCCAGTTTGCCCATTACCTCTGCCGTTCTGGTGACCACCATTACCTCGACCACCACGTCCTCCAGAATAACGGCCTCTACCATGACCACCTCTACCTCTAGCTATTGGGGGTCTATAACTTGTTCTGGGACAATTTCTCCTAATATGTCCAATCTCCCCAAATCCATAACATTCTTTGGAGTCGATCATATGCCCCTCAGAGAAGTGTTGACCGGTCTGAGGTAGTCCCCCAACTACAGTCTGTAGTGAAGACTGAATTGGTCGGACTGAGTAACTTCCCGAACCCTGTCCTCTAGTGTAAGAACCATTAAACTCACCTCCCTTTCGAAGCCTTTTTGATGTCGATGTTGTGGTGAAGTCGTCTTGCTTCACTCCTTCCACTTCTATCATAAATTCTACCACCTCTTGGAAGGATTTTGCCGTTGCCGCTATCTGTAAGGCCGAAATCCGCAATTCTGACCTCAACCCCTTTATAAACTGGCGAATTCGCTCTTGGGGACTGAAACATAATTGAGTGGCATATCTGGATAGTGCACGGAACTTAGCCTCATAAGCATTAACCGACATCCTACCTTGCTCTAGGCTAAGGAACTCATCCCTTTTCCTATCCCTCAAAGTCCGGGGGATATTCTTCTCCATGAACAAGCTAGAGAATGAGGCCCAAGTAATAGGTGGTGCCTCTATTGGTTGACACTTGATATGTGACCGCCACCACATTTTGGCGTTCCCTTGAAACTGATAAGTCACGAACTCAACACCAAACCGTTCTACTATACCCATCTTGTGTAGTAGCTCATAACAGTCAACCAGAAAATCGTAAGCATCCTCAGATTCTGCACCGTTGAAGACTGGAGGTTTCAATTTCAAGAACTTACTGAAAAGTTCATACTGATCATTTGTCATTATAGGCCCAGTAGTCACACGTGGAAACGTGCCTATTTCCAATGGAACATCCATGCGGGGAGCCATAGTAGCCGCATGTTGTACCTCCGGAGCCTGACGTGCTGGTGCAGAAAACACTGGGGGTGTCTGGCCCTGATCAGACAACCCGCTAAGATAAACCAGAACCTGATTGATCATCTCTGGGGTAGGTTGGGGTGGCATTTCCTCATTTTGCACTTGTTCAGTTTCCCCATCCTCCCCTTCTCTTATTACCTCCTCGGTCGGTGGAGGAGTCATTGCCCTAGTATCAGATGGGCTAGGTGCTCGTCCTCTTCCCCTAGAGGACGTCCTCCCACGACCTCTACCACGGCCCCTTGCCGCTGTTCTTCCTCGAGCTACAGCCCCAGTGGCTGGCTCGAACGCACCCTATCTCGCCGGTGCTGGTGTTGGTGTTGGCGTAGTCGTTTCTCTAGATCTAACCATCTGCGAAAGAGAGTGAAGATGGTCAGATACCAATTCGTATCGCCTAGATACCAATTGGACTCAAGTAGTAGCACGAAAGAAAGAATGAAAGAGTGAAATTTTTCCTAAAGTCTTATAGCCTCTCAAGGAAAATTAAGGGCGTCCCCCTACCGTTCCTTAAGACCCTACTAGACCTGTTCTTGTGTGATGAGACCAACGAACCTAATGCTCTGATACCAAGTTTGTCACGACCCAAACCGGGTTGCGACTGGCACCCACACTTACCCTCCTATGTGAGCGAACCAACCAATCTAAACCTTAACATTTCAATGTAATAGCAACAGAAAGTAATGCGGAAGACTTAACTCATTAATAAAAACCAATTCAATAACTATCAATATTCAACATCTATTATTCCCAAAACCTGGAAGTCATCATCACAAGAACATCTACTTTAAACTACTAATTCTAAGAGTTTCTAAGAAGCTAAAAATACATAAGAAGCTAGTCCATGCCGGAAGTTCAAGGCATCAAGACATGAAGGAGAAGATCCAGTCCAAGCTAGAAGCGTTAGCTCACCCTGCAGATCCGGTGTGACGAAGACTGGCTAGAATTACTGTTGAGTTGAAGACGACGGCACGTTTGCTGCACTCCACAAATAACAAGAAGAAAAACATAAAAGTAGGGGTCAGTACAAAACACGGGTACTGAGTAGATATCATCGGCCAACTCAAAATATAAAACAGTATATACCAAGTAATATCATAAACTCAACTATGATACTCAACATGTAGCAACAACAAGTACTAGATCATTAACAATTACCATCAAGTTCACACATGAGGACTCAAGCCTCAATACCATACTTATTTGGGAATTATGTTCTTTAGATTGAGTATATTAACATCTTTCGATTCTCTCTCTCTCTCTCCTGTTCTTTATATTTTCTTTATTCAAACCCTCTTTCTTTTTCCCTAATTAGTATATAATTAAGAATAAAAGATGGCAATAATACCTCACTAATTAACTTAGGGTTACCTCTTTTAACCCCTCAAGAATTTTAGTTATTAATATAAACCCACGAAATCTATAATTAAGGAAAGAATAGTCCAAAAACGTCCCTTAAAACTTCACCAGAAATCCGACTCTGCCTGGGATTTACGCAACCTGTGACGGGCCGTCGTGCCTGCGACGGTCCGTCCTGCAGGTCGTCGCAAAGTTCAGAGAATGGATTTTCACTGAAGTCTCCGTGACGGTCCGTCACGCCTGTGACGGTCCGTCCTGCCATTCCGTCACGAAGTTCAGAGAGTCGATTTTCAGTACCCAATTTCAGATTTTCTAAGTGTTTTGAAACGAGACCCTGCGACGGTCCGTCGTGCCCATGACGTTCCATCGTGGGGTCCGTCGCTTCTGCCAGTTTTTCCAGAATTGAAGTATGTTGCTCAAAACGACTAAACGGGTCGTTACACCTTTTAGAACTAAATGTGCTGAAACTTTTTAAATTTGAACATGTTTCACACAAAAAAAGACCTATTTCAAATTTTAGCCAAAAGTTAAAAGTAAAACGTTTAACGACACAAACTAAAATAAAAGTCTCAAAATCAAAACAAAGCATCTAAGAACATTCACACAAATATTGAAAAAACTCAAATTTTGGCCAAAACATAAGATTTTAAACACCTAACAACACAAACAAAAAACAGAAGCCTCAAAACTTGAACAAACCTTCTTGTCATATCAAAACAGACCTTTCAAAGCTAATGACACTAACATAGTTCTGACCTGAGCACGTTTACCAAAAAAATTGACCAAAGTCAAGTTTTGGCTCTAATTTTAAAAGATAAAACATCTAATGACACAAACTGAATATGAAAGCATTAACACTACACGTTGATTTACCTAAAAATTTAACTCCAATTCCTAAATTTACCAACTATTCAAATATAAGTTAGTACTTATTAATAATTTACCACTAAATTTTATCATAGTTGGTAATAGTTATTATTAAAGTAAACATTCATTATAATATTATCAACTAATAATTAATATGTTGGTAAATTTTACCAATGAATTAATGATCGATTGTTATATTACCAACTGTTTTAGTGATGTTAGTAATTTATAAACTACAATCTTTATTCAACCGAAGAATTTCCAACTAATTGGATATTGGTTGACAAGTTTACCAAAAATTTACATTTCGTTACTAATTAACATTTATATTTGGTTGGTAAATTTAGCAACACAATCTTGTCGTTGGTAAATGTTTGGTTAGTAATTCATTGGTAATATGTTAATAAATTACATAAACAATTATTATTGTCATATTTATCAACCGATATGCACTTCATTGGTAATATTACCAACCCAAGGTGTGCGCTAGTAATATTTCAGTGGGTAAATCTATTGATAGAATGTTGTTAAATTTGACACCATTTTTTCCCGCTATATCTACCAACTAAAATACTTAGTAAGATTGTTGTTGGTAATCTGACAGAATTTCATTAATAAATTTTAAAATATAATTCAGTTAGGAATATGTTGGTAAATTTTTAGTAGAATACTAACCAACATAAGTTATTAGTAAAATTTGTTTCCAATTTTTTTTTGTAGTGATAATAGATGACGTTCTTTTTGTTGGCTCTCATATTTTTTAGAAACATTACATACTAATGTATATATTACGCGAAAAATAATTATTATATCTTCAGAACTATTTTCCTCAAATACTTGAGGTTAAAGAATATACTCTCTTAGAATAGAACAATTTACTTCATCAGAAAAGTGGTACCTCATAATTTTGCTAAACTTCGAATTCACTAAACGACAATAAATCACACAAAAAAAATTTAAAATGCAAGAAGAGAGAGTAGAATATTAAAAAAAATTGTGACTGAAAATGAGAGAAAACACTTCTATTTATAGTCAATAAGCCATAGTATGAACAAGTGTTTTTATGTTTTATATGAAAATCATGAACTTTCCAAGAAGGCAAAATCCTTTTGAAAAGTTACAACTTGTTGAAAAAGTTACAACTTATTGAAAAATTGACAACTCATCGAAAAATCACAACACTCTGAAAAAAGTTACAACTCATCGAAAAAGTAACAACCTAAGTTAGAGCTATTATAGTAATTTAATATTCAAGTTAGGAGTTCATACTTTTAAGGTAGATAGATAGATAGATAGATAGGTAGATAGATAGATAGATAGATAGATAGATAGATAGATGGTGATTTATGACAATATGGATTAAAACTATTTTTTTAGTATGCTTATAGCATGATGGTGATTTATGACAATATGGATTAAAACTATTTTTTAGTATGCTTATAGTATTGCACCATAGAGTAACTGAAATGTCTAGGTGAAAGTCGGATTTAAGATTTTAAATTTGTAGAATCTGGATTTTAAGGAAGGACAATGATTGAGACTAGTATATTTTAATTGTTACGTGGGTTTTTCGATACAATGTAGAGTTTGAACCAAACCTATTGAGTACTACTAAACTTACAACTACTTAATGTAGATCTGCCTAACTAATGATGAACATGATACTTAATAGTGCTACAACTTATAAATAGTATAAGGAAAAAATCTATAATTTGGTTGAGTGACTTCCTCCCCTCTCGTTTACCAACTTTACCGTTATCAAACAATAAAATATGTGTTCACAACTATCAATTTTTTTGATGTTCATATATATACCTATATTCTTTATATACCTTTTCAAAATATATCTTTAGACTTAAGCATGACCCCTTTGATTCTGATACCATATATTCAAATTATTAGCTAATACTGAATGGTGAACTTATTAGTGACATATAGGGATTCATAGAGACCATAGATTGAGTTATTTTACTTTCCAACAACTAATGTGAACTGACATTTTATAAGCCAAAAAAATGTCAAACATTCAAAAACACACCCTTAACTACATAATGTGGTGGTGTATCAAGAATTCGGTAAGATAGGTCCACACATTAATTTTCGTATTCGCCCCAACCCCCACCTCTTGTACTTATCAAAATATCAAAGATCTCTCTTCATGTTTCATTATTGTGAAAGGTTTCTTCACCATAATAAAATCACAAAACCCAACAAATATAGGTCTAACACATCCATTTCGTTGTCTATTTGTTGCTAGGTTTTTATATTTGCACTCATATTAAACGGATGCACAAGGAAGGAATAAACTATATTATGAATGAGTACAGTGGAATATCAAGTTGAGACGTCATTTCATTTGACCACTAAATCATTCTTTTAAATGTGCTTAAAGAAAATATTATACCAAACATATAGACGGTTAGAAAAAATAATAGGAAATATCATCGAAGAAGAAAATAGCTTTGAGGTGTGTAATCATTTTTTTAAAGAGATATTGCCATAAATATATATATATATATATATATATATATATATATATATATATATATATATATATATATATATATATATATATATATATTAAGTAAATACAAATAATTGTCTTCAATGATATAAAACATTAAGCCCGTTGCTTATACTTGCAGATTTTTCTTAGGCTACTTAAAGAAAAAGTCTTCATATTTATAGAACTAAGAGTCATTTTCTTTATGAACAAATGATTTTTCATAAAAGTTATGCTCTTTCATGAACGTGTATGTTTTTTCAAACTTTTTTTTATACACGTGCATTAATTGCACATGAATATCAAAAATATCAAAAAATGTTGTAAATTATTTTTAAAAAGAAGAAAAATACATCAAATTATTCTTGAATTTGACTACAGAATTAACTTTATCACTTTTAACTACACAAAAATTGACGTACTCATAATACGAATAGTCTTACCCTATATTAGAGTCCATCGCCTATTAAATTCAAACATTGTAATTAATTATAAATTCAATTATTGTAGTTTATTCTTTGTAAAAAAAAATTTACTCTTTCTTTAAAATAAACATTAAATTCGGACTCGTATACTTATTGTCAATTCGTACAAAATTTATAAACAAAATAGTACAAATCAATAAATACAAAACTATACGACAAAACAACCACCTGCTCTTATTTTGTCAAAGCTTCTAATTCTTATTTTGTGTCTGGTATCAAATTTTTCATTCGATCCTATGGCCGCTTCTCATAATTATGGCAACCTGCTTTTCCTTGCAAAACAGTCCAGTTCTTCCTCTATTATCTAACTACCAAACATTTCTGTCAAACTCGACAAAAACAACTTTTCCCTTTGGAAAGATCAAGAGATGAATTATGACTTTTAAAATGTTGTAGGTCAAAAAATGACAACCCTCCGGTGGCTGGTTAGATACATCTACATCAGAATTTCCACCTTTACCTTCAAACTTCACCAATGCTACTAAACTGCTAAATCTTAGTCCGCCCAAAGAAATCAGAGAAGACTTAGGACGCCTTTACCTACGGTGAAGAACATTGAGAAGCAGCTAACATTACACTTACAACACATCAAAGTAATATTCACAATTTATATGTTACATGTGTAATGCAGATCAAATACAAATATTATGAAAAGATATATTTCAATTGGCTACAGGATTTACAAGTCCATGGTTAGTTGGAGGAGTCGATGTTGTTTTAAGAATGCATAAAAGAAAAGAGGTGGTTTGGCAGTACAAGATGTTGATCACAAAACTTTGAAAACTGTATTTCTTCTTGTGATTTAAATAAAATGCAGTTTAAAGGGAGCTCATTTACTTGGTGGAATGGTAAAGCTGATATTGATTGCATCTTTGTGAGTTTTATAAGAATTCCTTATAATCAAGAAATGCAGGGTTTGATCATGCGCCTATACTATTAACATGTGAAGAAGGTGCAATAGGGTATAAGAAATCATTCAGGTTTTTGAAATTTTGGATTGAAAATGCATCCTTTGTTGATGTGGTAAGGTAGAACTGGGCATAAAATGATTATTGAACTCTTTCATAGCTTTCAAAGAGAATATAAAGAGTGAAAAACAAGTTTGACAAAATGGATCAAAGATACTTATGGTGACACCTTTAAGCAACTAGTTATCAGGGAAGATATTGTCAAAATCAAAGAAAAGTTATTCGAAGAACATCCAAGTGCCGAAAAACATGCAAGTGCATCAAAGTACTCAAGCTGAACTGAAAAGGTATTTTTCACTTTGAAGAAATTTCCTGACCTTACAAGATTGTTTCACATCATTGTTAAGCGAAGAAGAAAGAAGCTCCAATTGCACAGAATTCGGAATGATTAGGAAAATTGGCTTTTGAGGAGGAAGGAGAAAATGCAGAAGAGGCAATGAACTTTTATCTTTATTAGTTCTTACAAAAAATAGATGCTTCTAATTTTTCCTTGTTAGGAAACATTCTAGAAATGATCAATGAGGAAGATAACAGAATTCTTTGTAGGCAATCAACTCTTAATGAATTCAAAAAGACAGTTTTCAATATAAATGGGGACAATGTAAGTGGTCCGGATGGTTTATCATGTGCTTTCTACCAATGTTGTTGGGATATAGTGGGTAACGATATTTTCAAAATTGTACCAGAATTTTTCGGAGGTAATTCTCTTCCTAAATTCATTACTCTCACTAATTTAGTCCTTTTGCGTAAGAAGGATCAGACTCGGTATTTTTATGACTTAAGACCAATTAGTTTGAGTAATTTCATTAATAAGATTCTATCCAGAGTTGTTCATGAAAGAATCAAAGTTTATTCAACTAATTGATCACCAACAATCAATCAGGTTTTGTTAAAGGTAGAAGCATAATATAAAATGTGCTTTTGACTCTCCACTGTGATCCAATTTGTTTCATCAAATCTTCCATCTCCTACTGGTTCATACAAATTTAGAGAAACAAATTCAACTTGTTTGTAACTGAGGTCAATAAGTATTATAAGTATATATATATATATATATATATATATATATATATATATATATATATATATATCATTCAACGATATTAATTGAACCTGCAGCAGCCATATCCTCTGCGTTGACCGAAGCCATCTAGAAATCATAATGTTAATAGTTACTTTCCATACTAGATGTTTGAAAGACAGTTGAATATTCTTTCAAATATGACACAATAAGAAAAAATTCTTACCGCGACATTTTGATTTCCCTTGAGAAATTCTTGGTTAGCCAAGAGGTTAGCCTGGTAAGAAGAGCATACAACATGATCATGTTTATTCTGTGTCTAGCCTTATGAAATAGAAGTAAAAAATTTATTAGCTTTTAGATATGCTCACTTTGGATCGTTGAACCCGTTCAATAGCACCCAGAATATATTCCTTATATGCAGCTGCTTCTTCCATTGTGTTGATAATTTCCACTTGTGGTTCATAAGAACTGTCAGGTCCAAGGGAACAAATCTTTATAAAAGAGGACATTTTTTAGAATATCTAAAAATACAGTGAACAACTTTTCGACCTTCTTTTGTCGTTTGCTTCACTTAGTGTTTTTTGGATCTTAGTAAGCTTCTCCTTATGAGCCCATTATAAAAATACATTAAAAAGATATAAATTTACGAGATTTTAGTTATAACAAATATAGGCTTATAATTACTAACTGAAGGTGACCTCCTTTCTAAATATTTCGCTATCAAAGTGATATATTTTAGGTGTTTTTAAGGATACACAATCAACACCAGTGTGGAAACATCAAAACTTACCTCAATACTGAAGCACGTTGTCCAATCATCAATATCGTAAAAACACCCAACAAAAATAAAAAGAATTTTTTAATCATGTAGAAAAGTACCACAACAAAGAAATAAATCAAAATAAAAGAACTCGAGAAAAGTAGAGTGCCATACATAGAAATCTTTTCAATCATTCCTCTTTCAGATTATGATTGCACGAGACTCTGCATCAAATGCTGCAAAATAAAGGTCATGTTGACGTCAAATGAAAAACCAAAGATTAGTAAATATGTTTAAAATGTAGTACCTCTTCATTTGGATTTGGAATGGATCTTCAGCAATAAAAAAAAGCATTTGAGTTAGTCAATTGAATGAAATTGGTGAAGTCTAATTCATGAATTTAATGCAATAACATGGAAATCTAAAGTTAACGCAGTTAATATGTTACAATCTAATAGACAATCAAATAATTTTTTTCAAAAGAAATAACTTTCTACATATGCATACAATCGATGAATAAAAATTTGTGGGCGGTAACTTGTTGAGAGGAAAATAAAAATAACTTCTAAGCTCCTTCTTTCACATAATGATGTTAGCGTAAGTCCTATTTATTACTTTCCCTAGAATTTTAATGGCAATATGATATAATTTTAGTGTATAGAAGAATTTATATTTTGATATCTTAAGATAAGTACAAGGTGTATGGGAAAATTGTTAAAGAATGAAAAAAGTCCCACATTAGTGGTTAATGATATTTTTGCAGTCCTCCTCCTTTTGAATTAGCATTTGGGGTGTGAGTTAGACCTAAGACATAATTTCACACAAATCACATTTAATAGAACTAAAATTATACTCCCTCTGTACCAGTTTATGTGACATTTTTTGTTTTTTGAGAGTCAAGTAGTTTAAGTTTGACTGAAAATTTGTGCATGAAATCGTTAATTTTTTAATGAAATTTATATATTTATCAACCATGTAAAAAATATTATAAATCACAGTAATTTTAAATTTAAAATAGTTAAAAGATATATTAAAAGTTTGTTGTCAAAGATAGACTTGTTTGAATCTCGAATTCTCAAAAGTGTCACATAAATTGAGACAGAAGAAATATATTCGTAAAACAAATTTATGTCAATTTGGAGTAAAACTATTTCTTTTAGTATGATTATATCAATGCACGATAGGGAAACAAAAATATTTGGTGAAAGTCGGATTCAAGATGTTAAATTTATAGGTCCTAAATTTTAAAATAGATCAAGGCCAGCATATTTAATTGTTAGGTGGGTTTTTGACACAAATATAGAGTATGAATCAAACCTACTGAGGTATGACTGAACCGATAACTTACAGTGTAGATTTGCCTAACTAATTATGAAACATGATACATAATAATGCTTCAACTTTAGATAGTATAGGAAAAAAAATAGGTCATATCATTTGGCTGTGTGACTTCCTCCTCTCTCATTTATCAACTTTACCCTTGACCTAAAAATAAAATATGTGATCACAACTTCTAATTTTTTTTTATGTTTATATACTTATATTTTTAAATAGTAGATAAATTCGCGAGGACTAGTGAAACATGGTTTGAGACTTAGAGACTCTTAAGATCTTTCACTATATTCTATTAGCAACTCTTTTTTTGATAGGGTTCAAACTTGAATTATGCACTCAAATCATAACATGTCGTGCTCCAAGCAATATTCCATACAAACAGAGGAAACTCATACATTGAGATCTATATATACCTATTCAAAATATAGGTTAAGACTTTATCATGGACCCCTTTGATTGAAACTATCAGCTCAAACTGAATGATGAACTAATGATTGAAATAAACAAACTTAATATTATTGAATCTGAACTTACAAAGTCATAAAGTCTAGCTAACATAAATCGTCACAAACTCACTTCTCAAGATGCAAGCCTTTATCACCATTGCACGAATAATGCTACGTTCACTCCCTTTGTAAAACAATTGTATTTTGAATTGAAGTAATACAAATTTGTTTTCCCGCTATATCATATATATGATTTTTTGGCAAGATGCCTGGTTTCTGTTAAAATAGGATTGGTTTCCCTAAAGATGACATCTCTTCTTTCAAAGAAGGTCCTATTGATCAAATAAAAAAGAACATATCCCTTCTAGCTTCTGAATTTTCCAATATGGAGAACTGGCCTTGATATTGCAATCAGTTTAACATGTCTGGTGAAATTCTTAGCAATGCACAAGAACCCTAATGTCCTTAAATGAGACAGACCTAGTTAGTTTCCATATAATAACTTCTTAGAAGTATTTTGATGACCTATCACACTACTTGATAATATGTTGATTAGATAAACTGCAACTAAGACATAGTGCCCCCCAAAACATCAAAGGAATGTGTGCATGCAATTTGAGTGCCCTAGTTACTTCAAGTATATGTCTATGTTTTCTCTCAACAACCCCATTTTGATAAGGGTATATAGACAAGACCTCTCGTGTATGATTCCCAACACTTTGAACAAAGCAGTGGGCACATAGTTAGCAAACTCAGTCCCATTGTCAAACCTTAATACCTTAACATTTCTCCCTAATTGAGTCCTAACATAGTGCATACATAGTTTAAGATAAATACACATATCAAACTTACGTTTAAGTAGAAATACCATTGTAAGGAAGTACTTGTTACCATAAAAAATGGGTGTTTTATAAGAACCCCACAAATCAACATGAATCAAATCAAAACATGTACTTTTTTCTATACTACTTGAAGGAAAACCAGACCTAGAAAGCTTATAACAAGGGAAAAATGAGAAATTAGAGACTTTACACATACTGTCTTTGTTCATATCAAAGATTTTTGCAAGAACTATAGAAGATACATGACCTAATGTTTGATGCCACAACTTCATGTTAGAAAGTACTCTAGGAAAAACAAATGTAGACTTCTACTTTTTACTTTCAGTCCCATGTTTTAGCTGTATGATGTAGAAAAAAATACAATACCATTCCTCTTTACCGACCTCCTTCACCTTTACACTGTATAGTTCCCAGAAAACATAAAAATAAGGAAAGAAGGTGACTGAACTACCTAGTTCCTTTGTGATTTTACTTACATACAATAGATTATGCTGGAATGCAGGTAGGAAAAATATATTTGTAACAACACTATTAGCTAACAAATCATAATTACCCACAAGAGTCACTTGAGTAGTGTTACCACTAGGAGCATCAAGTTCTGTCATAGACCCCTTAGACATCATATCCATATTAGAAATCGCCTGATGTGTAGCACTAGTTTCTACAATCATATCCATATTAAATTTTTGTTGTTTTCATAAATAAAAAATGATTTACATGCAGTATTAACATTATTTCAACCAAACATAGGCTAATTTGAATTTTGATAGAACATATTGAGGATGTGATCATATTTGTCTTTTATGAAGGTACATCCTCGAAGTAGTTGTTTTACATCTATCTCAGCTTGGCTTAATGACGTAAATCTTTACCCATTCAGTTGCATAATTGCCACCATTACCAATTCCTTTCTTCGCCACTCAGAAATCTGTACATTTGTGTTAACACCATAAGAGAGATGAGCCTAGGGTGGTTAAGTTTGACCATATTGACCAGACTCACTACCTTGAACCTTTCTTTTAGACTTGAAGTCCGGTGGATACCCAACAGTTTTGCAGCAGAACTCCTTGATGTGGCCTCTACGCTTGTAGAAATCACAATTTGCACAAAATTCATCTTAAACCTTTGACTCACCCTTGATCTACTAGTTGTACTCACCCCTAAGCTACTACTAGTTGTCCCTTGCGAAACAGTCCGGTTCTTCCTCTATTAACAAAAGACTCAACCTTCTGACGGCCACCCTTTTCTAGTTTCTAGTTTACAAGCATTTGGTTTATCAGGTGCATTCTACCGACGTTGCTGGGATATATTGGGTAACTATATTTTCAAAATGGTACAAGATTTTTTCGTAGGTAATTCTCTTCCTAATTCTATTACTCACACTAACTTGGTCCTTTTACCTAAGAAGGAACAAACTCGTTCTCTTTGTGACTTAAGACTAATTAGTTTGATTATATTCGATTAATAAGATTCTATCTAGGATTGTTCATGAAATTATTGAAGTTTAATCACCTAAAATTGATCACCCACAATCAATCAGGTTTTGATAAAGGTAGAAGAATCATAGAAATTGTGCTTTTAACACAAGAGATTGTTACTGACATCAGAAAGAGGGGTAAACCATCAAATGTGGTTATAAATCTTGATATTACTAAGGCATATGATACATTATCTTATTTTCTTCTGATGAAAGTTTTAAGAAACATGGGGTTTTCAGAATTGTTTGCTGATTTGATTTGGAGATTGATTGCCAACAATCGGTATTCAATCATGATCAATGGACAAACACATGGTTTCTTTGATTCCACTAGGAGAGTGAAACAAGGAGACCCTTTATCTCTGTCTCTGTCTATATTATTAGCAGAAGTGTTTTCAAGGGCCCTAAATATGTTGTTTGAGAAAAAGTCTTCAATGTTGTTAGGAAAACAATTTTGAAAACAATATAATTGAAACCGACTCTTTGGCTTTCGTACATATGCTAAATGGAGGGTGGGAAATACCTTGGAATGTAACAATGGATGTCTATTCCATCAACATATTAAGAAACTATATGTTAGTAAGAGGACAAAACTCCTCAAGGGAGGGAATAGTCTAGCTGATTTTTTTGCTAACTTGGTTTTTCTTTTTGCAGGTACATATGATTTAGATCTTTTAAAAAGGTTCCAAATACAATAAAAAGAATTATACAGTTAAGGATAAGGAAGTCAAATACAAAAGGTACATATAGATTTAACTATTTTCAGGAAGTCCGAAGTGAAGGCATCAACATCATCAATTTAGATAAACACAACATTCAATAGCTGATATTAAGACAAACAAGTATGACTCCATAAAAAATTGTAATTTCATCAAGTCTCAATTCCATATGAAGTTTTACATGAATCATAGATTGAGTACGCTACTAACGTACCTCAAGATGTCTGAATTAGTTTCTGGTTGTTAACGTATCATGCACCTTGTGGGAGCTTTGAGGTTTTACATATGATATAAAAGTAGGACTCAAGGGGGCTAAAATAGCATATTTTGTATATAGTTATGTTAAATTTCATATACTTCTCATTCATGTGTTGAAAACTACTGAATGATGATTAGAGGAGAAACAAGGACTGAATTCAAATTGATAAAAGGAAAACTAATTTTACCCAAAATTTCGCCTACAATAACCAGATTCTAAGTTCCACAACTCAATAAGATTGTTTTGATATCAAACCGGGAGAGAAGAAAAAGTACACCTGAGAAGATGAAGTTGAAGTTTACCTCGTGGTAGCAAAATTTTGCATAGAAATTGGATTAGCTGAAAATGATGCTCGACCCCATCTCCGATGCCAACGCCTCTATGCCTCTTTATCTTTCTCCATTTTAAGGAAATTAATGCTCATATATTGCTTTTTCTCTTTAGGTTTTGACTTTTATTTTGTTCTGTTTAGTTCGACCATTGGGCCAATTTTTGGCCTGATTGTTTTTGAAATGAAAATAAATAGGCTATAAGCCTCAAACTTTTTGTTAAAAAGATCTCTTTGGGGAAAAAATGTCCTCGACATACTCAAAGCCTTTTCTCTTAACTCATTTATTCTCCAAAATTAAGTATTGTCACCCCAACTTCAATCAATACCACTACACATTCCTCTACCACCCAATAAAAATTAGAAATGTTAAGTTCAACCAATTTTTTGATCTTCATCATCTGTCTCCAACTATGAGAAGTTTTACTAGAGACAACTTTACAACTGCATGAAGTCTCGTACAATACTTGGCATTAAAGAAGCTAGCCCAAAAGAATGGGATTTTCTGCACCTCCACTATCTCTTAACCACTAAAGTGGTACTAATATCTTCAAAGATCTTAATTAATATGCCTCCTCCTTCTTGTGGAAGATACATTTTTTTCAAGTATGCCAATGATGTTTGTTTTTGTTCTTAGCAGATCACCAAAAAAGTTAGAGATGTACTTCTCAATCAACTCTAAAGTTCTTTTAGGGGGGCTACGGGCAGGGAATGTGTAAATTGGATGGGATCACTAATATTACAACGCCAGAAGATGTATTTGGGTGTTAATTGTAACTTTGAAAAGATATACCTCACATCTACGAGGTCATTATTATAAACAATTCTAATTAGAATCTTGATATTCATTTATAATTTATTTTCTCTAATTGAGCGCAAAACATGATTGGTCAATGAAAAACTTCTTCATTATTAAGCATTTTCATCACCACAAATTTTATGTGAACTGAACTTTTATCTTCAAATAAAGCTTTAATTAATGAGGAATGGAGTTTCAGGTTTTTTTTTTCAAATAACAAAAGACAATTGTCCGGGCTTATTATTATATAATCAAAATTGTAAATTAGGTCCAACAAGAGCTTCTACAGAAAAAAAAAGGAAAACTTAAATAAGTAAACAAATTAATAAAAAGAACACATTCGATCTGCAGAATTGGAAAGTTTCATTCTTTTAATCATCTACTTTTTTCTCAAATAGAGCTTCAACAATGGTGTGTTCAGTCTAATTATTTCGAGCCAAAGAATATTGGTCGATTTATGGGCGTTGAGATACCCCAAATCTTGCCCAGATTTTCTTTACAACTTGAAAGACTTATATCAACCTGATGCTCAAGGATTTCCTTTACCATTCACAAGTCTGAGCTCTCCTGTACATCAACTAATTATCTCTTTATGCTCTCTTTTTTCTTTACATTGGTATTAACTTTTCAAAGT
Source organism: Solanum lycopersicum (assembly GCF_036512215.1). NCBI lineage: Eukaryota > Viridiplantae > Streptophyta > Magnoliopsida > Solanales > Solanaceae > Solanum > Solanum lycopersicum. The sequence continues at coordinate 25,649,407 of NC_090805.1, forward strand.
CTTAATGGGTTGAGCCCCAATGGGTCTGACACCACCATTAAAGCCTTTAATACTTAATAAAGAGAATTTGTTATACTTCTCTTTCTTAGGCTTACGTCAACTCAAATTGAGTGGACTAATTTCCACAAGAAGCTAATGCCTTGATTTGGTACCATTGGATGCCCCAAGCTATCACAAGGTGTAAGTACAAAAATTTACTGAATTTACTTCAAACACTAGCTTAGGTATTTAGAAATATTACAAACTTTTGCATGAATCTGATTATAATCCGAAGAATATTTAATTTTTGGTGTTGTTGTTAGGTGTCTCTTTATTCCTTCATGTTTCTTCTTATGTATGAAGTTCCTTGTTTATGTAGATTCAATCATTTTCTTCCCTCAATTGGAGTATCTTGAAAATAATTGATCTAAAAATTACCTGCAAAAGAGAAAAATGAATTAGTAAAAAAAATCAGAAAGAGCATTTTCCTCCCTAAGGGAATGCTTTACTCTTGCTGAAACACTTCTTCGTAATCTCCTGATGATACTAACTTCCAATGCCACATTCAAGGGTACATCCCAGTCGACCTCAATTTCATGAATCATAGCTAGTGAGTTTGTCTCAATAATAATATTAGTAATACCATGCTCAGTACAATATGAAAGGCTTTCCCTTATATCTCTACAATCTGCCACCAAGATTATAGTATCCTGAATCTTGAAACCCTTAGCGACCACCAAATTTTATACTTAAACTTTGGCATATATTTCTTCAATTCTGCTAGAATATAAGGCCAAAAATTTTGGCTACAGTTTAATATAAATTTGACATACATGAACTTTAAAATTATATCAATAATACCTGATATCACTCTAACATCTGAAAAATATGTATCTTTCCTTTTCCACAAAAATCACACAATGATATTAGGAGTAACATAGGATCTAGGATTCCTGATGCATACCTAAAATGATTCCATATTCTGGTAGCTACTTCTACATGAAGAAAAAGATGCTCAATAGTCTCTTCTACAGGAATAACATAACATCTACAATCAGTTGTAACTAAGTCCCCCTCTTTAAGAACGAGATTTTATCTATGCATTAAAACTTCCACAAAGATCTTTCCAAACAAAGTACATCTCATTAAGAATGACATTTTGAATGGAATACCTATTATCCATAACTTTCCATGTTTTTCATCTTTTTCGTTCTTGTTTCTCAAAAGTCCACAAAACTGATTTTACTTTGAATTTATTGTTACTAATTTCAGTTCATCAATGTTTATCAACTTTATTACTGAGATACGCAGGGTGCAGGTTTGACTGAACAAGGTCTACCACATATTCCCACACAATCTCTTATCACTGTATACTCTCATCCCTCCTTTACAAGTTCACCGGTATCTTTCATAGGATAACAATTGTGCACATCTGAATCATGTATATGTAGGGGACCTAAGAGAGTTAATTATTCATATTTATTGATTTTACTTTAAATTATTGCATTTTTCATAGGAATTTGAGAATAACTCAAAGGGCTAAAGTAAGTAATAGTGTTCAATTTATTTCTAGTGTGCATTCCTCAACCATTCACTATTTTTAAATTGGAGAGAGTAATATATGTGATTTTTACTAATAGTTTACTTAAATATTTAACATGCACGCGAAAAACGCATGCCCAAAAACTAATTATACTAAAAAGTTTGAACAATTTATGTAGAAGTGTTTTTAAGTCGTGAATTTTAGATTCTCAAAGACTTACAAAATGAATTAAAAAAAATTAATAGTTTTTTCAGATCTCTTTTATATATATATATATATATATATATATATATATATATATATATCTAGCTTCTAATTTAAAGATTTAGAAAATTAACAAAAACTTTATAAACTATGAGGATTTAAAAGTTATCAAATTATAATAAAAACCATATCAAACAAACCAAATTGTTTTCTATCTCAAAACACAATATCTATGTTTTGATATCATATAAGAACTATTAAAGTTGCATTAATAATATGCATATGCAACATAATTTATATTCTTCCTTGCTTGGTTCGTGCAAGTTATTCATTCTAATAAGTTTTTAATAAATAAACTAATATATCATAATTCCTTGTTGAATCTGTTGGACACCAACTACCTCTCCACTGTTACCAATCTATTTCCTCAAATCTTCCATCCCCTACTGGTTCCTACAAATTTAGAGAAACAACATTCAATATATTCCTCTAAGTTTAAATGAAAGAGTGCGGATTTCACATCAACTTGTTTAAGACTGAAGTGTGTAAGCTATTGTATAGATTAACTAATATATATACCATTCGACGGCTAGTTTTATTATAAAGATTATTTGTTACAAGCCATATTCTCAGTGTTTCGAAGCCATCTAGAGATCATAATGTTAATAGTTAATTTCATACAAGATGTTTGAAAAAAAATTAAGTATTCTTTCGAATATGACACAATAAAAAAATGTCTTACCGCGACATTTTCATTTCTCTTGAGACATTCCTGGTTATCGAGGAGTTTTGCCTAGTAAGAAAAATATAAAACATGATCATGCCGATCTTAATTCAACTAACAAATTAGTGTCATTTTGTGTATGTGTGTGTATTGGAGGAGGGTGAGTCAAGTAATGAGCTTTAAGTTTATTTGGAGTCTCTTGACCTAATAAAAATAGAAGTTAAAAAATACATCCTTGCGATATGCTCACTTTGAATCGTTGAATCCGTTCTGTAGAACCCAAAAGATACCGCTTGTATGCATCAGTTTCTTCAACTGTATTGATATTCCCCACTTGTGGTTCATAAGAGCTGACCGATCCAAGAAAACAAATTGTTATAACAGAGGACATTTTTATAATATCTAAAAATAGAGTGGATAAATCTTCAACCTTATTTTCTCATGTGCTTCACTTAGTGTTTATTTAAGGTCATTGAGCTTCTCCATATGAGCCTATTATGAAAATAACTTAATAAAATATCAACTTTTTAGTATTGATAAGTATAGGCTTAGAACTACTGACGAAGGTGATCTGCGAAGTATTGGAAATGGTACAAAACTACACTCCATCCCCCTATTTGCTCCAAAATGCCCTTCTCATCTACCTATTGGATCCAACATGCCCTTCCAACAACAATGTTATCCTTCCACTTTGAGTAGAACTTTTACGTGATTCTGGATCCTCCATTTTCTTCATTACAACCTTATTGCAGCCCATGAAATTAAATGATGCAAATTACTAGAATTGGAAGTTAGATGCAATGTTGTTCTTCAATAAACTGAGAAAAATACAGATCAACATAAATAAAAAGGAAAAAATAACTCAAAGAATTTAATGTAAGTCTTAAGTTAAAGCAGCTAATATGTTAATATCTAATAGATAATCCGATAAATATTATTTGAGAAGAAAACGACTTTCAATGTTAATCTTAAGTAGAAATTAGTGTTTTTCTACATATTCACACAATTAATGAACAAAAATATGTCGACTGTAACTTGTTGAGTGGAAAATAACAATAACTCCTAAGTTTCTTCTTTTTCATATAAGGATATTTGACAAGTCCTACTTATAACTTTTCCTAGAATTTTAAAGGCAATATGATATTATTTTACTGTATAGAAGAATTTATATTTTGATATCTAAAGTTAATTACAAGGTGAATAGCAAAATTACATTTAAGAGAATTAAATACTACTCCCTCTCTACAATAACATCAACCCCTATTATTTAGTTTGACTAAGTCTGTTGTATGGCTATATTTTAGCTTTCAGTTGATAGTTGTTTCCTTTTTACTCGTGATAGTTTTCCTATTGCGTAGTATTGAAAAATTGTGTTCCAAATGTTTAGGTGAGTTGGTTAAGTGGAATTATATTAGTGTTTGAGTGGAATATGATTCCATTAAATGTAAGCTCATGTACGGCTAAAAAGTCTATTAAATAATATCATCCAGTAACAATCTCTGCAACAAAATTTAGTTATCTTTTATTCTTCCTGTAATTTCCTATTTTTCAACTATTGGTTTTGGCTAGCCCGAGCTACCCCCAAGACGCGAACACGGGACCTAGGACCACAAGTGGTCCCAAGCTAACCATGTTGGCATGATCATAAATATACTAAAGATAATAATCTGTTGTAGAAGCTATATCATAAGTAGAATGAAAATATGGGGAATACTCATATGTTGCAACTCAGATGTTTAAAAACTAATGAGTTCAATATAAAGAAGATATTGACTCAAGACTAAGGTCAAACTAACTATGTCTGAAAATAGCCTCTAACTGACTTGAAATGCTGGGACAGGCCCCAATTAAGTCTAGAAAAACTTATACTAAAGGTCGAAAATACTGAAAAAGAAACTCATGACTATTGTTCTCAAAGAATGAGGAATTACTACTCATTCTGCCGAACTGGAGATAGGGAATCGAACTAATCGTGATATGGATGTTGTGAACATTAACCTACATCATGAGAAGATCTAGCGCACGTATGCGTTAGTAATTGAAAGGTAATGAGCATGTAGAATAGAGTAAAGCTAAAATATTACATAACTAAACAAGCACAAAATCAAGCATAATATTTTGAACATGATATACTTAATGCTGATCTAACTGGATGCAATGACCAAATTTATAACCTGCTGAGATTGAATACTAACTGAACTATAAATATAGTCAATGCAATAGAGTCTGATGGAACTGTGGGAGCTACAAATAATCGATAATAAAACCACATCAGCTAAATGTGGAGTCTGATGTATACGCCCCATTGAGAGGACCCAATATACCCTGCCAGAGGTATAAAGACATATTAGCGTGATTACTAAACTGATGCCCACAGAGGGGACTTATAACCTATTTGGCTAGTAGTTCTGAGACTATTTGAGTATTTTATACGCTAGTCCAAATGGGTGTTATGCTACACAGAAATGATTTAAGTAGTTAACTGATTATAACTGAGTTTCTAGAAATATTGGATAACTAAAATTAAGCATGCAAACTGAGAATGAATTAATATGATCATGATGCATTAATAACTGAGACATGCATAACTGAATAAGTGAAATATTTGACCTAGCATGTGTAATTCAAGAACTAAAGAAAACATACCTAGGGTTATGAAATTAATGCGATAAACTACATATTAACGTAATAATCTGATTTGGATCATTCTAATATATAAAAATCCAAAAATTCTAACTTTAAGAAACCCTAAGTCTAGTCATGATATGGGAATCAAGAAACTGACTGATAACTAGGGATCTAATGGGTGAAAGAATTCTAGTAGTAAAATTCCACATGCCTGGTGATGAAATCAACAGAGAAATCTTTAGATTTTAGGGCTGGAACTTATGGAACCTTGCTCTATAACACCCTGTATCTAGAACAAACCTAAAACAAGTTTTTCAAAAAATTTACAGGTGCAACAAACGGTGGCCATCGACGGACCGTATCCTGACGCACGGTCCGTCCTGCACATCCGCCGATTGAGTCAGAAACCCCCACACTCTTAGCCCATGAAAATTTGACTAAGTGTTGAACGAAGGACAGAGCGACAGTCTGTAGGTTATACTACAGTCCTTAGTCTAAGCCCGTCGATCAACACCTGATTCACCCACACTCTAATAAGAACCACGATTGACCATCACCGTCCGTAGATGAACCTACGATCTGTAGTCCTAACCGTAGGTGATAAATAGTAGATAGTTAGGGGGAAAATACAGTTGGGTCAATTTCAGATGGTCATAACTCTTAGCAAAAAATAAATTAGGTGTCCCATAAAATGCCAACAAATATGAATTAGCTTCCATAGCCACCGACCTTGCTAAAATCAAATGTCCAAGTAAAAAGTGATGCCCTTTTTAGTAAAGGCCCGTCGAACATGCCCAACCTACAGGCTCGAACGATGGGCCGTCGATGGAACAACGGACCATCTGTCCAAGTCGTCGTTTGGTCCGACAGCAATTAACCTAGGGGTCTTTTGGTCTTTTCCCACATTTTTTAAACCCTACGATACATCATTTTGACCTTATATCATTAGATTTTAGTTAAGTTAAGCCTAGAGACATAACTAAAACTTTTCTCAGTAAAATCATTAATTAAAAACATAGAAAATTAGAAGCAAGAAAAGAGAAAAAAGTCAAGAACCCTAGTTCAAGAACACAGCAAGGTTCCAGCAGTTCTAGCCCCAAAATCTGAATATTTCTCCATGAATATCATCACCAGGTATGTGGATTTTACGAGTGGGTTCCTTTCACCCATTGGGTACCTAGTTTTTAGTCAATTTTTGATTCTCTTATCATGATTAAACCTAAGGTTTTTAGAAATTTAACAGAACTTCATGAATTTATTAAATATATGTTCCCAAACACATTATAAAGTTATTATCAAGTGTATCACATGAATTTCAGAACCCTAGCTTGGTATTTCTCTAGTTCTTGAATTACACGGGCTAGGTCAAAGTTATTCTCTTAAATGTTGCATTCTTAGTTTGCATGTTCAGTTTTGAGCTATTCAGTAATTACAGAAAATTCACACATAATCAGTTAAATGGGAGTAGCATAATACCGAGTTAGACTAGGGTTCAGCGTACCCAATTAGTCCAGAACTACTAGGCAAGTAGGTTGTAAGTCCCCTCTGTGGGCAATCAGTTTACTGATCACGCTAGCATGTCTTTATACCTTTGGCAGGGTAGATTGGGTCCTCATTGGACTCTATATTTAGGTCATGTGGTTTTATTATCAGTTATTAGTAACTCCCACCGTTCAGCCAGACTCTCTTGCATTGACCATTTATCAGTATTTTCAATTTTCAGTTTTAGCTTGTTATAAATTGGTCATTGTATTAAGTTAGCTTAGAATTTAGTATATCATGTTCGGATTATTATACTTTCTTTTGTGCTTGTTTTGTTATGTTTTATATCAGCTTTATTCTATCCTACATGCTCAGTACCTTTCAAGTACTGAGGCATACGTGCACTACATCTTCCCGTGATGTAGGTTTAGTTTCTCAGCATCCAGATCACGCATAGATCAATTTCCGATAGCAGTTTCAATAGTGAGTCCTCATTCTCTTAGGACAATAGTTATGAGATTTTTTCCTAGTAGCCAGTCTTTTAGTTTTAGTTTTTGCTAGATTTAATTGGGGCTTGTCGCAGTACTTCTAGTTCAATTTAGAGGCTATTTTCAGACATAGTTAATTTCAACTTAGTGTTGAGTTAGTATTCCCTTTGTATTAAACTCATCAGTATTTCAAATATCTTGGTTATAGAATATGGGTATTCACCATCTTTTGAGTTTATAGTATGATTTAGCTTCCGCATTTGTTTAAATTCTTTAGTATGCTAATGATCATGCAAGCAGGGTTAACTTGGGATCACTGGTGGTCCTAGGTTTCGTGTCCGCGTCTCGGGGGTAGCTTTGGGCATGGCAACACTTTGTATTAGAGCTAGGTTCAAGAGTTTCTAGGACTTCTGAAATGTCGCACTAAGTAGAGTCAATTTCATGAGTGTGAAGTTCACCACATCTAATGAGAGGGAGGCTATAAAGTGTTTTGGGAAAACTTCATTTTCTTGTTACTCTTATCGTGTTTAAGGTATGATATTATTCTAATCTAACTTGACATCTACATTTCAGATCATGCCTTCTCGTAGAGCTAACGCTTGGAATGCTAACACCAGAAATGTAAATGCTGCTCCTCCAATCCCATATTCGGAACTCTCCAATGTTGAGTTCAGGAATGCCAGACAAATGTTGGCTCAAAATAAGACTAACCACGACAATTGGGTGTATGCCCATGTGAATGAAAATGGTGGATCAGTAGATCCAAGGGTCTGTGACTTTGTTAGGATGAATCCGCCTGAGTTCTTACGATCACAAGCTAATGAGGATCCTCAGAATTTCTTGGATGAGATCAAGAAAATCTTTGAGGTAATGCAAGTCACTGGGAATGATCGTGTTGAGTTGGCATCATACCAGTTTAAAGATGTTGCTCATATTTGGTACACTTTGTGGAAGGAGAATAGGGGTGCAAATGTGGCTCCTATCACTTGCGATTGCTTTAGTAAGACTTTTCTCGACAGTTTTTTCCCAATAAAGTTGAGAGAAGCAAAGGCCCAAGAATTCATAAACTTAAGGCAGGGTAACATTATAGTCCATGAGTATGGACCCAAGTTTAACCAACTCTCCAGGTATACTCCTCACAAGGTTGCTGACTCCAGGTCGAATTTGGTGAAACTGAGTGTAGAAGTGTTATGTTACTTAAAGATACAAACATCTCTAGGCTTATGACTGATGCTCAGCAGGTTGAGGGTGATAAGCTTAGAGAACATGTTAAGGATATTAAGAAGGCTAGGACTCGGAACTATAACTATTCTCATCAGAAATCGGGTGGTGGAAATTGCTCGCAGAGTTAGCAGAAGTTTTTAGCTTCCGCCCCTTCGTCAGCTAGTGTTCCATCCGCCAAGAACAGGTATCACCAGAAGGGTAGAGCACCAGACTCTAAATCTCAGAGAAGTGTTTCAGGCACCAAAACTTACCCCACTTGTCCTAAGTGTGGTAAGAACCATCTGGGCGAGTGTCTTGCAGAAAAAAAAGGATGATTTGGGTGCGGTCAGTCTGGTCACAGGTCGAGGGATTTTCCTTCTAGATAGGGTCAAGGAGGAGGTAATGGTAGAGCTCAGTCTACAACTTCAGCAGCACCAACAGGTCATCCAACTCAACAGGGTAACTCATTTGGTACTGGTGGCGATAAGTGCCAGAATATGTTGTATGGTCTTCAGGCTCGCTAGGATCTAGAAGGTTCCCGTAATGTAGTTATGGTATGTTACGAGTCTTGTACCTTGATTTTATGCATTGTTAGATCTAGGGGCTACTCTTTCTTTTGTAACTGCTTACATAGCAATCCAATTCAGTTTTAGTCCAGAAACTCTCTCAAAACCTTTGTCAGTCTCTACTACAGTCGGTGACCAAGTTATAGCTAGACGGCTATACAAAAATTGCCTTGTCACATTACCAAAGTAAGTCACCTCAACAGATCTTATAGAGTTAGAAGTGGTAGACTTCGATGTCATTCTAGGAACAGATTGGTTACATTCTTGTTATGCCTCAGTCGATTGTAGAACTAGGATTGTTCATTTTCAGTTTCCAGATGAACCAATCTTATAATGGAAGGGTAATAGTTTAGAGCCTATTGGTCGATTCGTCTCTTACTTTAAGGCCAGAAAAATGATTTTTAAGGGTTATATCTATCATCTAGTTCGAGTTAAGGATTTTAGCTCTGAAACCCTAACTATTGAGTCAATTCCCGTAGTCTGTGAGTTTCTAGAATTATTTTCATCCATAGCCTCACCATTGACTAGGTTAACTAAGAAGATGGTCAAGTTTGAATAGTCAGATGATTGTGAGAAAAGCTTTGCAAAATTGAAAACAAGATTGACTACAACTCTTATGTTGACTCTACCAGAGGGTTCAGATGCTTATGTGATCTATTGTGATGCATCTAGAGTTGGCCTAGGTTGTGTGTTGATGGAGCAAGTTTAGGTGATAACTTGTGCCTCTAGACAGCTTAAGGTTTATGAGAAGAACTATCCAACTCATGACCTCGAGCTTGAAGGAGTGGTGGTTGCATTCAAGATCTTAAGAAACTACTTGTATGGTGTTCACATAGATGTGTTCACTAATCATAAGCCTTCTAGTATGTGTTCACCCAGAAAGAGTTGAATCTTTGTCAGATGAGATGCCTAGAGTTCCTTAAGGATTATGATATGAGTGTGCATTATCATCTGGGCATGGTGAATATAGTAGCAGATGCTCTAAGTAGATTATCTATGGATAGTGTATCCCACGTTGATGAAGAAAGGAAGGATCTAATGAAGGATGTTCACAGGCTTGCTCGTTTAGGAGTTCGCCATATGAGAATATCAGATAGTGGTGTAAGAGTTAAGAATGGGGCAGAATTTTCTTCAGTAGTGGAGGTTAAGGAAAAGCAAGACAGTGATCCAATTTAGCTTGAACTTAAAAATGCAGTCCACAATCAGAGAGTGGAGGTTTTCTCCCAAGGGGGAGATGGTGTTCTTCGCTACAAGGGTAGATTGTGCGTTCCTGATGTGGGTGACTTGAGAAAGCATATCCTTGCAGAAGCCCATAACTCTACATATTCTATTTATCGAGGTGCCACTAAGATTTACCACGATCTACGAGAAGTCTATTGGTGGAATTACCTGAAGAGGGATACTGTAGACTTTGTTAGTAAGTGCCCCAATTGCCAAAAAGTCAAGGTAGAACATCAGATACCAGGAGGTATGACTCAAGAGATCGATATTCCTACTTGGAAGTGGAAAGTGATCAATATGGATTTCATCATAGGTTACCTCGTACTCGCACACAGCATGACTCAATTTGGGTGATAGTTGATAGGATGAATAGGTCTTCTCGCTTTGTAGCGGCCAAGACTACAAATTCGACAGAGGACTATGCCAAGCTTTAAATTAATGAAATTGCGAGGCTTCATGGGGTCCTTTGTCTATCATCTCAGATAGAGAACCTCTAATTTCTGGAAGTGGTTTCAGAAAGGTCTTGGTACTCAGATAAAGAGTTATGCCTATTTAAGTAAAGGCTTGTCAAACAGGCCCAACTTACGGACCCAAACAACGGACCATCGATGGAACGATGAACCGTGTCTCCAGATCATCGTCTTTAGGTCTTTTCCCACTTTGTTTAAATCCTAAGATATGTCGTTTTGACCCTAAATCATTATATTTAGCAAATTTAAGGCTAGAAACATAACTGAAACTTATCTAAGTCAAAACATTAATCAATATCTTAGAAAATTAGAAGCAAGATAGGAGAAAAAGGTCAAGAACCCTAGTTCAAGAACGCAGCAAGGTTCCACCAGTTCCAGTCCCAAATCTAAATATTTCTCCGTAAATCTTATCACCGGGTATTTGGGATTTCACTACTTCTTTCACCCACTGGGTCCCTAGTTTTCAGTCAGTTCTTAATTCTATTATCATGATTAAACCTAGGGTTTCTAGAACTTCGATAGAACTTCATGAATTTATTAATATATGTTCCAAATCAGATTATAAAGTTATTATTCAGTTTATCGCATCAATTTTAGAACCCTAGCTTTGTATTTCTCTAGTTCTTGAATTATACATACTAGGTCAGATGTTTCAGCTATTCAGTTATACATGCGTCAGTTTTTAATGCTTCATTATCAGATTAAATGTTTCATTCTATATTTGCATGTTCAGTTTTGAGCTATCGTGTACTTATAAAATATTCATACATATTTAGTTAACTACATAAATCAATTGGAGTAGCATAATACCGAGTTGTACTAGGGTTCAACATACCCAATTAGTCCCAGAACTACTAGCCAAGTAGGTTGTAAGTCCAATCTGTGGGAAATCAGTTTAGTAATCACGCCAGCATACCTTTATACCTTTGTAAGGGTATATTGAGTCCTCTCGATGGGGCGTATACATCGTACTCCAAATTTAGATCTTGTGGTTTTATTTTATCAGTTATTAGTAGATCCTACAGTTCAGTCAGACTCTCCTACATTGACCATTTATCCGTAAATTCATTTTTCAGTTTCAGCATATTATAAATTGGTCATTGTAATCAGTTAGCTTAGAATTTAGTATATCATGTTCAAATTATTATACTTTCTTTTGTGCTTGTTAATTTATGTTTTATTTTACCTTTATTCTATCCTACATATCCTACATGCTCAATATGTTTCAAGTACTAACGCATACGTGCGCTACATCATCTCGTGATGTAGGTTCAGGTTCTCAGCATCCAGGTCACGCATAGATTGATTTCTTATATTTAGTTCACCAGATTTAGTGGTGAGTCCTCATTCTCCGAGGACAATAATCATTAGTTTCTTCTCTATATTTAGTCTTTTAGTTTCAGCTTTTGGTAGATTTAGCTGGGGCTTGTCCCAGTATTTCTAGTCTAGTTGAGACGCTATTTTGAGACATAGTTAAATTCATCTAAGTGTTGAGTTAATATTTCCTTTGTATTAAACTCATCAGTATTTCAAATATCTTGGTTATAGAATATGGGTATTTCCCATCTTTTAAGTTTAAAGTATGATTTAGCTTCCGCATAAATTTATAGTCATTAGTATGCTCATGATCATGTCAACAGGGTTAGCTTGGAATCACTAGAGGTCCTAGGTTCCTTTTCCGCATCTCAGGGGCAGCTCGGGGCGTGACAATTGTGTTCTTGAACTAGGGTTCTAGACCTTTTTCTCCTTTCTTGCTTTTAATTTTCTAAGTTTTGAGTAAAGATTTGACTTAGGTAAGTTTTAGTTATGTTTCCAGGCTTAAACTGACTAAAATCTCATGATTTAGGTTTAAGACTGTGGATTGACTACACCTAAGAAGATGAAAATAGGGCCTAAGACTGTGGATTGTGTATTCATTTGATATGCCACAAGTAATAAGGCAAGTCGAATTTTGCTTCATAAATCCAAACATTCAAATATAATTAATAATACGGTAATGCAATCAGATAACGTTGAATTTTCTGAACATATCTATTCGTATAAAACAAGACTTGAGTCATCTAGTGGGGAGGGGGTCTAAACAACCCCGAGAAGAACCAAAAGAGAATGAAACCAAGGAACAGATTCCAAGGCACAGTAAACGTCAATGGACAACTACCTCATTTGGATCTGATTTTGTAACATTTCTTCTTGAAAGTGAGCCTCAAAAATTCAAGGAAGCATGTTGTCTAGTGACTCAACCTCGTGGAAGGAGGGTGTTATTAGTGAGATAGAATCAATCCTTAGCAATCATACTAGGGAGTTGGTTGATCTTCCTATAGGGAACAAACCCTTGGGTTCAAAGTGGATATTTAAAGGGAAAATGAAAGATGATGGAACTATTGACAAATATAAAGCAAGACTTGTTGTCAAAGGCTTTAAACAAAAAAAAGTCTTGATTTTTTTACACATACTCGCCGGTAACTATGATTAGATTAATTCGGATGTTAATTGATCTAGTTGCATTATAAGGTCTTGAAATCCATCAAATGGATGTGAAAACCGCCTTCTTAAATGGAGAGCTAAAGGAAGAAATTTGCATGGAACAACCTGAGGGCTTTTGTAGTTCTTGGTAAAGAAAAGAAACTATGCAAACTTTATTAAGTCACTTTATGGACTAAACAAGCATACAAAAAATGGCATACAAAGTTTGATCAAATCATGTTCTCGGATTGATTTAAGATCAATGAATGTAATATATATGTTTACATTCAAGATACTCTGAATCGGAAGTCATTGTATGCCTATATGCTGATGACATGATGATAATGAGAAAAGACATTGATAATGTAAAAGTTATTAAGTGCATGATCTCTAGTAAGATTGATATGAAAGATCTAGGATTTGTTGATGTAATATTGGAAATTAAGATTCTAAAAACTCATAATGATCTAGCATTGTGTAAATCTCATTATATTCAAAAGGTACTTGAAAGTTCATGAATTTGAATTTCAAAAGGGTAAAGACCCCAATTGATGTGAACCTTCATCTTGTAAAGAATAAAGGTAAAAGTCAGTCTCAATTGGACTATGCAAGAGTGTTGGGAAGTTTGATATATGTCATGAATTTTACACTACCAGACATAGCTTGTGCTATTAGTAAACTGAGTCGGTACACAAGTTCTCTCAATCAAAATCATTGTTTGGCAATGAGGAGAGTTTTCAGGTACTTAGATGACACTCAAAACTATGTTTTGCATTATAACAAATTTTCAGCAGTTGTTGAAGGATATAGTAATGCAAATTGGATTATTGGGTCAATTGAAACAAAATCCACTAGTGGATACGTTTTCACTATTGGTGGAGGAGCAATATATTGAAAATCATCCAAACAAACATGTATAGCTCGCTCTACAACGGAGTCTGAATTCACTGCCTTAGACAAGGCAGATGAAGAAGTTGAATGGCTCCGGAATTTCTTATAAGATATTTCATTTTGGCCCAAACCAATGACCCTTATATACATACACTGTAATAGTCAAGCTGCAATAGGAAGGGTTGGAAGCGTTAGGTATAACGGGAAGTCTCGTCACATATCACAAAGACATAACTCTATTAGAAAACTACTCTATAGTTAAATTATCACAATTTACTATGTAAAGTTAAAGAATAATGTGTCGCATCCACTTACAAAAGGCCAAACTAGAGAGGGAATTGAGAGATCATCGATGAGAATGGGACTATGACTGAGAACAAGTCGTCGTGGAGGTAACTCTACCTAAAAGACCGGAGATCCCAAGATCTAGGTTCAAGGAGATAAAACAAAGACATTGATGATGGTTTAACATTGTCAAAAATTATTCTATGGTTCATTCTCATGATGAGACAATGTTCAATAACGATGATAAAGGCATAAGGACTTTTTAATGGTTGCTATGTTTGATACAGGGTATATCAAATAGTGTATATATGAGATAAAACATTTAAGAACCACCTATGTGAGTGTGAAGTGTAAGACGCTTCAAGGAGAATCTGGTAAGGTCAGTTCTCTAAGCTCTTACTGACCAAGATGTGTTCATTGCTGAAACGAACAAAACAATGAGAATTAAGAACAGTTCAAGGTTTAATTGTGTGACTTATGTTGTCTAGATATACATCAAAGCTCAATGGTTCAAAGCTATTAAATCTATCGATTGACAGAGTATATCGGATATATGTTCACTATGGAAAGTGTAAAGGGAAACCTACTTATCCATATGCGATTAACCCTTATTTACAAGATACACAAGTTTTTCATGCATGTGTTTTAACAATAGGTATTCCCCATTAATGTAGGGTATTGTTGTGTTTCATCAAATGTGAATGAGAAAAAAGAAGAGAAAATTGAAAAGTGGGGGAACTAATTTTGGAGAGAAAAAGAAAAGTCATTTGCAAAGTGCAAATGAAATGTCATTTCTCCCTTATTGATATAAGCAAGGAAATTGTTGTCCTTATATTAGGAAACACTTCCTTTAATTCATAAAGGGTTAAGAAGAAGGTATCCCCTCGAGTCGTCGTCGTTGCTCGCTCGGCCTCGGCTTCGGCATCGCCATCGACTTCAGCTTCGGATTCAGATTTGAATTTGGCAAATAATGTGGCTAACTGATAATTTTTTTAAATTTTTTTTAATCAATCTTGTTAATCTATTTCTTTTATCTAATAAATTAATTCCGAATGTTAGTTAAATAATACAATTAATTTTGGCTCAACGGAATTTATTAAAATTCGCGTGTAACGGTAATAACGATCTAAAGGGACCTATTTCTTTCAAAAAAGTTTTTATTTTTCCAAAAGGCACATCTTTCTGGAAAAAGCGGATTTGAACAGACACGTTCCTTCCTAAAAATGACTATAAAACGGAGGTCTTCGTTTTTCACTAACTGAAAATTTTTCCCTCTCTGCATACATTTTCCCTCATAAACAAAATTGTCGATGAATAAATCTATGTGTGCTCTTATTACAGTTCTTACGTTCGCTGAAATTATTGAAGTTTGAGGTACCGCTACTTCTTTAACAGGTTAATCCATTTTATCTTGGGAGAAATTATTCTGCAACCTCGAATACAATGAGGGGATTAAATTTATTAAGGAAACACAGTGTTTTGTGGACTCCGATTAAACTTTTCTGTCTATTTCATCTCATCTCTGTTCTTGTATTGTTCGACTAAACTTAACACGGGTGATAACAGTGAGTACATTTAATAAACAAGTAGCTGAAGGATTAAAAAAATAGTAACGTCAAAGTTGGTAAATTTTAAGACTATAAGATGAATAAATAAAAAAGTTTAAATGTCATTTTCCCTGCTTGCCAATCATACTTCTTATTTCTGAATACCAGTTGTCTCACTTCAGTGTCATGCTTTTTTCTATTTTCTTGCTTGTCTTCAAATAAGTTGAAAGTAAAGAGTTCAATAGGCAGAAAGGAAGTTAATAAAGAGATAGGCTCCAACCAAATTGTTGCCGAGACTTTTTATATTTTGTGATTTAGAAGCTGCAAAAAAATATTTTCGAAGTGATTATATTCTTGGAGAAGGAGGATTTGGTAGAGTTTACAAAGGGTTATTGAGTCCATATAGGTTGATTCTTATCAACTCTTTCTACTTTTCACGAATAATGGAATGTAACAAAGAAATTAATAGTTTGGTTGTCCTCTAATCTACCTGATTCTGTGGCACTCACTATTCTCTAAATAATGTTTGTTTTGCAAATCTTCATTAGGTCTGGTGAAAGAAAGCTTCTTTGGGTCTTGTTATAAAAAAAACTCAAATTCAAAAAATTCCAAGAGTTAGTACAAACAAAATTATCTTTCGTTACAAATTTTACTACATTTTAGTATCTTTATTCTTAATTATGTATAATCTTATTATAACTTCTAAAATTAATAATCCTTAAAACCCAAAACTTGGAAATGAAAACCTAAACACGTGAATGGTAGCAACATATTCTCTAAGTACACTGGGCTGCAAACATAGTAAAAAAGATTAGCAAATGAGAAGATCATGATCATGAAGTGTTATTTAATTTTAATGTATTAAAAAGTTAAAGATAACAATTCAGTTAACTTTATCTGCAATTTTTGGTATGTTTTCAAGAGATCGAATGCTAATGCTCCCCACCCCCCTTCATACCGTATATTAAGTAGCTTTTGTAATTCGTCCACTCACTTTTATGATCGAACAATATTTGAAGAAGGTACTAAAAGAAGATTTTTTCTCTAAAAATCCAAATTTCACCCGCTGAGAATAAAGGATATTCTCACGTTCATAATTTGAAAATAATTTTAAGACGTTACTGCTCTGCGATGGAAAGAAATATCAGTCCAATAGTTTATCATTCATCAATTTACACTTGTATTTTCTTCCTACAATTTTCATCAGATACATACTTCATATTATTAATTAGGGAGAATGCACAAGTACCCCCTAGACTATGATCGAAATTTCAGAGACACACTTTCACTAAGCTAAGGTCTTATTACCCCACTGAACTTCTTTTTTTTATTATTATATACACCTTTTGTCTTACGTGGTACACTCTATGACCCCACGCAATTGAGACGTGTGGGAGATACTTGGATTCCACGTAAGTTAAAAAGGTGCACAAATTAGTAAGAAAATAAGTTCATGGGAATAATAGGACCTTAGTTTAGTTAAGGTGTAACTCTGGGATTCTGTCATTGTCTAGGGGGTACTTGTGTATTTTTCCTATTATTTATATCACTTTTAAAATATTAATACTATTAATTAGTATGACATACACGTAAAACACATGTACTTTAAGAACTAATATTATTGAAAGTTGAAAACCTCAAAGTTAAAAATTGAACTATGAAAATGCCCTTACATTGTTATTTATGATATTTTTTGTCTTTTTTTTTCTTCTCTTATTTTGACTTTTGAAACGTTTGTTGAGATTCATTTCTCAATTAATTTTTTTTATAAGAAAACAAAGTCTTACTAAATAAAGAAGTGATTCAATTCCATTTAGTAGAGAGAAAAATAGTTCAACCATATTTTTCTTTTACAATTTGCACCAAACTTCATTTTTGTACATTATAATGACAAATTTATCACAGAAGAAGTGATTCAATTCCATTTAGTAGAGAGAAAAATAGTTCAACCACTTTTTTCTTTTACAATTTGCACCAAACTTCATTGTTGTATATTATAATGATAAATTTATCACGAGAAGCTAATCAAGTAGCGGATAAACTTGCTTCTCTAAGTCATGAAATTCATAAAGAAATCTTTTTTCATGACTTCCGAGAGCTACCAAAACAAGTGTATAAGGTCTAATTCATATGAATAAATAATGCACATATCCTAATTTTCGAATTAGGAGTAAAAAGTATGTTGTGTGGTTTAATTGTTAGTTAGTCCTCTGTTTCTGATTTCAAGAAATTGAAAGGAGGGAGAACTCAATTTATAATCCTTTAGTATACTTTATGCATTTACATTTTGAGATAACTATAACTTAACTAGAAGCTAATTTTTGTAAAAGATTGGGAGTATCCAATCTTGAAACTTGTGAAGAGGATAGGCATTTTATACATCTAGTAACATGTATTTTGTTATTGGTTATTAATAGGAGGCATGCTAACCTCTACCCTGAAGGTAGATTTAATTTTTTTTTTAAAAGTTTTCTACTCTTTTTTTGAATATATTTAAGTGTTTACTATGTAGTCTCAAATATATGTAAATGTTTACTATGTAGTCTAGTATATTTTGAAAAGATAAGCCTAACATCTATGTAGTTAGGTTTTCTATATTTAATTAGAATATATTTTCTCGTATTTATCACAAAGCATGATTATTTGATGGAAAATTGCTCTATTATTTAGCATTTTCATCTCCACAAATTTTATGTATTTATGCTTTCTGAAATGAACTTATAATATCTTCAAATAAAGCTTCAATTGATGAGCAGTGAAATTCAAATTAATATTGAGTTTTTAAATTCAAAAAACAATATGTATGTTTTTATATCATACAATGAACTATTAAAGTTGCATTAATAATAGGCATATGTAACATTACTTGCATTTTTTCTTGCTTGCTTGTTGCAAGTTATTCATGATTCTACAAAGTTTTGAATATATAAACTAATATAACTTAATTCCTGCTGCAGGTGTTGGACACCGGCAACTACCTCTCCATTGTGATCCAATTTAGTTCATCAAATCTTTCATCCCCTAATGGTTCCTACAAATTTAGAGAAACAAATTCAATTTGTTTGAAACTCAGAACAATAAGTTATTGTGTGTGTATATATATATATATATATCATTCATCGATATTAATCATTACCTGCAGTAGACATATCCTCTGCATTGACCAAAGTCATCTAGAAATCATAATGTTAATAGTTACTTTCCATTGTAGATGTTTGAAAAACAGTGGAGTATTCCTTCAAATAGGACACAATAAAAAAAAATTACGGCGACATTTTCATTTCTCTTGAGAAATTTTTGGTTAGACAAGAGGTTACGCTGGTAAGAAAAGTATACATCATGATCATGCAAGTCATGTACTGAGCTTTAAGTTTATTCGGAGTCTCTAGCCTTATGAAATAGAAGTAAAGAATGCATTAGCTTTGAGATATGCTCACTTTGGATCGTTGAACCCGTTCCATAGCACCCAGAAGATACCCCTTATATGCATCAGCTTCTTCAACATTGTTGATGTTCTCCACTTGTGGTTCATAAGAACTATCAGGTCCAAGGGAACAAATCGTTATAAAAGAGCGACATTTTTTAAAATATTTAAAAATAAAGTGAACAACTCTTCAACCTTCTTTTCTCCTTTGCTTCACTTAGTGTTTTTTGTAGCTCATTAAGCTTCTCCTTATGAGCCTATTATGAAAATACATTAAAAATATATCAATTTACGAGTTTTTAGTAATAATAAATATTGTCTTATAATTACGAGTTGTTTAAGTAAACACAATCAACAGTACTAGAAACCTTACCTCAACTGTAAAGCACGTTATCGAATTACCAGCATCGTAAAAATATCCAACAAAAATAACAAGAATTATTCATCACGTAGAAAATCACCTCACAAAAACAAAATAAATAAAAAGAAAAAGAACTCGAGAAAAGTGGAGTGTCATACATAGAAATCTTTTCAATCATTTCTCTTTCAGCTTTTGATTGTGCGAGACTCTGCATCAAATGCTGCAAAATAAAACTGTTGTGTTAAGGACAGATGAATCTCAAAAGAGCAGTAAAAGATGTGTAAAATTTAGTACCTCTTCATCTGGAGTTGGAGTGGGTCTTTAACAACAATAAAAAAAAATATTTGTGTTAGTCAATTAACTGAAACTGGTGAAGTCTATTTCATGAATTTGACATATTAAAATAAAAATACAGTCGATTCAGTTCATCAGGTTGGTTAATTGCATTGATCATGATACCCTCAAAACTGAGCAATAAAAAAAATCACACCATATTTTGTATCATTTCAAACATAAAAAAATCATTATAAAAATTTGATTAACCTTTTTGCGCGAGAATAGGTCGTCACTTCACCAGTTGGAGAAAACATTAACAATGCAATATTTGTGTGACATACAACTCCCAACTCATTCGACTTCTTAACAAGACCATCCTTGCGCTTTGAGTAGAAGTGTTTACGCGATTCTGGATCCTCAATTTTCTTCATTACAACCTTATTGCGACCCATTAAACAAAAAATAATGCAAACTAGAATTGGAAGTTAGCTGCAATGCTACGTTGTTTCTTCAATAAACTGAGAAATATATAGATCAAACACAAAATAAAAAGAAAAAATATAGGTCAAAGAATTTAATGCAATTATAACATCTCATTTTTAAGTTAGAGCAGTCAATATGAACAAAAAATTGTGGGCGATCACACTCTTTGTTTCACTCCTAACAAAGTCTACTTCGTACCCAAGGGATGTCGAACCCGAGATATCTTGTTTAGGGATGAAGGACTACTTACCACTCCACCTAAACCTGTTGATAATAAATTTTGAATACGTTAGTATAATTATTTATTTTTCAGATAAATTTACTAATTGATTGTTAGTTTGTTGGTTATATATCATTAAGTTCAATGTTAGGTTAGTAGTTGCATTTAAAAATCTAAGAGCACGAATATAAATTCAATAATAATAATAATCAATTTGCTAAATTTTATAAAATAATATAATGTGGATGTCCACTACACCAAGAAATTACTACATAATCTCCTCCATTCTGAAGATAATCATAACCTCCAACATAATAACCACCATTTCTTGTAACCTTTCACTTTCATAACCTCCCTATTATATTCATGTTAATGTCATGTTTATGACTAAACTTTTGTATGCTTCTTTGGTACACTATAAATGGAGGCATAGGCTTCACATTGTATAAACTTGAAGATTTGTTAAATACTTAAAAGAAATATTCTGATCGTATATTGTTCCTATTGTATGATATTCCTCTTGTCTTCATCATTATATTGTTATTTTGATCTTTAATTTTACAATACATTATCAGCACGATTGTTCTACCATTGAAATATTGAAGCAATGTAAACAAAATAAGGTAAAAGAATTTTGCTTGTTTCTCTCTCGAAAACAAGGTAAATTGTTGTGGAATCTATTTTATAGTTTACTTGTGAACAAGATGAACAATTACCATTATTATTACTGTGCATTTTTTTCACCTATGTCTTATATACTTTCTTTTGTATGTGAAACTTATTTATATTTTATTTATGATTATGTTCACTATTTTGGTTATTACATAAGCTTTCATTTATTATTTTTATTGTGAAATATTTTAGGTTCACATGGAAATTCAAAAAGGGATGATGGTAGTGAGCAGTTTTATTTTAGTATAATTGGAATTATTATTTTTTTAATGTGCAATTGATTCTTTAATTTATAATGATAATTCACTAACTTAATCATTGTGCACTAAACCTAATATAATGCTATATGTAACTCTCCGCTTTGACAAGTTTAAGATATTAGTATATACCTTGTTGAGAATATTGTTTTTCTATATTTATTATGCATGTTAATCACAAATGACAATATTTTTCAAGGCTCAATGGTGAGTCCTATTTTATTTGGCTTATTATGTCATTGATTAAGGGTAAGACGAAGGATTCAAGTCCTGTCGCACCAAAAGGGTAATACATCAAGTGCGAGTCCTGATGCATGATGATAATGTTGGGTTGGGTCCCAACAAATAATGACTTAGAATGTCTTCTTATGGGTAAGACATTGTGTTCAAGTCCCAACGTAAAATAATGATGATGATAGAGAAAATTGATATGCTCTTGATAAAAGTCATGAAATTTATCCAATTATTTTTTTCCATTTTCATATATGAATGTGGTAGCAGGATATAATGTGTCTGAAAATGACAAGTGGTTTAATGTATGAATATGGGTATGTAAAATGTTAATGTCATCATTGTGGTAATTAAAATAAAGAACAATATGGGTTCTTAAGATGTTCCTTCAAATGTGAAGGTAATTCTGTTCATTAAAATTGTATAAAAGGTTATTGGACATATTGTTTCTTAAGATGGTCACCATAAGAAAGACAAATATTGTCATATGTTTTAAAATGAACTATTGGAGGACAAAAGAAAGAAGTAAATATTTTCGATAAAGGTTGTGACCATGACCAAAATAAATGTTGTTGTGTGGAAATAAAAATTTGTCATTGGTTATCAAGAAATAAGTCTTGAATGTAATAAGTTTAACCGTGACAATAATAATAATTTTCTCCTTTAAGGAGATGGTCACCATAAGAAAGACAATGTGAACATTGTGGTAGTACACAAAATTAATTGATACTTTCAAAAGGGCTAATATGTTACTATCAGGAGAAATAAAATTATTCATAATATTGGGGTTGTTGTAAGTCTCAAAAGAAACTTTTTAAGTCTCGTAAGAATTGAAAACAAATATTATATTGAGACTAAATCATGGGAAGATTTAATATCTTCAAATTACTACAACCAAAGAGGGTTATAAATATTTATTTATAAAATCACTCATTCTTTTACGTTGTTTGTTGTTTACAAATATGTGCATGATGATGGAATCACATGCAAAAGTAAACTAAAAGTTTACTAGAATAAATATCTGGTGGCATAATCGGTTGGTCATTCCGATTCAAATGTGATGCAAGAGAAATTGAGAATTCACGTGGCTATATGTTGAAGAATAAAAGATTCTTCAATAATTCTCTTTTGTAGCTTGTTCTCGTGATATAATGATAATTGTACCAGCTAAAGTTGCAATTGTATCCCCTAAAATTATTTGAAACATATTAAAAGGTGAATATGATTCCATTTACTTGCCATGTAGACACTAGACCGTTTACTATTATGATTTAATAAATGCATCAATGGTATGATCACATGTGCATTTGTATCAACTTACAAAATGATTTTTGTAAGGTTGTTTGCTCGAATTATTGAATTACAAGCATAGTTCCAAACCATAAAGTCATGTTGATAATGTTAGTTGGTTTAGTAGAAATTGTATGTCTCCAATTATAGCTAGACAATTGATTATGAGAAAAAATCTCTCAAATAAAATTTGGTATGAGATGAGTTTATTTAACATATATGCATCAAGCAAACAAGGTTCTCCCCACACAATTGGTTCCGGATCAGGAACCAAATAATTTCCATCTAAAAATTTGATGGCGCACATATAATTTTGTTGCTCTTCCATGCACCAAGATGGATCCCCAAATGAGGTTGAGGGTGAATGTTAGATTTCCTAATATTAAAGGATGATATGTGTAGCAGCTAAAAATTATGTGTGGGGTGAATTATCTCATAAAAAAATGTAAACTTGAAGTTCAAAAGATAATTCGTTTCCAAAATGTTGCAAGTAATTTGTCAGATGTATTTGTTGACCCAATATTTTAATTAAGCTCCAAATGCTCCAATAAATAGTCCTTGAAGGACAGAGTCTATGCTACGCCAGAAGCGTGATAGAACAATCGATTCCAAATGTAAAACTCCCTGAGGAAGGAGAGCATAAAATTATCAAAATGGTAGTGATAATAAGTCAAGTTCTTTGAAATAGAACTATGACATAACATTTCATAAAATCTTGGCAAAGGTTCAATTACTTGAAAATGAGGAAAGATGAAGAGATCTTGAAAAGTTATGTCGATTAGAATTGATATCAAAATGATTGTTAATGGTATTATTGACATGATGTAGCACTCAATGCTATAAATGGTTACGGGGATCTTGAATTCAAAAGTCATATAGTGTGGATAGATAAATGATTGTCACTGTTCAAGTATATTTTGTTTCACTTAGAAAAGTGATGTTGATCTTATAGTTCATGGATCAAAATATAATGTCAGTATGGTACAAACGAATCATTGTGCGAAAATATACCTGTCACGCCCCGAGCTACCCCCGAGACGCGATTGTTGACTGCACCCTTTTAGTTCAAGCAAGATCGTATCACTCTCTTGCTTTTCCTTAACCTCCACTACCAAAGACGATTCCGCCCCATTCTGAACTGTTACACCGTTGTCTGATATGCTCACAAGGAGAACTCCCAAGCGAGCAAGACTGTGAACATCCTTCACTAATCCTTTCTTTTTCGTTCAACATGAGCTACACTACCCATAGATAATCTACTAAGAGCATTGGCCACTACATTCGCCTTTCTAGGATGATAATGCACACTCATATCATAATCCTTAAGGAACTCAAGCCATCTGCTCAGGCGAAGATTCAAATCTTTCTATGTGAACACATATTGAAGGATCTTATGATTGGTGAACACATCTACATGAACACCATACAAGTAATGTCTCCATATCTTGAGTGCAAACACCACTGCTGCAATCTCGAGGTCATGAGTTGGATAGTTCTTCTCATCCACCTTAAGCTTTCTAGAGGCATAAGATATAACCTTATCTCTTTGCATCAACACACAACCAAGGCCAGCTCTGGATGCATTGCAATAGATCACATAACCATCTGAACCCTCTGGTAGAGTCAAGACATGAGTTGTAGTCAATCTAGTTTTCAATTCGGTGAAGCTTTTCTCAGAATCAACTGACAATTTGAACTTGACCATCTTCTAAGTCAACCTAGTCAATGGTGAGGCTACAGATGAAAATCCTTCCACGAACCTTCTGTAATAACCTGCTAGACCTAAGAAACTTCTGATATCTATAGCAAAGGTAGGTCTGGGCCATTGTTTCACTGCTTCTATCTTTTGTGAATCTACGCGGATCCCTTTGCTAGATACAATGTGAGCAAGGAAAGCAATGGAGTGCAACCAAAACTCACATTTTACTAAACGTAGCGAATAACTGGCAATCTTTGAGAGTTTGTAGAACAACTCTAAAATGACTTGTATGTTCTGCCTCACTCCTAGAGTATATGAGGATATCATTAATGAAGACGATAACAAATAAGTCTAAGTACTGTTTGAACACTTTGTTCATCAGATCCATGAAAGCTGCATGAGCAGTGGTTAGTCCAAATGACATAACTACAAATTCATAATGACCATACCGAGTTCTGAAGGGTGTTTTTGGAATGTCACTATCTCTGACTCTAAGCTGATGATAAACCGATCTGAGGTCTATCTTTGAGAAATGACTAGCACCCTGAAGTTGGTCAAACAAGTCATCAATCCTAGGGATGGGATACTTATTCTTGATTGTGACCTTGTTCAACTGTCTATAGACGATGCACATTCTGAAAGAACCATCTTTCTTCTTTACGAACAATACTGGTGCACCCCATGGTGAAATATTAGGTCTGATAAAACCCTTATCTAGAAGGTCTTTCAACTGCTCTTCCTATTCCTTAAAACTCTGCTGGAGCCATTTTGTAAGGAGGAACAGAAATAGGCTGGGTATCTGGAAGGAGATCAATTCCAAATTCGATTTCCCTTTCGGGAGGAACCGAGAAGATCTTTTCGAAATACTTCTGGAAATCCACAGACTACTGGAACTGACTCAAAATATTGGGTTTCAATGCTAGAATCCTTAACCTGAACTAGATGATAGAGATAACCCTTAGATATCATCTTTCTGGCCTTAAGGTAAGAAATAAATCGACCCATAGGCGTTAGGCTAATACCCTTCCATTCTAAGATTGGTTCGTTTGGAAACTGAAAACGAACAATCCTGGTTCTACAATCGACTGAGGCATAACATGAGTGTAACCAATTCATGCCTAGAATGACATCAAAGTCTACCATTTCTAAATCTACTAGATCTGTTGAGGTGACTTTCTGAGAGACTATAAGAGGGCAATTTTTGTATACCCGTCTAGCTATAACTGGACTACCGACTGGAGTAAAGACTGAAAAAGGTTCTGAGAGAGTTTCTGGACTAACATTGAATCGGACTGCTATATTGAGTTATAAAAGACAAAGTCATGTCCGTTGTATGAGTGAACCATATGTGAGTCACATCCTTGAGTTGGTAGGATGCCAATCTCACCTATCACTACCAGTTACTGACATCACACAAAATATTTTCTTGACTTCATCAATGAACTTCTAGGGTCCTTACAAACATGCAAACCTAAAAACTTAGACGGATTCATCCTAACAAAATCACAAACTTTGGCTACCATTGATCGATCAATTCTATTAGTAGGGACTAGAACCTGCTGATTATTCTGGTTGGTCATACTTTTGACCAAAAGCTGAATTGGCTTTCTGAAATTCTGCATTTAAACTTCCTTTTCTTGTACTAGAGGAACTGTGTTAGCATTATGTGCATTAGCATTCCATGCCTAAGCTCTACGAGGAGGCATGATCTTAAGCGTTCAATGTCGAGTTAGAATGAAATTAGATCAACATTACGCACGATAAGTGTAACAAGAAGGTGAAGTTTTTCCTAAAACACTTCATAGCCTTCCTAACATTAGATGTGGTGCACTTCACACCAATGAAAAAGACTCTACTTAGTGCGGCTTTTTCAGACATCTTAGGACTCTTGAACCTAGTGCTCTGATACCAAGTTTTTTCATGCCCCGAGCTACCCCCAAGACGCGGGCACGGAACCTAGGACTACAAGTGATCCCAAGCTAACCCTGCTGGCATGATCATGAGCATACAAAAGATAATAAACTGTTGCGGAAGATAAATCATACTTAAAATGAAAAGATGAGGAATACCCATATTTTATAACTGAGATATTTGAAAACAATGAGTTTAATACAAAAGAAATATTAACTCAATACTAAGATGAATCTAACTATGTCTGAAAATAGCCTCTAAACTAGACTAGAAATACCGGGACAAGCTCCAGCTAAATCTAGCAAAAACTGAAACTAAATGACTAAAAACTCAAATGAAACTCATGACTATTGTCCTCGGAGAATGAGGACTCACCACTGAATCTGCTGAACTGGAGATCGAGAAATCGATCTATGCGTGATCTGGATGTTAAGAACGTGAACCTACATCACGAGAAGATGTAGAGCACGTATGCATCAGTACTTGAAAGGTACTAAGCATGTAGGATAGAGTACAGCTAAAATGAAACATAACTGAACAAGCACAAAAACAAGTATAATAATTTGAACGTGATGTGCTGATTTCTGAGCTAACTTGATACAACGACCAATTTATAACATGTTCAAACTGAATACTGAATATACTGATAAATGGTCAAAGCAAAGAGTCTAACTGAACTGTGAGAGCTACTAATAACCGATAATAAAATCACATGAGCTAAATGTGGAGTTCGATGTATATGCCCCATCGAGAGGATCCAATATACCCTGCCAAAGGTATAAAGGCATGCTGGCGTGATCACTAAACTGATTGCCCATAGAGGGGACTTACAACCTACTCGGCTAGTAGTTCTTGGACTATTGGGTACGCTAAACCCTAGTCCAACTCGGTATTATGCTAATACCAATGAATTTTGTAAATTAACTTATTATATCTGAATTTCTGTAAATACTGAATAGCTCAAAACTGAACATAGAAACTGAGAATGCAACAATTAATCATGCAACAATTAATCTTGCAATTATGTATTTATACCTTAGGCATGTATATCGGAAGTGTCTAAAATATATGACCTAGCATGTGTCATTCAAGAACTAAAGAAATACAAAGCTAGGGATCTGAAAATCATGCGATAATCTGAATAATAACATGATAATCATATTTGGAACATATATTTAATAAATTCATTAAGTTATATCAAAGTTCTAGAAACCCTAGGTTCAATCATGATAAGAGAATCAAGAACTGACTGAAACTAAGGACCCAATGGGTGAAAGGAACCCACTAGTTAAATCCCACATACCTGGTGATGAAATCCACAGAGAAATACTTAAGTTTAGGGGCTGGAACTGCTGGAGATTGTGGCATTCTTGAACTAGGGTTCTTGAGCTTTTTTACTCCTCTCTTGCTACCAGTTTTCTAAGTTTTGATTTAATGATTTGACTTGGATTTGCTTTAATTATGTTTCTAGGCTTAAACTGACTAAAATCTGATGATTTAGGATCAAAAAGACATAACTTAGGGTTTAAACGGAGTGGGAAAGGTCAAAAAGACCCCTGGGAAGGTTGCTTTTGGGCCTCATGATGGCCAGGACTGACAGTCTGTCGTGTACCCGACGCCCTGTCATTGGGTCCGTCGTGAGGGCCTGTTCGACAAGCCTTTATTAAAATGGGAATAACGTTTTACTCGGAGGTTTGTTTTTAGGAAGGTCGATGGCTATGGAAAGATAATTCAATTATCTATCTGTGGGTAAGTCATGAAAGACCTAATTCATTTTGTTCTAAGAGTTATGATTATTTTAAGATGGCCCAAATGCATTTCCCCTTAACTGGCTGCATTTTTTCCACCTACGGAACGTAGGTCCACCTACGAACCGTGTTGGTCATCCAAAGCTCTTGTCAAAGAGTGGTTGAAGGGAGTCTTGATGAACGGTCACGGACTACGGACCGTCGTTTGACCTACGGACCGTA
This sequence comes from Solanum lycopersicum, assembly GCF_036512215.1. NCBI lineage: Eukaryota > Viridiplantae > Streptophyta > Magnoliopsida > Solanales > Solanaceae > Solanum > Solanum lycopersicum. The sequence goes on from NC_090805.1 coordinate 25,677,895, forward strand.
AGTCCGTCCGTCGTCCAAGACTTGACCAATTTTTCTAGGCTGAAATTTTTGGGAGTTTCTGATCCCTTCGACGGTTGTGCACGACAGACAGTGGTTCAGGCTACGGTCTGTCGATGCCACCGTGGGTAGCACCTGCAAATTTTTCTGAAAAACTAATTTTTGGTTTGTTTTGGCTACGAGGTGTTACAATACCCATAAGATATAAAGTGTGTTTGTGCCTCGGGGCATAAAGAGTTTTCGCAAAAATCCTAATATTATTAAATGGAGATATATTCTCCAATAGGGGATGTTATGTTTCAATATGGCAATAGATGAAATACTTGAATATGCACAATGAATGATTATTATGTCTAACTAGACGATGAGGATTATATGAAAATATATGAAGGATTTAAACGGTCTTAAAGCAATTCCATTGAGTACCCAATGGTTTTGAGATTGCTTAACAAAAAGAAAGAGATATTTTCAACCTCAATTAAAAATGTCATGTATTAGTGTAATTGATGCACTTACAGATTCCTGGTGATGCAAATACTAGACGATGTGTGATTTTAATTTAGAAGAAAAAACGTGATTTTCTTTTAGAAGAAAAGACGAGCTTCAATAAAATTGATCAATCTCTCATGAATTAAAAATTATTTGATTATGTAGATGAAGAATATTTATTTGATATGCATAAAGCTCGATCACAAATGAGGCATTTGCTTACATATGGAATCATAACAATAACTTGACATTCAACAAACATTGATAACCACTTCTTCAAATCATGTAGAAATAATATTGATCTATGAAATAAGTCGGGGAGGTGTTTGGTTGGAATCATGATCTATCATACTCAGAAAATATGTGATTTTTCTTTGACAAAGGATATTCCAGCCACCATATATGAAAATAATATATAACTCAATTCAAGGGAGGATACATCAAAAAAAATGGGGAAACATATTTTTCACCAAAAGTCTTTTTCACACATGATATTCAACAAAATTGTGAGATAGATATTCAAAGGCTCATTCAAGTGATAATCATGTAAACTTATTACTAAGGATTGGCCAATGTCAATATTTGAGAGGTTGTGATATAAGATTGGTATGCATCGTCTCCGAGATGTCAAGCAAAGGTTTTATCTGGGGAGAAAAATATGTATTGTACTCTTTTCCTTCACCAATGATTTTGTCCCAAATGGTTTTTCCTGAAAAGGTTTTAAAAATGGCAACATCAAGCATAATAAAAGATATATGTACTATTTTTCCTTCACTGGGATTTTTTTCCACAGGGTTTTTTCCTAGTAAAGTTTTAACGAGGCTATTATCTATGCACGTCCAAGAGTGAGTGTTATAAAATAATATAATGTGGATGTCCACTATACCAAGAAGTTACTACATAATCTCCTCCATTATGAAGATAATCATAACCTCCAACATTATAACCACTATTCTTGTAACCTTTCACTTTCATAACCTCCCCATTATATTCATGTTAATGTCATAGTTATGACTAAATTTTTGTATGCATCTATGTTACACTATAAATAGAGGCATAAGCTTCACATTCTATACACTTGAAGATTTGGTGAATACTTGAAAGAAAAATTGTGATTTTATATTGCTATATTGTTCTTTTGTTCTCTAATTTTACAATAATAAATCATATTTGAATGAAACAATGCAAAGTTTATGATAACAAGTTAAATTAATCTCAATATTACAGATAGCATTATATTAAAAAATTTAATTTGAGTATGTTTATCAGAAATATTGACTGAATCTAAAAGATTTCCAAAACATAAAAGTTAAAACGCCTAACAACACAAAGTGAAAATGAAAGCCTTAAAATCTGAACCAATCATCCAATGAGATGTAAAAATGACCTTTTGAAGCTAATCGTGCTGACGAAATTCTAATCAAAGCATGTTTACAAAAAAATGTTAAGCAAACTCAAAATTTAGCCAAAAGTTAAAAGTTAAAACGCTTGATGGTATAAACTGACTTTCAAAACCTCAAAATCTAGATCAACCATCCTATAAGACGAAAAATGACCTTCCAGAGCTAACCGCGCTGAAACTTTTAATATTTGAGCATGTTTCGCAAAAAAAAAGACCTAATTCAAATTTTGGTCAAAAGTTAAGAGTTAAAACCTTTAACAACACAAACTAAAACTAAAAGTCTCAAAACCCAAACCAACCATCTGAGCACGTTCACAAAAATATTGACAAAATACAAATTTTGGCCAAAACATAGGATTTAAAACACCTAAATGCACAAACAAAAACTAGAAGCCTCAAAACTTCAACAAACCTTCTTGTCATATCAAAACTGACCTTTCAAAGCTAATGAGACTGACATAGTTCTGATCTGAGCATGTTTACCAAAAATATTTACCAAAGTCAAGTTTTGACTAAATTTTTTAAAAGTTAAACATCTAATGACACAAACTGAATATGAAAGCATTAACACTAGATGTTGACTTACCAAAAAAATTAACTCCAATTGGTAAATTTACCAACTAGTCAAATATAAGTTAGTACTAATAATAATTTAATACTAAATTTTATCGTAGTTGGTAATAGTTATTATTTAACTCAACATTCATATATAATATTACCAACTAATAATAAATACGTTGGTAAATTTTACCAATGAATTAATGATCAGTTGGTATATTACCAACTATTTTAATGATGTTAGTAATTTACTAACTACAATCTTTATTGAACGGCAGAATTTCCAACTAATTCGATGTTGGTTGACAAGTTTACTAAAAAATTACATTTCGTTACTAACTTACATTTATATTTGGTTGGTAAATTTAGCTACACAATCTTGTCGTTGGTAAATGTTTGGTAAATAATTCATTCGTAGTTAATTAATTACATAAACAATTTTTTCTGTCATATTTATCAACCGATATGTACTTCATTGGTAATATTACAAACACAAGGTATGCGTTAGTAAT